>NW_024412377.1:56806797-56953024 GCF_014898765.1 Herpailurus yagouaroundi
CTTCTTCTTCTTCTTCTTCTTCTTCTTCTTCTTCTTCTTCTTCTTCTTCTTATTATTATTATTATTATTATTATTTGCTTGTAGGAAACCCCTACCTCATACCACATACATAAATTAAACCACAATGGAGTGTAAAGTGAAACATCCAAGTTCCCCAAACTGCAAACTTTTGGAAGAAAACTTAGGGAAGGAGCTTCACAACATAGGCAGAGATTTCTTAGAAGGGACAGAGAAAGAACTATCCATATAATAAAATATTGCTATATTAGATTTCATAAAAATTAAAACCTTATGCTCATCAATAGTCACCATTAAGAAAATGAATAGGCAAACCACAGACTGAGAGAAAATATTAACAATGCATATATCTGACAAGTTCTTGTAGGAAGAATATATAAATAACTAATGATCTCTTAATTATTAAATATATGGGCTTTTCGTTTCTTTTATGGCTTATTTTTTCACATCATTTGGTCTGGTTTGACCACCCACTTCTTGCAAATTTATTCATCTTAGTTGTCGTTTTCCTTATTTGTTCATTTTGTTCTCACTACTTCATCTATTTTGGTCATTTTACCTGCTTCTTTTGGAATTTTCTTCTGATGTGTTATCCAAGATCTTTTTTATTATTATAATTTTACTTTTTGGGAAAAAGAAGCCAGTCTAATTTTTTTTCCCTCAGTGGTCCAAATTCTTGCTACTCACAGTGTGATCTGTCAACCTGCTGCACCAGCATCTGTGAGCTCTTTAGACTTGCAGAACCTCTACAACTGACCCACTACATCAAATCTGCATTTTAACAAGATCCCCAGGTGATTCCTATATACACATTTTAAAGCTTGAGAAGTAGTATTGTAACTTATATCTATGGTTTCAACTGTCTCCTCTGCTGATAGTTCTTACATATTTAGTACATGCCATTATAGTGTGGTCCAGATTTATATCTCAGCGTGTTGAGTATCTCCAGATGGCTGATATTTAAGTAGGTATGTAAAACATAATATGTTCAAAAATAAACTCATTATCTTTCCCTTCTTTTATTTCTATATTTCAGTTAATGGAGAGGTGATCAAATAATTTTTATCTTATAATAGTAATTACTATAATATTTGTTTAAATAAAGACATCTTACATAAAACTAAAATGGTGTTGCACTACTCAGTTCTTAATTCCATGTGGCTTGGAAGGTACAGACTGAGTTATTATGGAAAGAAAAGAATAAATGGCAGAAAAATTAATAATTATAGTAAAAATAATAAAAATAAATGGGGATAACATATATTAATTTCCTAGAAGAAAGATGATTATGATCTTTCATCTTAAATAATTTTTGACGTCAACACTTAAACACCTTTTCCTTTATGCAGCTAATACATCAATTCATTTACAGGGAGGGATATAAAATGCAATGGATTTTGCAAATGCCTGTTGTATGATTTCAGAATATCAACAGTATTTTTATCCTATCAAAACATATCCATCAACAAAAACCAAAAATAAAAGTTATGTTTTTATTCAGTTACTCCCAGGCACCCAGAAAACAAGCTGTTAGATGAGAGGAGTAAATGCACAAGGTTTGATTTATATTATGTAAAGACTATAAATTAATATTGAATTGCTAGTATTGAATTGCACATATCCCATAGGTACTGAGTCTGATGACAGTTAAATTTTTAGTGAAAATACTTCATTTTATCTCAAATGTCAGAACATCTTGATAATCATGTCACACAAAGGAATTTTCCTCCCCATTTCTCTTCGGTGAAGATCCAAATTCATGCATTCTACTTTGACCAAGAAAGAATTTTCAAGTGACATTTTATACCACTGATAGCTCTGTCAAAAGTGTGGAGGGGGGAGATAATTAACACCATACTTTAGCCTGATTCTCAGCTAAATTCACAGCATAAAATATCCATAAGCATGACGGAAAGATAGTGGTTTCTCCATTGTGTTTAGGTTATAATAATGCCATCAGATAACAATTATAGAGAACTTCTCTGTACCTCACATCATGATCATTATTTCATCAAATTCATACAACAGTCCTATGGCATTTTGAAAGTTATAGTGACTTTCTTAAGTTCTCATAGTTAGAGAAATCCTAGTCAGGATTGCTGGCTAATTCCAAAGTCAATGTTATTAACCACTCCAACTTAAAGGGATAGAAATTTATCTTCATCTTTTTCTTTCACTTCTCCTATTTGGAGAAATAATAAAAAAGAGGAAAATCTATCCCCTCTGCACCTCTGGAGGGTAAATTTTCTGCTCTGTGGAGTCAGAAGGAGAGAATCAGTCAGAGAAATAATAAAAATGATGACAACTGTGCCAGTTCTATGGAGGAGAGGAAAATGAATCACTTCATGGCATCAGGGTGCATTGGGAAAGTAGGACTTTGAGTAATCCTAGGAAGAAGCTTTATTTCTGAGCAATGTGGGATCCTCTCTCATGGCCCAACATGAGGCCAAAAAGTACCCACTCATTCCTAATAGGGGCAAACATCCGCACACCTCTCTCTCTCTCATTCTCTCGCCTTTCTCTCTCTCTCCTTTCTCTTGGCTTCAATGTTAGTATGGACCCCAAACTTAGTACTTGTACGACTAGACACATGAGTGTTTCCAGGTGAGAAAACGAATTTTTCACACATTGCTGTAATCCTAACCCTGAGCAGACACAGCATTCTCCCAGCATATAGGTTTTCTGAGTGAAATCAGTGCTGCTGACAGGATCCACATTTTCAATCTATATTCATCCACACAGCATCATATCTTCTTGGGGAGGGCATTGTCATACAGTTGAAGCTAATGTTCTGTCAGACTTTTATCTTGCTAGTCTATCATTACAATCCCAACTGAACCAGAAGGCCTCAGGGGTTTTCTGTTGCTCTCAGTCAATCAGTATGGCAGTTACCAACACACTGATCCAAAGGAGGCAGTCACTGCATGGAATTTCCACATTTGGCATCTTTTCTTCTCCCTACATAAGAAAGCTGGAATAATTAATTGGAAACTACTGAAAAGCATTAGGTTTGAAGTATTTGGCCGGGCTATGAGTTTCAATTAACATTTGTAAATTTCTAGCCTTCTCTCTAGCTGTTATATATATATTAAAATAAAACTGCTGCTAAAATTTAAAGTTCGGGAAAAGCTTTTCAAACTGTACACTGTTAACTGCATCTTCTTAAGGAGGTAGTATTTAGATTTTGAGAGGGAAAACGACTCTAATAATGTTAAATGCATATGGGACTCTTTAAAAATACGTATTTTATATTATAATATGTACATTTCTGCATAACCGGGAGCTTCCCTTTCATTGCTCTTTTAAAATTTTTTTGTGGGAATTATTCCAGATATATTATATATTTCCTGCCTTTTTAAACATAATACATTGAACATAATTTAACCTTATTCTAGAGAGCTCAGAACATCATTATAAATATGCATTATTGTGTTATGGGATAGTGATGCTGTGTTGGATTCTATATAATGTAGTAAGTCAGGTCTTCCTATAGGCAAATTAATTTCTTTCTATCTTTAATTAATTAAATCTCTACATATGGTTATCAAGTTCCAATTATTTGCCAAATGCTATGTTCAATAAACATCAATAAACCAAAATAGACACTATCTTTGTCTGCTTGAATTTAGTCTAGACTGAAGTGGGTATAGATAGAATAAATACATGCAAAAAAATATGTAATTCAAATATAATAAATGCCAAGAAGATAAAGAACAGGATGTCATTATAGAGAGGAGCAGAGTTATCTAATTAGGTTAAAGAGTTAGGGAAAGATTCTGAGGAAGTAAAGTTTTTCCAATATTTTTAAAATTAGGAATTAGCTGGAGAAAAGGAATAGCTTGTACAAAGGGCTTAAGGTGGGAAAGACCTCAGAAAACACAAAGCCTGGATGAAAGGTTCAAATTGCTATAGCACATTATGGGAGGGGGTTTCAGAAGGATATCACGCTCTCTAAATGTTTTAAGAGAAAGAACTTCTAATTACTTCCCAATAAATTATTTTAAAATTTAGGGGGGAAAAGCTACAGAGTTCAGGACAATTTGATACAAAAAGAACTAAGTATTCTTAAGCATTAATGAGGATTTAGGTCAAATGCAGATATAATCCACAGGTTACCTTTATGTTTGTTATTCATCATCAAATTTTCCCTTAAGTTAATTGAGGATTCCCTATAGAAATTAAAGTGAGTCTGACAAGGGATAAAACAAACAAAATGATTTATGCCAGTTTAAGCCCCCAAGTCATTGTTTCTCAGATTCCCACCTCATTAGACCTCAGGAATTTCTATAAAGGGATTATTAAACAAATGAATTGTTATTTTAGTTCCTGTAGCACATTGCTGATGTGAAAACAGTTTATATGTAAAGCAAAATAAGTTATGGTAAATTCGCATAAGGTTTAGTATTTTAATAGCCAGCAAATCTCAGAATAATGGAAGTGTCTCTGGATTATTATTAAAATAAAGAATAAGATGAATAAGATGACTTCCTCAAAGAACTTCCATGCTTTATTTTATTATACCATACCATAGAAACAATTTTCTTCTTGAAAAAAATGATTAAAACAAAAATATGTTATGTTTATCATTCATTTGAAATACCAATACTTAAATAAGCATGTAGAAAATATTTTACTTCCTGGGAATTGATTTTCTGTTGACCTAAAAAAAAAAAAAAGAAAGAAAGAAAGAAAAGAAAAGAGAGAGAGAGATTCTTAAGATTCATGGACTGGTTCTTAAATTCATTGTAAGCATTGAAATTCATTAGCCCATTAATGACATTCAGTATGTGTTATACATAATATACCCATAAAATTGATCATTAAAACTCAGAGCAATAGAATTTCATACTAGAATGTATGTGTACTCAAGACAAAACTAATTCTAGTGCTTGCTAATACCAGCATTATTAGAAAACCTTTTCCTTGTTTTACTTTTTAAAGTAATTAGAAATTTGCTTAAAAATCCCCACTGACATGAAATGTTAATATTGGTGCAATTAATGAAATGCTAATATTTATGAATTAATTGGCAAAAATCTTGATGAAAGGAAGCTAACAAAAATCATTTATGCAGAATCTACCAGAGGACAAGATTTGTCCTTGGTGACTTGCTCATTTTGCTTTCAGATTATTAGTTAGTAAAATAGTCAGTGATATTTCAGCAAATTCTTAGTTGAAAGAGTTCTCTAAGACAAAGTTAACAAGCTAGGTTTTAACATAATATGTTAATTGAAAATATTGGAGGTGATATTTCTCAGCCACTAACTTAGATATGCAGGAAAATAATGTAATTCTTGTTTTCTATGACTTTCTATCTTGAGCTTCCATTCTTCTTGATGGTCAAACATATATAGTATTAGTGTGCTCCATGTCGCCTCAAGCTATTTTAGAATTAAACTAATAAATACTGTATTTACTGTGCTCTACTCTTACCAGCATTGCCTCTAGATGCACCTGATTTTCTGGAGTCATATCAGTATTTGCTCAGCTTCCTTGTTTCAACCTATGTTCTATCCACAGTGACATATTGTTGTCTTTTTTGGCATCTTAGCATCACATCTGAAATTGCTCCCTATCTTCCAGCTCTTAGTGTCACAGTGTCACCATGTTTGGTTCCAGAGGAAAACAAATAGCAGCCCCCCTGCCATGTTACATGGGCTGGGGCTAATTTGTTTAGGCATGCTCTATCCTCCCAAACTATCTTGGTTCTAAAAACTCACAGCAGGGTTGGGTGCCTACTAGGGCATATAGGCCCAGATCCTGCCTAGTGTCAGTGATCCTACAGTCTTAGAGGAGTCATAGCTGAGGTAACCATCTTGGCAAATATTTTCACAATTTTTTTTTTCTTTTTCTTTGTGCTTCCTGGATTTCAGCCTTTGTACACTAATAAATCACAAACTGACACTATTTTTTTCTGGCCCCACCACAGAAACTTCTTTTGGGGGATTGATATAGCCTTCTGAAGGTTTAGGCCTTTTGCTGATGCCAAAAGGCCAAATAACAACTTGGCCACCACTTCACATTGTGTTGTTATTATATACTTTCTTTGTCATTGTAAAACTTGCGACTAAATGTAACTTAGAAATTAGGAATTTATTGATGAAAGCTTATAAAAAGGGAGGAAGGAAGGAGGGAATAACATTCACTTGTGATAAAAAATAGACCTTTTTACAAAGACTTTAACATACCCCATCCCCCAAAACATCATTAAATTTGGGGATAGCCAGGGTAAAAAAAAATAGAGGAAGATGTCTCCTATCTCTACTTCTTTCTTAAAAACACACTTCCTTTTTTGCACAGTGTCCCATGTGTTTAGTTCCAGCTTCAGATGTTGAAAACCTTGTTCTTTAGAATCTTTCTCTGTAGAGCCAACCAATTTATAGCCATGAGTCAAATGTAGATTTCAGCAAGGTCCTTTAAATATAAACTCTTATCACAAATGTACCCAAGTTATTTTGAGGTACAAAGCAAGTCAGTGGTGAAAACTATTTGTGTCAGGCTGGCTACTGTGTGATCACTCCCATGGATGTGGGTTGGGCCATGTCGCAATTAACAGGTAAGATGAAGAGAATTTGGGAGAATTTGAAAGAAAGTTCATTACTCAGACAAGGGACTCCTGTGAAGAATAGAATTGGCACAAATAGACCTGGGATGTGGTGAGTATGGCAGAAGGAGTGGGTTGCGCCTTTGTTGTAAGACTAGGAATTTGCTAGACTTAGGTTGGCAATTTTCAAGGTCTCTTTTAATGTTCCACAGAGGCCAAAGGAAGGGGCATGCACCAGCTTTCCTATCAGCTTGTTTAGATCCGAGGCTTGGGGCACCTGGGTGGCTCAGTCGGTTAAGCGTCCGACTTCAGCTCAGGTCACGATCTCGTGGTCCGTGGGTTCGAGCCCCGCGTAGGGCTCTGGGCTGATGGCTCACAGCCTGGAGCCTGTTTCCCATTCTGTGTCTCCCTCTCTCTCTGCCCCTCCCCCGTTCATGCTCTGTCTCTCTCTGTCTCAAATAAACGTTAGATCTGAGGCTAGGAGGGAAGGAGAAACTAAGGCTTATAAGATGTTAGTGATTCAACATCAAAAAATGGGTTCAAACTCTACTGCACTGATCTCTCCCTGCTGTATGAGAATGCCCTGGTTCCCCTAACTCTAGCAACCAAAGGCAGCTTCCTCCCAGAACAAATGAAGATAAAGCAAAAATTGCTAAGAGAGCAGGCTGACTAAACCAATTAAGGAAACAAAAATTAAGAATGCCAAGGTCTGGTTCCTTCTTTCCTTTTGTACCTATTTCCTGAGGCAAACGTGGGATTATATAAGAGCAGTGGCATGCTAGAACCTTGTGACCCTCCAATATCTATTTTCTAAAGGGCTAGAAATTGTAGAGTATAAAAAGTTCTTTTATTCTAAGATTATTCTTCTAAGATTCTGCTAATAGAGTGATAATATTTGTAGGACAGAAACAAATATAAACACTACAATAGATTTCAAATTCAGGCCTCCAAGTATGTTTTTCTTTTTTCTTTTCCTTCCTTCCTTCTTTTTTTCAATGACTAAGTTCCTATCTATGTATCAAACCAAGTCCTTTTTCAGGTGCTGGGGTCTGTTAGTAAGCCAGAGAAATCAACTGTCCTTATAGAGTTTGTTTTTTATGGGTGGTGACACAATTTCTTTTTAAAAAAGAAAAACAAAACAAAACAAACAAAAAACAACAACAAAACAAAACCTACAACTTCAGACCTATTAAGTTCTGTGAAGGATATTGAGTGCCTAACCTAGCCTGAGTGCAAAGGAAGCCCGCCCTTGGGATTGATGGTTAGCCTGAAACCCAAAGTACCAGCTCAGAAAGTCTTTGAAGAAGTTAATGCTGGGTGCAGAAGTTTCCATTTTCTAATTTTAGTGGTTATCCAGCATTATATTTAATTGGCCAGATAGAAATAGGGCAAAAATTGAAATGGGCCTCTCTGCCTCTGTAATGAATTAAATAGTTTTCCATAGCATTAGCTGTAAACGACACTACTGAACTGACAATTTCTTCCTTGTTTGGGCTTTATTTAAACTTCTGAATGGCATTGAGAGGTTATTAGAGATTAATCTTCAATTAGGTATTCTGATAGCCCAAGAAATTGTCCAAGGGTCCCTCTGGCCATAGTTTTTTTTTTTAGCATTAAAGAGATATTGAATTAATAATATTTTGCCATCTCTCCAGACCTTTAAACTCCTGTGACTGATGTCCAATCATTTAGCCCACTTAAATAGAATGTCACACTGTGAGTCTTCCATTCTGAATAGGTCACCATAGGCTAGTGCTCATTAGTGTTGAGTGTCCATTTCAGAAGCTGCAACAGCCACTCAACCCTCATGTTTTAAGAAAATAAGTAGAAAATTATTTTGTCACAAATGGAAGGGTTATGAAGACAATGCCATATGTCAGTAGTATTGTGACTGAAAAATGTCATCTAGGCTCTATAGTGCTGTATAATGCTCCAACCTAAAGCCATAAAATAAGATTGGGTTAGTGAGTGAGGCTCATGGCAGAGTTCCCAGACCTATCCAGAGAGTTGTGGACTGCACAGCATAGTGTTCAAAGCCCAGTGTCGAAAGCAGAAGGGGCTGGACAAGACAGTTTTGATTTATGTGGGATTCTCATCCACCAAACAAGACTTGAAGGAATTAATCAAGCACTTGCAGTGAAAATTTAAAGAGAAACTTTGGGAACGAATAACCTGAGAAGAATCTCCCTTGTTCTGTTACCCTGAAAAGTTAAGGGTTTCTTTTCGTTCTCTTTTACAATTTTTTTAAAGCTTACATCTTTATTAGACTATGAGAACATATATTATCACTTAGGAACTTATTTTTTAATTAACTTTTCCCTTTCTTTACCTCGTTTCTGTAACTCCATTACATATACAGACTTTGTGTACTTTACTCATAATAAGACTCCTAAAGGTATAAATTAGAGGGATTGACAAATTATAATTTCAAAACTGGGAATTTTTAAGGAAGAAAGATATGGTGAAAAGGACTCATTAATTAGTTTGGATTAGATTACTTTGTACACTTCTATTGTTTTGACTCCCAGCATTGCTTCCTTCTTTTTAATTTTTTTTAATGTTTATTTTTGAAAGAAAGAGAGACAAAGCAAGCAAGGGAGTGGGAGAGAGAGAGAGAGAGAGAGAGAGAGAGAGAGAGAGAGAGAATGAATCCAAAGCAGGACCCAGGCTCCGAGCTGTCAGCACAGAGTCCAACATGGAGCTCAAACCCATGAACCATGAGATGATGACCTGAGATAAAGTTAGACTCTTAACCGACTGAGCCACCCAGAGGTCCCAAGCATTGCTTCCTTCTTGTAGGAGTTCTTCAATTTGATTTTCCTTTAGGCAATTACATCCTTTCCTCATTCCCACTTGTGTGCAGTTTTGTAGAATTGTCAGTGGAGATAACTCACCTTCCAGAGCGAAGGGTGGATAAACATGTGACCCAAATTACACCAAGAAATTATTCTCTTACATCTATATTTAGAAGGGATGTATAAGAGAGGGAAAATGGTTGTCTCTGATTCATCACTACATAGAAAATTAAATAGTTCTTATTAGTTTCTTCTTCCTTACATTACTGAAGCTGCCCTGTATGTAACCTGTACTTACTAAGATCTGGTTGTAATGGATTCCTTCATTTTGGAAGCTATTCTATTTCTTTATAATACATTCATGTTTAAGCAAAAGTAATTCTTTGGGTTGTAGTCTAAGAACATGAACTGATACTATGATATCAAAACCTTCATTCAACCAGATAAGCTAAAGAAATAATTACTTGGCCAAAGACATTAAGAATATAGTAAATATATCTGATTGTGTTATAAGGGAATAGCATGTGTTGGGGGGCTTGGGGCATTGAAAACAATTAGTGTGGACCTTGAATTTGGGAGACCTTAAATTCTAGACTCTGTAATTTGCTGTGATATAGTACAAAAGAACAGAAAAAAGGGAAAACCCAATTTCTAGACTGTGTCCATGACATCTATGGCGTTATACCTTGATATCTGTGAGTTTCACTTATCTTATATCTGAGGTCATGGAAATGGGCTGGGTTATCTGAAGATTCTGTTTAGCTCTATAATTGTGTAACTATGTATTTTTTTTATTTTTTTTAATGTTTATTTATTTTTGAGACAGAGATAAACAGAGCATGAATAGGGGAGGGTCAGAGAGAGAGGGAGACACAGAATCTGAAACAGGCTCCAGGCTCTGAGCTGTCAGCACAGAGCCCGATGCGGGGCTCGAACTCACCAACCAGGAGATCATGACCTGGGCTGAAGTCAGACGCTCAACCTACTGAGCCACCCAGACACCCCTGTAACTATGTATTTTTATTCTTTAAGCCATGGTGAAATGTTGGAAGTTTCTGAGCAGAAGGATGACATAGTAAAAACCACATTTTAGGATCAATTAAAAAAATGACATTTGTGAAGTCAAAAATGAAATAGAATATCTGAATTATTCTTTACTTATTAGTTTTAAGACAGGTTTGTGAAATGCTGACCTTTACAGCAAGAAAACTACTTGGGATTAGTAGTTAAAGTCCAAGGCCAGTCAGTGAAGGGAAATCCCGATCTAACATATTAGGTACAAGTTTTATCTGGTGTAAGGAAAATTCATTTAGGAAAAGCAATGCTAGTGAAAATGAAAAAAACAGCAAGAAACTTTAACAAATTCTCTAAGAGGATATTTATCACTTAAATTAACAACTGCCTAATAAGCAAAAGTAAATTTATTTTGATTATTTGAAACAATTTTAAATTGAGCTTATAACTGTGTTGGAATGTTGAAAAGATATTTATTCATTTATTTATTTATTGTAAGATTATTTATTTTGAGAGAGACAGAGGCAGCCTGAGTGGGAGAGGAGGAGGAGGAGGAGGAGGAGGAGGAGGAGGAGGAGGAGGAGGAGAAGGGGGAAGAGAGAGAGAGAGAGAGAGAGAGATTTCCAAACAGGTTCTTCACTGTCAGCACAGAGTCCAATGTGGGGCTCAAACTTACGAATCATTACATCATGACCCGAGCTGAAATGGAGTCAGACACTTAACCAACTGAGCCACCCAGGCATCTGAAAGGAAAGTTTTTAAAATTCAAGCATACATCTGATCTCGAAGCCTCTCACCAATACGTTTAAAAAAATGCATGTGTATGAAATATGCAGAAAAAACCCACAGAAAAAACAAAACAATGAATTATTATAAAACCAACATCCATGTGACTATCACTCAGATCAACAAACAGGTCATGAGCTATACCCTGGAAGCTCTTTCTACCTTCTTCTTCCTCATCTCCAAGGGAGACATCATCCTGACGTTTATTGTAATCACTCCTTTGGTTGTACCATGTTTTTTCATGTAATCATAACTTATTTTTGCCTATTTTTGGGGGGGGTTTGTACTAACAGAAATATATGGAAAGTCTTTTACTGTGCTTGACTTCTTTCACTTAAAGTTATCATTGTGAGATACATCTGTGTTGTTGTGGGAAGCTGTATCTCAATCAATTCAGGTGCAGTATAGTATTACATCATGGATATGCTGAAATTTATCTATTATTATATTAATGGGTGTTGGAGCTGTTTACCCTATTGACTCTAAATCATAATACTATCAACATCCACATACATGTTTCTTTTAAGCTCATGTACTTGCATTTCTACTGGGAAATTTTTAAAGGGTGGATTTCCATATAACATATAACTATGGGTTAAAACTATATAACTATGGGTTATATGTATGTTGCATGTATGTTCAACTTTAGGAGATAACATATTTTCTAAAGATATTTTAGCAAGTTATACTCCAACCATCACTGAATGAGAGTTTTCATTGATATGCTTATTTGACACTTGCATATAGTTAGTATTTTTAATTTTAGGTATTTTTATGCTTGTGAAGTGTTTTTTCATTGCGATTTTAATTTGCACCTCCCTAATTAATAAGAGGTTGAGTACCTTTTTTTTTAAGTTTATTCCCACTTTTATATCCTCTTTTGTGAAATGCCAGTTCAAGTCTAATTTCCTATGTCTTTGGTTGATAATTTCATTATTTTTGGAAGGTTCAAAGCTATTATCTGCTCAAATATGATGGCTGTCTTTTTCTCATTCTTATTTTTCTAGATCTTCTTACTGTAAATTTCATGGTTGTTCTCCTCTTTGTACTTTCCTTCTTTGTCTCCTCTGCTTCATTCATTATTCTGAGTTATCATTCAGTTCACTAATTCTTTTGTCACTTATGTTTAGCCTGTGCTAATCCCATCTGCTGAGTTCTTAATTTCAATTATTTTATTTTTATGTTCTAAAATTTCCACTATTTTTTAAAATTTCTATCTATGTCAATATTCTGCTAGTAGTCTTTTATTCTGTTTGAACATATAGAGTGGTTACTTTTAAATTCTGAGTGGCTACTCTAGTATCTGGACCATGAGTAGATCTGCTTTTATTTTTTAATATTTCTGCTGATTTGGATCATGTAATTTTGGATCATGTACCTGGTTATTTTTTTTCAATTTTATTGGGCATTGTTTTTATAAAATTATTTGTAGAAATAATTTGAGGTCTCTGATATTATCTTCTTTCAGATAGGATATAGGTTTTCTTCCTAACCTGGGAAATGTTGGCTTTAGCTTATTTGGAGATGAGCTACAAGTACCTGAAGGGGTCAATTTTTTTATTAAGTTTATTAATTTATTTTGAGACAGACCGAGATGGCACAAGCAGGGGGAGGTGCAGAAAGGTGGGGTGGGGGGGGAGAGAGATAGAGAGAGAGAATCCTAAGCAGACTCCACACTGCCAACACAGAGCCAGATGTGGGGCTCGAACCCACAAAACTGTGAGATCATGACCTGAGCCGAAACCAAGAGTCGGACGCTCAACCAACTGAACTACCCAGGTATCCCTGCCTATTTCTCTTTTAAACCTATTCCCAAGATGTAGTATTTCAGTATCCCCCTCAAAACAAGGGAGATTCCTTAGGTTTCCTTTACCTGGAAGCTTAGATATTAATATCCATCCATCTACTTAACCCAACAAGGCTGCAAAAACAATGATCAGCAAACAAGTTAGGAAAAAAAAAAAAAGTGGCCTCAAATTCCAACCTAACCTCCCTGAACCTTTATCTTCCTGGCCCAGTAATTATTTGTTATTTTATTAGGCCTTGCATTTGCTTGAGCAGTTTTTAAATATACACACAGATGTTAAATATTATAAATATATGTGTAGTTTTTTTTACTTCAGTGGAGGACTTCTCCAAAGTAATATGTCATTTCTGAAAGTGTAAATTCCTTATTTGGTTCAATTCATTTTTTATACTGCTACTATAATTATAATTTTAGAACAGACCTTTCATTTCATCCATTCCATTCTATTACATTCCATTCCATTGAGCATAACGTTTAAACACCTTAGCTCATAATTTGTAGCTTTCTGTAATGTAACTTTAATCTTATCTTCCAACTTTATATAATGTCATCCCTACCACATGCATTATTATTCTAAGGCTATGAAACTACATTGTTCCCCAGTGACAGGGGACAATCTAATGTTCTTATGCCTTTTCTTAAGCTGTTTCTACTGTCAGAGTATGCTTTCAATGTTTGGTGGTAAAATCCTATTCATCTTTCTAGACAGCTTTAATGTCAGCTCTTATGTGAATGAAGGTGCTAAACCCATCTCAAACATGGACACAAAAACACTGCAGAACTGATCATTCCCTCCTCACTTTCTAACATGATTTCTCATGTAGTTTCTCAGTAAACCACACTAACCTGTTTCCTGAAACTACCCTACTTCCATACCTCCTACCTTCATGCTTTTGCTCATAATAATCTCTTTGCCTAAATCTCATGCCTCAAAAATATTCCATTGATTGTTCATGGCCCACAAAAACTGACTTAATACATCATTCCTGCTTATTCTGTCTATACCTCACTTTGTCCATACATCAATTATAGTCATTTGTTTTCTAAATTACTGGTCACATGTTTTTCTTCCTGGAGGAAGAGATCATCTTTAGTTTATCTTTTTTTGCCCAGAATTTAAAATAATAATTGATGTATTCATAATATGTCATCCGTGTACAATTAATATGTGATTGATACAAGAGTAAATGCATAAATGAATGCATGAATACATATAATGTGTCTCTATTTCACTAGTTATGAAATAGTTTTCCACAAATGGCTTCAGAAATTCAGTTTATATAATGGACCCAAAGTTCAGGTCATCACATTTTCATTTTTCATGATAGTAGGGGAAAATGGCAGGATTAATAAAAGCCAGGCACAATTCCAAAACCTCATTTAGTTGGTATTTTATCTTGCTTCCACTAAAGTGTGACTAACAAATAGAATGATGCTTTATTCTCTCCATTTGGGTTTTGCTTGTTAGCCTGTAGTGGAGATGTTATTGAGCTGTGAAAATGTTGAAAGTGATCATCTCCAAACAGCAGTAGACATAAGAATCAACTCAAAAAAATTGTTAACATTGCAGATTTCTGACCCTAAGTATCTGGTTCAGTAGGGCAGTGTCGGAGCCCAGGAATAAGCATTTTATTAAGTGCCTTATGTAATTTTGTTTCAAGAAAAACTTTTTTAAGAGATTGTATTAGTAGGCTCTAGTTTCCATCAGCCATTGGCCTAAAAATATGCAAACTATTGGGCACAAAGGTAAAGCCTAAGTAACAAGATACTAAACTCTAGAAAGCTGAATAGAGCTATCTCAACTCTATACATTTGACATAGTGAGTAAAATGAAACTACATCTTTCCATATCTACCAGAAACCAAAGGGGCGTAAATACCAGGCAATAGTAGTGGTGGAAGAGAATTTATCAATTGCCTTAGAAACCAATTAAATATTACTTAAGAAAAACAACAAGTCAGAAGGAGACACAAACTTAAATTAAGAACATATGTTATCCTGAAAGGTATTTCTCTGGGCTAAAATCTACCCCAATCCCTACAAATGTTTTTCTTCTAATAATTCCTTTCACCCTATTGTCTGCCTGCTATTCTTCTAAATGATGATACCTAACAAAGATTATAATCTGGCAACTGGGATTTGACAGACCATGAAATTGTTTGTGGACTAGATGGATGAAATATTGAGATTTTGATCGATTCAAAGGAATTTATTAATTTATTTCAGAAATATTGTCTAACCAAATAAATAGCTTTATTTAGTGCTTTGAAAATGTCTTTTGATTTGTTTGTAATGGGGCATGTCAGTACTTTTTAACAGATGGCTTCTCAAGTTCATGACCTTGATGGGACTCATTTGGTCAGAACAAAAAATACACAAGCTTTTGTAAGTATGGGCTAACATAATACAACCCATACACCTAAAAAGAAAAAGTATTTACAATTACAAGTATGAATATGCAATGTCATTTTTGCTATCTTTTTCCCCCAGATTTTTACAGCATTACATTCAAACTATACCTGTCATTTTGAATTAGAAACATGTGTCAGTATTTGGAAAAAGTAACATGTTAAAATATGGGCCCAACTCATACGCTATATATGTGAAGTTGTTAGCATATTCTGGCTTTCTGGATCCACCAAGTTGGCTATTATGGAAACATTAATTGGAGTATGTATGTGGGTGTGCTCTGATTTGTTTTTAATTTATTTATTTTGAGAGACAGAGAGAGAGAAAGAGAGAGAGAGAGTGCATGTGGGGGAGGGGTAGAGAGAGAGGGAGAGAAAGAGAATCTCAAGCAGGCTCTGTGCTGTCAGCATGGAGCCTGAAATGGTGCTCAAACTCATGAACTATGAAGCCATGACCTGAGCCAAAGTTAGATGCTTAACCAACTGAGCCACCCAGGTGCCCCTTATGATATATCCATAGAAATGACATGTTTGGCCAAGAAAGCATATTAGGATTCATATGTTTTAGTTATGAAATGTGATTCTCCATGGATCTCAGTTTTAGCTCTGCTTATTATTTTAGTTCTTTACTTTTTTTTTATTTTTTTATTTATTTTTTTTTTTTAGTTTTTTTTTTTTTTCAACATTTATTTATTTTTGGGACAGAGAGAGACAGAGCATGAATGGGGGAGGGGCAGAGAGAGAGGGAGACACAGAATCGGAAACAGGTTCCAGGGTCTGAGCCATCAGCCCAGAGCCTGACGCGGGGCTCGAACTCACGGACCGCGAGATCGTGACCTGGCTGAAGTCGGACGCTTAACCGACTGCGCCACCCAGGTGCCCCATAGTTCTTTAAAACTCTAATGATTAGCACATTTAGATATCAGGTGTTTTAATCTGGAGCAATTTATTTTATTATTTTTTTTTTATATTTTTAGGGGTTTATCATAAATTAAATGCAAAAGGGGATTGAGAAAAAAAAAGGTTTTGTGGTTGTGTCACATAATTTATCAAAATAAATAGCAAACTCCTGATTTTTGATGGAAATAATCGCTATGTATTTTATTTCTACCACCAATTATTTAACGAGTAAGGGACAGAGACTGAGTTGTAATTGTCTTTCTTCCAAAATCCAAGCAAATATACTACTAAAAATGAAAGTTAGAGGATTTTGTTGTTGTTGTTGTTGTTGTTGTTGTTGTTGTTGTTGATTTTGCTAAGTTTTATTTGGGGACTAAATTTCTTTTTACTAACAGCAGTGGAAAACGAAGTGCTAAAAGGGCCTGAGAGAGGGAGATTGAATCTGGAAGTGATGATCTAACAGAAATACTCACTTGAGAATTTTAGACAGGCATCAAAACCTGTGGGAACTTCTAAGAATGATTTTGGTTTACATATTACTGTGATGTTCCTACCTTTCAGCTGGCAAATATATGTGTATTATAAATCACAGGCCATATTAAAAATCCATTTCACACTGGTATTTACTTAGTTATCAGGGCTATATTAGCATAAAAAGAATGACGTTTAAGGTTTCCAACTGTGTGTCCTGCTAAATTGTCTTTATAATCATGAGAAGCGACACAATCACATTTACACTGGGCAGCCTGGCATGTGCACAGTGCCTGACTTGAGATGTGTTCAATTAAAAAAAAATGAGTGATGTTCTGAAGGATAAGACTTATTTTTGTATTGTATCTGTCAACTTGTTCTTGCACACAAATGCTCTTTCTTCCCCTTTATGTCTCTGTCCTACTATATAAAAGGATTGATGTAGGTAATAAACCTGACCTACTTCCTAGATTTAAAACTGCATCTGTCGGTAACTTGCTAAAGAGTTTGATCTCTGATGAGCTAATCAAGGCTTATACTGTCACCCCAATAGGGCACACATGGAGTCATAAAATTGTTTCACCCTGTTATGTGTAAGTTGGAATAAAAAGGTATTAGCACAATGTCAGCACAAATGCTTCTAGAGTTCTTTCTCTTAAAGGAACTGATCTCTTCCTAAGACACAGGACCAAAACGAAGAACAGGACACCTAAACCATCATTATCTATCTACTTTCTTATAGGAAAGTATACACAGACATTTCTCAGGCCTGATGGGTAAGAATAACAGGAGGACATATATGATTTTTAAAAACAGGCACATTGCAGTATACAGTCAGCAGCTTCAAGAAACCAAAGAAATGCTTTAACTGGCCTTTTTGGATACATGACACACATCACTTCTTAAACAGAATAAAGCTCCTATATGCAAGTGCTTTTTATTTTATTTGTTATCACTTCTCAGATGAAATACCAGTGGACTAACTGGGATGCTGGCTAAGCTGGATCCTGAACCATGATCAAAATTAATCATGCAGTCTGGGATTTAGTGACAAGCGTTCGAATGCCACATTGAAAATGGCAGCATCTGCTTAATACCATGAGCCCATCAACATTGATGTATAACAGCACTAAGATAGGAACTGTTTTCATCTGAAAGTAGAATAAGTATATATGTGATTAAATGATGAAGAAAATGAGTGTTAAAACTGAAGTCGTTTTAGAAATTGTTAAATCGTATTATTGAAATTAAATGGTTTAAGTTGTTGTTCCTGTTTGAAAGAAGAAAGTGAAATTGTCAACTCAACCAATGAGTTTACTGATTATAAATACTTACCTACATTTGGTTCAACTTCTCAAGTATCCATAGAGACACTTAGACGGCAGCCTACTGTGTATGTTACGCAAGATTTGGGTAATTAATAAAAATGAGGTGTTAAACCAGTAACAGGGAAGGAATTTAAACTAACCTTCTGCTCTACCCTTTCATCCTCCAATCTTAAATCAACTTATAAGTTATATACTTGACAATAAATTAAATGCTTATGCTGCAGACAAATTACACAGCAGAAACAAAGTAATGCATTTATCTTTTTTTTTGTAAGTATAAACTTAGTTCAAAATGGGAAATGTGTGCTTTCACTGTACAGTCAGTTCTGCTGTAATGCAACATATACATTTCTAAAAATTACTCTGCTGTGCAAAACCACCCAGTAAAACAGGGAACTTATAGGGGAAATGTGGTTAGGGTACAGCACTCAATAACTTTATTATTGACATCATTTTATAAGTATGATTGTGATTAACATTAAAAAATAGGAACCAAATAAAAATGGTAGGACAGTTTTACATATATTAAATGGTTAAGGAATACATAAAGACTACAAGAAGTGTGATACTTGAAAAAACCTGCTTGTAGAAATGGTTATCGGAAAATTTCAGTTTATTTGAAAGGAGGGTTATCTCACAAGGAAAGCTATAATGCTATATAGCGATGGGTGCGTCTCACAACACAGGCAATGAGCTATGGTAACTGGTAGATGTTTGGGTGTGTATCTTGTGTATTCCAGTGCAACATGGGTCAGCTGGGTACAGTTTTTCAGTGTTCACCTAGCATGTCACCCAAATGAAATAGCATGTAGGTAAACACAATTCACATTACACTCATTATTACCTAGTATAACAATTGCATTGGGCCAAATTTATGTATTTAAAACAAGAGTTATAGGGGCACCTGAGTGCCCCAGTCAGTTAAGTGTCTGACTTCCGCTCAGGTCATGAACTCATAGTTCATGGGTTCGAGCCCTGTGTCAGGCTTTATGCTGTCAGGTTGGAGCCTGAATCCTGTTTCAGACTCTGTGTCTCCCTCTCTCTCTGCCCCTCCGCAGCTTGTGTTCTCTCTCTCTCTCTCCCTCAAAAATTAAAAAAAAACATTAAATTTTAAAAAATTAAAAAAAAACCACAAGCATTATAGCACAGCTGACTCAATTGGAATTTGTGCAAATTTTAGTTATAAAGTATGTGCCCATTATGTCATAAACCTGTCATGAAAAAAATTGAATATTCAGAAATACAGTATTGAACACAATTTTCCTTATGCTGAACATCTTTACGAGGCAAAGATTTGGGGTATTTTGCACTTTTGGCTTTCTCAAATCCACTTTCAATCTGTCCTATTTGAAGGATAACAATCTTTGTCAAATCTTTACAAAATTACTTTCTAAAGACATTTTTTTTGAATTAGAATCTCTTAATCATCAAGGAATAAAGAAAAGAGTTAATTTTAATTAAATACATACTATGGGCCAGGAACAATGCTACAAATTCTAACTGCATCATATCATATGTTGTTCACTTAGAGCCCCCATGTTTGTTTTGTTGGTTTGCTAATATACTCATTTTATAGAACTGATGACTACAGCGTAGAGTGGGTAAGTAATTTCTTGAAGTTCATATAGCAGATAAGTGCAAGGCTAATTACTTTAGTATTCTGATTCAGGTTCTTTAGAACCACTCACTTAGAGGTAATTTTTAAGTTCTTGGCATGGAGATTTGAGAGGAAGGGCCTATAAAATTTCCATTCCGTTGACTGATAAGTTCTTTATAGTAGAGCATTATGCCTATTAACAAATGTATTACCCTTACATCTTTGGCGTGGTTTTAGTTTGCCTTATCAGAGAACTTAGACTGAATGTAGAGATGCTTAATCTTTTCCGTTCCTTTAATTCAAGGGAAAAGATGTCCCTTGGGTCAAGAACCTAATTAGCATGGGTGTGGAGTGGGAAGAGAATTGCAAAATATATATTCTCTTCCAGATTGGTAAAGTTGTGGTCAAATATGGAATCTTTACATGTTACCCATCCTTTAAGAAGCTGATAAAAACTATGAACTCTCTCTTCTGGTAAATGCAATAGACACTTGATTAAAGCCCCTTAAAATAATGTATCCCCCGTTTCCCTTCTTCATGCAACAGTATTATCTTCAAGTGTTGCCTGCTTAAGCACTGAGGGGTGGCAGGAGGGAGAAAAGCAATTGTAGATTTGGCCAGAGGAAAAGTTGGTTCTCTGCCCAGGAAGTTACCTGGCTACTGCTAATTGCCAGCTATGAGGACTTATTTTGCTCTTTTTAAGGCTTCATGTCAGCTGTTATTCTAAGTCTTTCTCCACCCATCAAATAGCACTTGGAAGAACACAGCAGGTGCTCTGAGAGTGTTTGTCAGAAAATATAGATGTTTATATATGGTTACCAGATTTTGTAAATAAAAATATAGGACATAGAGTTAAATATGAATTTTAGATACACAACCTTTTAGGTTATAAGTATATTCCAAATATTTCATAGGACATACTTATACTAAATAATTCATTTTTTAAATCTCAAATTCAAATTTAATTGGGGATCCTGTATTTTATGTGGCATCCCTATGCTTATAAGTAATATATTCCAAGAGGCAGGTGTTCTCAGCAAGGCCCTCAGACAGCCTTGCTTTAAAGATTGCCTTTTTTGATAATCCATGGTCATTTCTTTAAATTAATTGAAAAAAAATTAGTAAAATTTTTTGCTTCAGCCTCAGCCACTTAGGACTCATAATATCCTATCAAAAGGGTTGTCAGCATCTTAAATTCTTGCCTCGTTTTCACAGACTAGATAAAGACAGGGCTTTAAGAGCTTTTATTTCCTCTTCTCAAATTGAATATATATTCAAAGATTCTTTATGAGTACCTTTATGAATCCCTATTTATATGGGAAATAAAAGATTCCATATTATTTGACTCTTCTATGTTTCTATCTTATGAGCAGCACAATCATGCTGGTGTTTTCCTGAACAAATACAGAACAAACCCTCAATGTATGGCACCCAGGACAAGTGAACATTTTCATATCAGCTAAAATGTAACCAAATCTATTGCACATAAATATCTCTTTTTGAGACATTTCAAACTTGGACTTCCAAAAATATTCACCAAATAATGAATGTCAGAAACCAATTCTTCCTCTATGGCATTTATTCATGTGATAAAGCCCACAAAGCTATCTTTAATTATTACTGTATAGAATATCCCGTTATCTTTAATTATCACCGCCGAATGGTTGAAAAATCAAATACTGCTGGCAATCAAGAGTCATTATACAATAGCATGATTGCATCTGTTCATATTAACAGATAAGCACAGAAAATCAAAACAGTGTCTGATTTAACCACTAAAACTGTCTGAACAAAATATTGTATCTAACACTCTTAATATCTTGCGGTGACTTTGATCTGATTAAAATCCAAAGAAACATAACCACAAATGCAAATGTTCTGGTGTTTCTGAAATTAATATTGCTGAATTTCACTGGACTGAATTGCTGGAATCCTAGTGAAGCAGAAGTGATTATAGGCACAGTATAAACTTATGATAGGAGGATATCTAAATCTCTGAGGCCGCAGGTGCAGGATTATAGCAAAACCCCAGTGAAACATTCAGTGTTCTGTCTAAATACCCCAGTACAAAATTAATTAGGCAGTTGATCACATAATAAAGCTATGATGGATGATCTAATGGAAACTAGCATCTCAGAGTCAATAACAAACTTGATTCTCTTATTAGATGCAGCTGATTTTCAGTACTGCCATTTACAAGATTGTGTGCATAATAGAAGATAAAAAAAGATGGGGGTTCTATTTTGAAAATGAGAACTCAGTTACAGTATTTATCTCTGTTGGAAACTATAATATGTAAGCAATGTAGAATTTGTAGATAGACATATCTGCAAGTAATTCTCTAAGATACTTTCCTGAAAAGCACATCAAAGAACAGGGAAATAATGAGACAGGCTCCAGCTGTTGGATTCCTACAGCTTTTGATTTGTGCTCTACTAGAAACTCCAGGTTTTGATCCTGTGTTGATTATTTCCATGGTACTAAAGTTGATTTGTGCATTATTTAAAAACAGACAGTAGGCAGCAAACAAGGAAGAGTTTGCAAACTACATCTTAAAGGACATTTTGTTTCTGTCTTGTCATTTCTAGCATTCCACTTAAGGGCTTTGGTGATGTGCATGGCTACCTGTAGAGGAGCACACATTAAAAATGGAGAAGGTGCAGAACAGAGATAATCAAAGGTTTTAAAATGAGGATATTGCAAATAAAGTGACCATGGCATTCTGGGACTAGGGGATATAAGAATGCCACATGTTCCATGTTGATTTTCAATTTCGTAAAACTGTGCAAATGATTCTGAGGGTGAGAACAGCTGCCCATTTTGAAACAAGGAATATTTACTCGGCATAGAAACCTTGTGGTTAAATATTACTAAAAAGTCAGGGCATCTGAGTAGCTCATTTGGTTAAGCGTCTGACTCTTGATTTTGTCTCAGGTCACGATCTCACAGTCCTGAGATCCAGCCCCACATCAGGCTCTGTGCTGGGCATGGAGCCTGCTTGAGATTCTCTTTCTCCTTCTCCCTCTGCCCCTTTCCTGCTGGCGCTCCTTCTCTCTCTTTCTCTCTCTGTCTCTCAAAAAAAAAAAAAATGACTAAAAAGTCAATCAGCACCGGGCATCCCTCTTCCTGACCCATGGCTTCAAATAGCTCTTGCTTAAAAGGCAGCCCACTTTTGAAAGAGTTCATCATTAGTTGTTTCCTCTAACACATGTTATATTTCCTAATTGCAAAACAATGGGAATTTTTGCAAATTTGGTAATAATGGTTTTTTGAAGAACTCTGCCCAAAAGTGTTTTGTGTTCTGAGGGCAACAGAGTAATGTAGGTAAAGGAAGAGCCCATAATTTCTGCTGCTGTTTGAGTTTTGATGATGTTTTTTCAGCTGGTGTATCTTTTTGTTGAATGCAGGATTATATCAGATGAGTTGTTTTTTTTTCTGTGGCTGCTCTTGAGAAAAGAAATCCAGCTGGCACGTGACTTCTTGATCTGGTTGTTTGTGAGCTCCTTTCCTCCTTTTTGCTTCTTTCCTTCCTGATCTTGCCACCTTCCATGAGCACAGATATATGAACACATGTATGCAAACAAACAAGCAAACAACAAACAAAAAAACTCACAGGAAACAATTGGAACAACTGCTTTGTGGACCAGTGAGGTAAATTATTTAAGGGTTATTTTTTGAGAAGTCCTCACAATTGATCAGCTTATTGATTCAGAAAGATATCAATAATCAATGTACAAATCTGAGAGTCTCTTGGAAGCCACTGTTTGATTTGACATTGACTCACCTTCTTGTCAACCATCACTTCCTCCCTCCTCATTTGGTCCCTCTTGGTTAGAATGTAAATATATAGTACTTACAGACTTCCTTAATTAAATAGAATGTGAGAATTATAATGCACATTTCTATGTTCATAGGTATAAATTGTGAATATTTTTAGTGTCACAGCTTAGGTGAAATAACACAAAAATTAAGAAAGGTTTCTTCCTGTAATATAAAAGCTCTATATGGAGCTAAAAGCACTGAAAAAATGCAGAGTTTTCAAACAAAATATGGAATGAAAATATTCTGAAACACATAGGGAAAACAGTAAATTTAGTGGAAATTTAGTGGAATTTAGTGGAAAATTATTTGTTCCAAGAACATAGATATAAATGAAGATTAGTAGAGTTTATTCACTTTTTTAAAGATTTTATTTTTTAAGTAATCTCTATATCTAAGACAGGGCTTTAACTTAGAACCTCAAAATCCAGAACTGTATGCTCTCCCAACTGAGTCAGCAGGCACCTGACTGGCTAAGTTGGAGAACATGTGACTCTTGATCTTGGAGTCATGAGTTTGAGCCCCATGTTGGGTGTGGAGGTGACTTTGAAAAAAAGGTTAGTATAGTTTTAAAAGACTTCAAATATATAAGACAAATGAGCTGAGATTAAAACATATGCTAAGCTGCAAAAGAGAAATAAATTTGAAATAATTCCCAAAAAGCAATAAAGAAACTGTGTCTGAACAAGTGAGTCCATCTTGATTAATAACTGAAAAGATATCTAGGCAATTTTAAAAAATAATTTAGTTACATAATAAATAGGTTTTTGTTTTTGTTCTTTAAAGTTTATTTATATTTGGGGGGAGTGGAGAGAGAGAGAGAGAGAGGGAGGGAAAGTGAGTGTGGGAGAGGCAAAGGGAGAGGAAGAGAAAGAGAATACCAAGCAGGTGCCACACCGTCAGCATGGAGCCCAGTTTAGGGTTCAAACTCATGAACGGTGGGATCATGACCTGAGCTGAAATCGAGAGTCAGACACTTAACCAAATTAACCACCCAGGCACCCCCCGACTTTTTTTTAAAGTTTTTTTCAAAGTATTATTTATTTTTGAGAGACAGAGAGACTCAGAGTGTGAGCAGGGAAGGGGCAGAGAGGGAGGGAGACACAGAATTCAAGGCAGGCTCCAGGCTCTGAGCTGTCAGCACAGAGCCTGATGCATGACTCCAACCGATGGAACCC
The DNA here is from genome assembly GCF_014898765.1 of Herpailurus yagouaroundi. Lineage (NCBI taxonomy): Eukaryota > Metazoa > Chordata > Mammalia > Carnivora > Felidae > Herpailurus > Herpailurus yagouaroundi. The sequence continues at coordinate 56,831,463 of NW_024412377.1, forward strand.
ATGAACCGTGAGATTATGACCTGGGCCGAAGTCAGACGCGTAACCAACTGAGCCAACCAGGCGCCCCCCTCCCCGACTCTTTTTTTTAACTAGGCTTCATCCTCAGCATGGAGCCCAACATGGGGCTTGAATTCAAGTCCCTGAGATCAAGACCTGAGCTGAGTGAGATCGAATTGGATGCTTAACTGACTGACCCACCCAGGAACTCCATAAATAGGTATTTTTAAAAGGAAGGTGTAAAATACAGAGAAAAGACAAAGAAGAAACAACATACTCTCAAAAGAGAAAAATATGGTAACATACTTCCCTGAGAGTTTTGTATAGTTTGCAAACACAGAGAAATTATTAGTCAGATTGTCTAGGTTACATGGCAGTGACAAATTCCCAAATTTCAAGGGCTGAACAGAACAAAGGTCTGTTTCTAATTCACATCATATGTCTAATGCAGGTTGGCAGGCCTTCTGCTTCCCAGAGTCACTCTGAGTCCCAGTCTGTTGGAGCCTCCAGTATAGTGTAGCTAAAGTACTTGAAACACATGGCCTACAAGTTTGCTGTGGTTGATTAAGAGAAGGCTCATGCAGGATGTTTATAAGATCCAGGCATATAAGTGGTTTATATTACTTCTGCCACATGGTCTCAAATTTACTGCAAAATAAATTGACAAATATAGTCTTTCTAAGTGCCCAAGAGAAGTAAAATGAAATAAAGATTTGGAACAATACAGACTTGTTTCTGTCTCCTCCCACACTCCCAGTTTTGGACAAAATTTGAATCATTATGTTTTACAGTTTAGCTTTATTTGAATTAATGAATTATGAATATATGTTTCCAATGTGTGCAGAATATTTCATCATGTAAATATTGTACCCTTTACACAAAGTATTTTTCTACTTTTGTAAATTGAAATTCCACATTACAAAAAAAGTTTATTTATTTATTTTGAGACAGAGACCACAGGAGAGGGTCAGAGAGAGAGGGAAAGAGAGAATCCCAAGCAGGCTCTGCATTGCCAGTGTGGAGCCCAACACGGGGCTCAAACTCATGAATTGTGAGATCATGACCTGAGCTGAAATCAAGAATCAAATGCTTAACCAACCAAGCCAGCCAGGCGCCCCACCACATTATTTTTTATGTAAAGTATAGCAGTAAAGTTGTAACTAAGAGTGTGACTTTTCTGTCAGAAAGATATATATTTGAATCTATGACCCCTTTCCTTGCCACCTGTATGACTGGACGAGATTCCTTACATAACTTAGGCAGATCTTCTGTGATCTATTAGAATGTAACAATAATGTTTTTCTCATTTACTACCTTGAGGACATAGTGAGATGATAGGAAGTGCTTAGTTTATATTTCAGTATTAAGTGTATAAGCCCAGAATAAATGGCGGTATTAAAAGCATTTGTTTATGATATTGGCGGTGGTTTGTGTTATTGCATAGAGCTCTTGTATGAACACCGTGCATAGTAGTTGAGGCTAAGAAATTTTCTCTAACACAACACATCTGAGGCTTACGTGAACTTTACCACAATTTAATCCTGAACAGAAGGATCATCTATATTGCCAATGCTACCCAAGTAATTTTTTTTTATTAGCTCATATTTGGAAGGAACCTGAGTGGTTTTGAAAGTATGGAACAGTACCATAATTGTATACTGTGATCACTCCACACTGTTCTTCCATAGCTAGCCACTGCTCTGTGAGAGAAGAAAATGTATGCCATCTGGTGCTTTAAAACAACCAACCAAGCTCTGAATTGCAAAGGCACATCTGTATGGATGTTTGTTATAGCAGTATTTATCATTACAATGACATGAATCCCATCTAAAGAATCATAACTGGTGGTAAATTAAAGTGTGAAACAACATTAAAAGAATATGATACAGGCATGCAAAAGAAAAAGGGTAGCTAATACCTCATCCATTTATATAGAAAGATTTCCACAATATTGTGTTTTATTTTTTTTGTCTCCTGTGTGTGATTCCTCTATTTTTCCTTTACTGCCTTCCTCTGCATAAAGTGAATATTTTCCATGGTAATTTACACATATCGTCACAGTACTAAGTCTTGTCAGTTTTTGTTTATATGAACCATTCTAATAGGTATGTAGTGGGTCATATGGTAGTTTTTTTTATTAAATTTTATTATTAAAGTATAGTTGACATATGATGTTATATTAGTTTTAGGTGTACAATATGTACGATATATACACTCTGCAGTGCCCACCACAAGTGTAGTTAACATCTGTCACCATGCAGTGTTATAATATTATGACTATATTCTCTGAGCTGTACTTCTTATCCTCATGACTTATTTATTTTATAACTGGAAGTTTGTATCTCAACCACATTATAGTTTTGCATTTCTGCAATGAAATGATATTTACTATTTCCATATGCCTCTTTGTCATATGTGGTGTGTGTGTGTGTGTGTGTGTGTGTGTGTGTGTGTGTGTGTGTTATGTGTATCTTTTTGTCTATTTTAGTATTGGGCTATTTGGTTTTGGGCCAGTGAGTATTGAAAACTATATATTCCAGATATAAGTCATTTATCAAAAATATAACTTGCCATATTTTCTTCCAAGATGAAATTTATCTTTACATTCTCTTATCAGTGTCTTTTGAGGAACAGAAATTTTTGTTGTTTGTGAAGTATAATTAATTTTTATATCATTTTTTGCTGTTGATATCATACTCAGGAGACCTTTGCCTAAGCTGCATCCAGAAAAAAAAATTTAAATGTTTATTTATTTATTATTAGAGAGAGAAAGTGCAAGCAGGGGAGGGGTAAAGAGAAAGAGGGAGACAGAGAATCCGAAGCAGATTCCATGCCGTCAGCCCAGAGCCTGATGCAGGACTCAAACTCACGAACAATGAGATAATGACCTGAGCAGAAACCAAGAGTCAGATGCTAAACCGACTGAGACACACAGGTGCCCACAGAAAATTTTCTCTTTAACAAATTTATAGTTTTAGGTTTTACATTTATGTTTATAATACTTTTTGACTTATTTTTTATATATAGTATAAAACATAGATTGTTGGGTGTTTTGTTCTGTACTAAATCTTGAAATCAAAGAATGTTAGCCCTACAATTCTTTTTCTTTTCTTTTTTTAAGTTGTTTTGGTTATTCTAGGTCCTTTGCCTTTCCCAGTGAATTTTGGAATAAGTTGTAAGTTTCTGTGAGAAAATCCTGATGACATTTTGTTTGTTATGTGTTGAATCTATAGGTCAAAAAGAGAATAATTGACATCTTAACAATATTGAATCTTCAAAAGATAAACATAAATATCATTCTCATTATTTAGTTATTCTTTCATTTCTTACAGCAATATAGTTTTTAGTTTTCTGTGTGCAAATCTTTTGTTTCTTTTGTCAGATTTACCCATAAGAATTTCATGTTTTTATGGTAATGCAAATGTATTTTTTATTTCAGTTTTTTATTTTTGCTGGTGCATAGCACTGTGGTTTTTTAAAGATATTGATTTTGTATCCTGAAATATTGCCAAAATCACTTGTACATTCTTTAACTTTTTTCTACCAAATTTTCAAATAAATTACCATATCTGAAAATAAAAATTGTTTTTACTTAATTTTTTTTCTGTTTCATAATTCTGCCTAGAGCTTCTACTGAAATATTTAATGGAGATGGTGAGATTGGACACCTTTGTCTTGTTACTGATCTTAGGTTGGAAGCATTCAGTCTTCCATCATTACTATTGTATTAACTATGTGTTTTTCATAGAAATACTTTTCCAGGTTGAGGAAATTTCCTGCTATTTCTGATTTAGTAAGAGTTATTATTATTTTTTTAATTTTTTTAACATTTATTTATTTTTGAAACAGAGAGAGAGAGAGAGCATGAACAGGGGAGGGTCAGAGAAAGAGGGAGACACAGAATCTGAAACAGGACCCAGACTCTGAGCTGTCAGCACAGAGCCTGATGCAGGGCTCGAACCCACGGACTGCAAGATCATGACCTGAGCCAAAGTCAGACACTTAACCGACTGAGCCTCCCAGGCACCCCAGTAAGAGTTATTATTAAGAATGGATGTTGGATTTTGTCAAATGCTTTTTCTACATCTAGTGAGATTTTATATATAGTACGGTCCTTTTTATCAGGCTTGTTTTTCTGGAATAAGTCCTTGTAAAAATTTTTGGATTTGATATTATAAAATTCTATTAATAATTTTTTCACCTATAATTATTAGTGATATGGGTCTGTAGTTGTCTTTTCTTGTAGTGTCTTTGTTCAGTTTTGATATCAAAGTAATGATGGCTTCATAAAGTGATTTAAAAAATGTTTATTTAGTTTTGAGATATAGAGAACACAAGCTAGGAGGGGCAAAGAGAGAGAATGAGACATGGAATCTGAAGCAGGCTTCAGTCTCTGAGCTGTCAGCACACAGCCCTATGTGGGGCTCAAACTCGTGAACTGCCAGACAATGACATGAACTGAAGTTGGATGCTTAAATGACTGAGCCACCCGGGTGCCCCGGTTTTAAGAGTCTTTAGATAGACCACAGCAGTGCTCATCCTTGTGGTAATTATTCTGCACTACTGTGGCAAGATCATTCTTTTTGCTCTACTTGATTCCCCATGAATTATGGAAACAGCACTACTCCTAGTCCTGTGTGATGATCCCTTTCAGATGCTTCTCTCTACAGCCTCAAGTAGTTTCCTCTCCTGAATTCACTGATCAGCACTCAGCTGAATACTTGAAAGGAACTCTGTAGATTTCTGGAGTTTTCATTGTGTTGACCTCTGTCTGTTATACTGTCTTGTGAATCCAAGTCACCATCTTGCCTCTCCTAGAATCTTAGCTCTCTATCCAAGTCAGAGAGTCCTCTGAGCATTTACTGGATTCCCACTCCTTCTACTGCATCCCAGAAATTCTCTCAAGTTAATAGGCTTAGGCTTTTGAGGATGTTGGTATCCTCCAAAATTTATGTTAAAATCTTAATGCCCAAATTGATAGTATTAGGAAGTGGGCCTTTGAGAGGTGATTAGGCCATGAGGACAGAGCCTTCATGAATCTGATTAGTCTCATACAAGAGGCTCAAGAGAGTTCTCTTGTCCCTTCCGCCATGTGAGAGTATAATGAAAAATCTGCTAAACAGAATAGGGTCTTCACCTGACCATGGCTGGCATCCTGATCTTGGACTTTTAGCCTCCAAAACTGTGAAAAATAAATTTCTGTTGTTTATAAACTTCCCAGTCTATAATATTTGGTTAGAGCAGTCTTAAAGGTTAAGATATTAGTCACAAGCCTCACCTCATTTGTTTACCATCTCTCAAGGATTACTCACCTTGATTGCCTGATTTCTAGTGTCTTAAAACTTTTGTTTCCCATATTTTGTCCATTTTTGGTTGTTTCAGTAAAGATTGTTATTCCTTGTTATTCCATCTTGCTCAGAAGTGAAAATTCTATTTATTTGTAATTACATAGTAAACTATGAGGAATTTTTTGTAAAAATTAAAATAGTGTGGATTACTACAGAAGTCTCCCTTTAGTGTCTGCAATGTCAGTCCCTTTCTCAGATGTAACCACTGTTTTGTGAGTATCTTTCAAGACTATTTTCCATACATTTATACGTATATATCTTCACATAGCATAATATATTTCATGTGTGCATTTTCCAAACAAATGCCACATCTTTCATATAGTTCAGAAACCTACTATTTTCAGGCAATGATGTGAGACATTTCCATCCCCATACATAGAAGTCTCACTCATTCTTTTCAATTTCTTCAGTATTGGTAAAATAGTCTGTTTAATCATTTCTGTATTGATTACGATACTTTTTCATTTTTTCTCTACTGACATGATAGGTGCGTTGAACAGCCTTATATACTCCTCTTTATGCAGTTGTACAAATATTTCTCTAAGGCAGATAATACAAATAGAATATCTAAGCCAAGGGTAAGCACCTTTTAAAATTTGATAGTGTCAAGTTGCCCTCTAGAATCCTTCACAACAAAATTGTGTATATGAAAGAACATCTTCCTCATTTGCTTATCAACTATTGTTAATATGTAATATTTTAAAATGTAATCAAATAAGTGTAAACTGGTTTAATATCGTTTTAATTTTATTTTAAGTTCTGTAGTTACTGGGAAGGTCAAACATATTTTTATGTGTTAACTCTTTATATTTTCTTTGCCGTGAACTACATTTTTTAACCCTTTGCCTATTTTTATAAAGATATCTCTTATTGTTTTGTGAATGGTGTGTTGTGTGTGTGTGTGTGTGTGTGTGTGTGTGTGTCTGAGTCTGTGTGTGTGTTTGCACGTTTTTAAAATTTTATAATCAACAAAATGTATCGTTTTGGAAGGGAAAATATCTGAATCTTTTATTTATATGTATATATTGGTTAATTAATCAATTAATTAAAACCAAGCCATTACCCATTTCCCATCCCAACTCTGCACCTTCCATCAACCACCGTATCTATGACCTAGGCCAAATCCAGGAAACTGGCTTTCCCTTTGTTCCAGTCACATATAGCCTTCTTCAACGTGTTATCTTTTTAGGATTATTTTTATCTTTTATACTAAACTTTAATAACAGCTTGTTTTTTTTTTTCTGCATGTATATTTTGGATAGAAATTAGATATTGTGGTTAATCTGGAAATTTGGATCAATGTAAAGGCTGCTTTATGGCCTCTTAGTCTGAATTAGAAGTGTGGTAAGTAAGACCAGCTAAGGAATCCAGATTATATTTTATATTTTTTTTTCTTTGCTAATGGCAGAGTTGTGGCTATAGACCTGTTTATACAACTTGAATAGAATTATATAGGGATTTATTGTCTGAGGCCCTGTTTCTGAGAATGCAGGTTAGACTGAGTCGATTTATCAAGGAAGAAATACAAATTCTTACTGTTTGATTTTAATTGTAACACTCAAAAGTTTACGTAGGGTTATCCTCAGCAAGGTTGAACAAATTCATAATATAGGTGAAAACTCTTAACTGGTTAGGTCTGGCTGCTTATATGAACATAAAATAATTTGTGTTAATTTCTTTGACTTGACAAGGTATATATTACATGATTCTTCTAGTGAGTATATTTTTTACTCACTATAACTACTGGCCTTTTCTTGGGGATTTTCCTGGTGAGCTCCTTGAGAGTGGAAGTTTGCTTCATTACTCTTCAAGTCTTTCTTAGCCTTTGGCACAGCGCCTTCCATGTCTCTAGGCAAGCTCTGCTCAGGAAAATGTTGACTGTTAATAAAGAATAATATTAAACATACTGCTCATATTGATAATAATGATAATAGTGATAATAATAGCTAGAATTGAGTTTATGTTACATATTAGGCAGGGGCCTAATGTCTAGTTCACTTCCTTTTAAAAATGAGGTAACTGAGGTCTATAAAGGTAAGACAGAGGTAGAGCCTAGATTCTGACCCAAGCATTATGACACAATATGCTGGACTTCAGTTGATGCACTATGTACAATTCAAATTCAGTCAATGTGTATAATTTCATAAAGCACTCTTGTTTGAAAATCTGTCTCCTCCTACTAGGCCTCATGTTTATTGAGGTCAGGTGTCCATCTTGTTTATTTTTTTCTTCCAGGTTGTAGCACAGTGTTTCTGGCACAGAGGAAGCTCTCTGTAAATGGTATTAAAGTAGTGAATGGGATGAATGTCATGCCCTTCCCCCAGAACCTTCCAGAACAATGTCTAAAATCTCTATACCTTATATGGCTCTTAGAATGCATATTTCTGTGCACAATGAGTACTATATGAATGTTAATTGATGATATGACTGAAGGTAATAATGTATTTTTTCCTCAGAGTCATAAAAGTGGGTAGTTGTATTAGTCAGCCATTACTCATAATAAAAATTCCCAAAGCTCAGTGATTTAAGAGAACCATTTATTCCTGGTTTGTTGTGTGTAGGTAGGCACAGAGTTGACTTTCTCAGCTGCTGTGGGCCCCGGGGTAGTGGTTGAATTCAAACATGTTTCTGTATCTCTCATCTTTCTTGGGCCAGCATGTTTGATGTGGCAGGCTCTTTTTACAAAGATGGCAGGAAGGAGTATAAGCACAGCACATGCCTTATTGGCTAAAGCAAGTCATAGTAGAAGTTGTACACTCCATCTCCAGTAGGAATAACTGCAAAGTTCTATGAAAAAGGGCATGGATTTTGGTAAATAATGGAGTCAATTATTCAGTCTATCACATTTGTACTAACCAAGCAAGTGATAGAGAAAACCATTTAGAAACACCAACAGCAAAATTTTGATTAAGCCCTTAAATTAATGTAGTAGAAATTTGAGGCAAAATCCAAGCCAATTTTTATTTAATCACAGTTTTCTTCTGCCATTCCAACAATTGCAGATAATATTACAGCCATTTCGAGAGTAATCAACTGTCATATCCCAAACAGAAGATTATAACTTCAGCTGGAAATCGAGCAGCAGGAAAGGTGAAGGCTTAAAAAAATAAATAAATAAAACTCACTTGGACTCAAGTGATACTTTGCAATAAAGAAAGAGGGTATGGACAGGAGGATTAAGAAATTAGCCACACAAACAAAATTGTATCCCAGTAGAAGACTGTGCTTGTCATTAGAGGAAGCACCAGAGAGAATTTGGATATCAGAAAATGAAACATGAAGTAAATGTGACTGGCCTTGAACAGTAAAAACTGAAAGATATTTATAAAAAATAGAAAGGTAGTAAATCTAGAAAATTAAACCAGGGAAAATAAAGATTTCCTTTTACTTCGTACCAAAAGCATTATCTTGTATATGTTTCTCTTAAAGCTTCTTAAGCTTATGGAATGAGTGATGCAGAAGAGTGCAGGAGCAATTATACCAGTGTTTCAGTCTTTGAGAGACAGAAATGGATTGTTCACATCCAGGCTCTGTACTCCTTGCAGGTACTGTGTTCGGTATGCTGCCTCCTTCCTTTAGTCTGCCCAAGAGCATCTGTATAGCTGTGTCAATGGCTGGGTCCAAACGAGGATCAGAGAGCAAAGCTGAGACATAAACTTGTACATAAACAAAACACTTCATATTCTATCTGAAGATAAAAGTAATAGGGAAAAATGTCCAATGAAGTAGCTATCCTTGTACAATAGCTGAACATTTCCCTGCAACTTTTCTGTGTTTTTCAAACAATTTTCTTTATTTTCTCTTACATGAAATGACATACACTTGCAATTTCTCACCGCTTGGCCCAAATTGTGGGTCATTTTCTAGTCTCTCAGGCATTTACTGTTTTATATACATATAAATATGTGTACACTTATGTATACACACATATAGGAGAAAAATATGAACATTATCTTAAAATGTACTTTATACCAAGTTTAACAGAAGGAACAATGTGTATGATCTTAAAAATGAATTTTGATAAGTATAAAAACAGGATCAATAACTTTCACAAGAGTTCCTCAGTTTCCCATCCTTGTCCATCAAAGGTAGAGTTGCTGTAAAATAGAATTAGATTTATCAAAATATGGTGAATGTAAGACCATAGTATCCCATCACTTTCTTTACTTCTCAGGGCAAGAATACATTAAATCTGTTCTTGTACTCCTAGTCGAAAAGCAGATACAAATTTAAGGGCTAGAATTCATAGGATCATTTTTTTTAAAAGCTGTGAAAAATACACACACACACACACACACACACACACACATACATACATACATACATAAAGAGGCACCTGAGTGGCTCAGTCAGTTAAGTGTCCAACTCTTTGTTTCAGCTCAGGTCGTGATTTCACAGCTTCCTGGGTTCAAGCCCCTCATCAGGCTCTACGCTGGCAGTGTGGGGCCTACTTGAGATTTTCTCTCTCCTCTCTCTCTGCCCCTCCCCCACTCACACTGTCTCTGTCTCTCTTAAAATAAAAAAAAAAAAAACTTAAAAAAATAAATAATAAAAAGCTATCATATTTGTTTCTGAAAAATCTGATTATGATTGTAGAAATCCAAGGCATACTAGGAAGCAGAATGAATCTTCTGACTTGACTGCTTTTCCATTATTATGTAGAAATAATTCACACACTTCCTGTCTCTGTTTCTCTTTGCATACATAAACCATGGGAATTTTAGCATATTGGGATATATCTAATGTAGACTGGTCCATGAGCTAAAAAGCTCAATTGGAAATTACTACCACCTGCCCAAATCATTCACATGACATAGGGAAGATGTTTGGCCTTGACCTTATGAAATGGATACTGCCTTTCATATCCTACTTTCATGCATGCATCTACTTATTCTTTCAAATCTGTGCTTATTTAGTGAGTATTTTACAGGCCAGATGTTCGGATACATACCAAAGATTAGGAGATTGATGGGGCAAGGGCACAATTGTTGAGAAACTCATAGTCTAAAGAAGATACCCCTATAAACAAGTATTAAATGATGAAAAAACAGGGGCGCCTGGGTGGCGCAGTCGGTTGAGCGTCCGACTTCAGCCAGGTCACGATCTCGCGGTCCGTGAGTTCGAGCCCCCGCGTCAGGCTCTGGGCTGATGGCTCAGAGCCTGGAGCCTGTTTCCGATTCTGTGTCTCCCTCTCTCTCTGCCCCTCCCCCGTTCGTGGTCTGTCTATCTCTGTCCCAAAAATAAATAAAAACGTTGAAAAAAAATTAAAAAAAAAATAAATGATGAAAAAATATCAAAACAAAGTAACAGACCACTATGGAAGCTGGAAGAAAGCAATCAGCTTTGTCACTAGTAGTCCAGAAAGGCTCCACAGAGCAGGTGTACTTGTGCTGGATCTTGAAGTATAAGCAGAAGTCTGCCTCCTACAGAGAAAAATGGAAGATGTACCAAGGAAAAAGGACCTTTGCAAATTCACTGAGACATTCCCCACATGATGCCTGCTGATGGTAACCTGTAATTGAGATATGATTTAAAACACAGTCATGGGGAGTTATTTTAGTAGAAACTGTCTCCTCCTATCTGTACCCTAAATAAGGCTATGAAATAAGTCAAGTAGAATAGAACAGAACCTGAACTGGATATAAAAAAATTTCCCTACTAATAAACCTTTCTTTCAGAAAAGTGGTCATTCTTATCTTGGTTGAGTTCATTGTGTAATAATGTTTATAAAATTTGTTACAACTGACACAGGTAATGATATCTTGAAGCATGTGTAAGTAGGTGGTATTTGCAGATTTGCCAATTTTGCTTTGAACTGTATCTCGTGTCATTGTATAGTTTGTGGATTAGGGAGGGAAATGGAAAGGAACACACTCTTTCTTGCTCTTAAACAAGGCATTTATTTCATTGGAGATATTGTTTATGGGAGCTTCCTAAGTAGTCTTCAAGAACTCATTTATATTCCAATTGAGAATTCAAGTTCTCATTTATAGTAAAAGATCCCCTTAAAATTCTCTGTATTCTCTGTCATATTGTTATGTTTCCACTAAAAAAAGAAGTAGAGGGTTATAGCCATGATTTTGTCTGTTATCTTGTCCAGTTCCTAGGAGAAAGATGAGAATTGCCTGTGTGTCTCCCTTCTTCACCTACTGGCGCTTATTGTCTTGGTTGGCCAAAGAAGAAAGTTATTAGGCTATATATTTTTAAAGGGCAAGAAGAAATGACCCTGGACTTCATTGGGCCTTTTTTGCTAGTTAATTTTGCCTTCCTGATTAAATACTGTCCTCTTACCTAGATTTACAATAAGCACATTTCCTTCTTTTTAATCTTATCTTCCTATACCTGTATATTGTATTTACCCAGTATTTAAAATTTCCCTTGTCATTTTAATATGTAACATTTGCCCAGTTAAATTGTGAAACCTCTCTTTTAACCAGAGTTCCAGACCTGGCCTTACCTGGTCAACTCTGTCTCTTTGACACTTGGGACCCAGCAGGTCAATTCAAGAGCACTGAAACTTCGACTGTCTACCATTTCTTCACAGTCTTAATTGGATATCTTAATTCACAGTCAGACATGTGATTCCACTAATTACCAGCTATATGACCTTGATCAAGATCATCATGGCAGGAGTCCATTATGGAAGTCTACTGTTTATATCTTGCCATCTAATCAATCCTTATCCCCCACAACCCTTACCTTTCTTACCTTTGCCCCGAGAGATATTGCTTTTCTTGTGTGGACCTCTAAAACATAGCATAGTTCATTCTGATAGTCTTCACACAAAATTTAGCCCTCCAGCCTCAAAATCAACCTCTTTTTCCCTGTCTCTCTTGTTCTTTCTGCCTCCCTCCATCCATCCGTTTCTATTTTATTTTTTACACACGTAGAATTTTAAATTATGGTGTTTGTTCATATTTAATAATTTACTATGTACACATCCAAATTTGGGTTTCTATTTTCTTGAGAAATTTTTCTAAAAGAGTTTTGTTTATACAAGTTTGATACAGTTCCTACTACTCTTTTCTCCTAACACCTAGATGCTATTTTTCAGCTTACTTATGCTATTGTTTTCTCTTATGTTTGTCCATCTTCATTCACTCTGCTGCCTGCTCAATCTCTGAAGAGATCTGTGTTTATGACCCCTGGCATAGATTTATTTATAGCCACAAGCAAGATAGGATTTATTTCTAAATTTTTTTTCAACGTTTTTTATTTATTTTGGGACAGAGAGAGACAGAGCATGAACGGGGGAGGGGCAGAGAGAGAGGGAGACACAGAATCGGAAACAGGTTCCAGGCTCCGAGCCATCAGCCCAGAGCCTGATGCGGGGCTCGAACTCACGGACCGCGAGATCGTGACCTGGCTGAAGTCGGACGCTTAACCGACTGCGCCACCCAGGCGCCCCGAGGATTTATTTCTAGAAAATTGAGGGCAAATAGGTAAGTAATCTTCCCAAAGTCATGTTACTCAAAGCCCAGTCTTTTAATTCAATTCAGTATCTTTCTCTTACACAGTGTTTCCCATTCTTGAGTGTGTCTCAGAGATACCTGGAGATCTTGGTAAACAGATCGTTAGCCCCTACCCCAGAGTTGTTTGTTTGTCTGTTTTCTATTTACCAGGTCTGGATTGGGGCCAACAAATTTGTATTTCTAGCAAGTACCTAGTTGATGCTGGTGGGGGACCACACCTTGAGAACCATTATGCTTTGCCATTATCTTTTTTAATATCTTCCCCAAGTCCTTTCAGCTTACCTTTAAAATGAGATGAAGAGTATTTACTCTGTCTTCCTCTCAAGTCTCAAGATTGCTGTTTCAAATCATCTGCAACGACAACAACAACAACAACAAAATACAACTACAAAATAAATATAAACCTTGTCTCCTTCACTAGCGCATAAACTCCATGAAAGCTGGAGCAATCTTGTTCATTTCACTATCTCTAGTTTTTTGATAAATAGTAAGTGCTTTATAATTTTTTGAATAAATTAGTAAATAAAAGGTAAAACCCAGGGCTTGATTAAAATTAAACAAACAAACAAAAAAAAAAAAAGATAGAAGTAGAGACCTGGTCCCTACCAATCAATGACTATTCAAATTCAAGAAAATAATTCCTAAGGAATATCTATGCTTCTCTGATTTATTTGGTAGCTTAGTCATGCTTGTGTTAAGAATGCAAAAGGAAGCAGTGTATCATTTGCTGATAGTGCTTGTTGTAATAGTTTCTCTTCTGGGTAGTAAGAGTTTCTACATAAACATTCAAAGGATTGTAATCACTATCCAGAGACCGAATCCTCTGCCCTGACAGTTGGAAAATGACTCTACGCACTGACAGCCCCACAGGATGGGAAACGCAATAGCTCTGCTACTACTGTGTAATGTTGCTAAGCTTAATTGACTGCACCCATAAGTAGTGGGAGAAAGTGAGAGTGTGTAATCTATACTACTCTTAAATTATCATGTGGTACCAACTTGTAGGCTTCCTGGAGAATCTCTTGGAGGGTAAGCCATGAGGTATTTGGATTTTAGATTTCCCTGCCCATTCTCAGTTTTACTCATTCTTTTTTTTTTTTTCTTAAGTCTCATGCTGTTACTTTCTCAAATGTACTTTGCTTTTGCTTTCTTTTCCTTTGTATCTTTCCACAGAGCCACTCTTATTCCTCTTTTCTCACCTCTCCTTCTTACTGAATACTCTGATCAGCATTCAAACATGAATAATTAAGACACCACTCCTGTCTTTTCATTCCTCTCCAGATACTGTTTGTTCTAATCTGCCATGAAGCTTTTAAAAAAGGTTGTCTATAAAGGCTGTCACACTTTTACTGTCATAATTACCTTACTACTCTTGTCTTATTTTATACCCATGACTCACAAACAGCCTTGCTAAGGACATCAATAATATCCATGTTCAGAATCGAAAGAACACTTCTCAGTCCCCACCTTACTTAACCACTCACTACATTTCACACAATTGATGTGCTTCCTTCTTGAAGGTTCTTTTCTTTTGGCTTCCATATACTACTGACACTCTGTGGCTTTGTGCTTTCCTCCCTGAACACTCCTTTTCAGTCTCCTTTACAAGGTACTGTCTTTGTCTCACTCCTAAACATTAAAGTTCTACTCTTCTTCCTCTACTGTCTTTGCCTGAGTGATCTTACACACACATCATTCAAATGCTAATATTCACTACTTCCTATCATGCATCCATGCCTCTCATCTAACAGATCGGTTTATGGATTCATTGTCTTCTGGGGAACTCTACTTGAATAGCTGTCAGGTATCTCTAACTTGAAATGTCCAAAATTCTACTCCTGAATTCTCACCTTCTCACTTCAACACCTGATGTTTTCTCTCTCTCGTCTGCTATAACTGACCCACAAATTCATGCCAACATCTATCTCCACCCTATCCATGCATCCTCAGCTACACTGTTCATTCTCTTGTCTGATTCATCATCATTGTCTGTCGTCTCTGAAACTTTACCACTTTTAGTCATCTTCCTGAAATGCTGTTCTCCCCACTCTTTATTACAGAGAATTCCTATTTATCTGCAGGTCTTTTTTTTTTAAGTTTGTTTATTTATTTGAGAGAGACAAAGAGAGAGAGAAAGAGAGAGACACAGAGAGAGAAAGAGATAGCATGAGTGGGGGAGGGGCACAGAGAGGGACAGAGAGAATCCTAAGCAGGCTCCTCACTGTCAGGACAGGGCTCAACTTGGGGCTCTAAGTCACAAACAGAAAATCATGACCTGAGCCAAAAACGAGAGTCAGACACTTAACGGACTGAGACACCCAGGTGCCCCTGATCTACCACTCTTAATTTAAATATTCTTTGCTCAGAGACCTTCCCAGACCCCTCAATCCCACTGGTATGCTCTCAGAGCATTTATGCAATTCTTTGTAGCAGTTACCTTGAGTCATAATTCTGCTTTTATATGAATGTTATTTCATGTTACCTCCTTAATATACTGTAAGCCTTATGAGTGCAGTATCCTTGATAGTGTTCCTTTCTTTTTTAAATGATTATATCACCAGGGTGTAGCTCAGAGCCTAATACATATTAGGCCCTTAGTAAATATCTGTTGAATAAAAGGTATTCCTTACAAGTTTTCTTCTTACTAGATATTTTTTTCTAGTTTCCATCTCCTTTTGCTACTTCTCTCAGATTGATTCCTAACTCTGTCCTTTTGTCTCTTTATCCTTTCCTTCTTCTCTCCTTTATTTTTTACTTCTCTTCATTCCTTCATGGAAAACATGGACTTGCCAGTTAAAACTAAAAATCCCTACCTACTTATAAAGTTTATTCTTATTTAAGAGTGAGACAACTAGTTTAATTCAGATAAAGAAACATATACCCAATAGCAGATTTTCATTTCCTTTTTTTTTCTCTTTGTCTCTCTCTCTCTCTCTCTCTCTCTCTCTCTCTCTCTCTCTCTCTCTCTCTGTCACTCAGTCTCAAATTTGGCTTTGTAACCTAGACATTTTGGAAGAGAGATAGTGTGTGGATGAGCAAGATGATTCTGTCTTAAAATACCCAGGACTAACTCTCTATATTGATTCATTCAATCTTTCCTTTATTCATTCATTTAGTCATTTATTCATTTAACTAACTTATTGTGTATTTTGGACTTTTATAGTCTGAACCTCAGACCCCCCATTTACTTTCTGAGTTGCTGTGACAAATAAATTAATCATTTCTCAGTTTCTTTATCTCCTGAAATGGGTAAAAACAGTAACTAATTTATATAATGAGTTATTACATGCAGAAGTGACTAACACATAATGAACTCCATACAATTATTAGCTAGCATTATTTTAAACATCATCATTAATTAATCATTACTTTTTTTGGATATTGTATTACATAATGTTGAACAAAATACAGTGTATGTCTTCACATAGTTTACATTCAAGTACAGGGAAAACTGTGACTAAATTTGGCCCACTCACCAGTTTTGTACATCATGTTTTATTGGAGATGTGCCTGGGTGGCTCAGTAGGTTGAGGGTCTGGCTCTTGATTACAGCTCTGGTCATGGTCTCACCATTTGTGAGATCAAGCCCCATGTAGGGCTCTGTGCTGACAGCATGAGCCTGCTTGGGATTCTCTCTCTCTTCCTCTTTCTCTCTCCCTTCCCTGCTGGTGTGCACACACATTCTCTCTCTCAAAAATAAATACATAAGCATTAATAAAGTTTTATTGGAATATAGATAGCTCATTTCTTTATAATTTGTCTGAAGTTGCTTCATGCTGCAACAGCGACACTGAATAGTTGTTAAAGAGATCATATGCCCTAGAGGGCAGAATATATTTACTGTTATACTCTTCAAGGCAAGTTTGCTGACCCCTGTTCTGTTGCAGGTAGACATACTATCTATTTATTCAGGCAATAGCCTAGGTTATAGGAAATCCATTGGAATCAGGGAAACCTGGATTAGTATTCCAATTTTCCCATTCTACCACTGTCTTGCGTGGTTTTAGCATGCCACTTATCTTTCCTGTGCATCAGTTTCCTTGATTCCAAAATGGGCCCAATGCCTATCCTGATGTGTTCTTACAGGGTTAAATAATAAAATGTATATACATGTTTGCAATTGTTGGTGCTCCATAAAAACTTGTTATGCTTTCCTTTTGGAAATAAAGATATTATCTCATATTGGTATTATACATATTAACACTTATTACAACTTTACAACTACATAAAACCATTTTATATCAGGAGTCAAAATAATCATAGTCTGTAATAAAATAAAGTCCAGTAGGAGAAAAATAGATTTTAATTGCAGTAAATCCAAATAAAGGACATGTTAAACTCCACTTTCCATTTTAGTGCTTTTTCTATCTTAACCATCTTCATCTTGGTTTAAATTTGTCATATTTAAGTTATAGGTTTAAACCTTTTAGATGCTAATGATTGTTCTTTGCTAATTAGGTTTCCAAGGTGCTTCTAGTGCAAAAACCAACTGAAAATACTATGTAAATGAAATTACTGAGAAAGTGGAATAATCTTGTCTGTGAGAGGGAAATAATTTGTTTTTTTAAGATGCCTTTTTAATAATAGCTTAAAACAATAAATCTATGAAGGTTTGTTTTTTCACAGTAGTTAACCAGTCAGTAACATTGCCTACAAAATTCCAATTTAAAAAATGACCTTTTAAAGATGGCATATGAAATTAAATTTTAATGAGTGATAATAAATGGTGGTACTTTTCACAGGAGGAAGCACAATGCTTGCCTAGAGCCCTTGCTACATGTCATCCACTTTAGTGCTCTGTTATTGTATCTTCCCTTTCATTATTTTCCAGGGAAGATGACGGGACAGCACACTTTGAAGAACCGAAAACAGTTTTAATATTGTGCTTACCAAAGGCGATCTTCGTCACTGGCTAATTAGGCAGATGGCTCTCCATTGCTTCAGTGATGATTCTTTTGTAGAATGCTGTTCCGTCCCTCCACAATGACAGTATAAGGTGTTTAAGCATTTCTGTGATTATGTGGCCTGATTGAAAAATAAATCTTCATGATTGGGCTACAAAAAAAAAAAGTGTTTCACTTTACCAGATGGGGACTCCACTACAGTTCTGTAACAAACACAGAAAGATCTTCACAATTGACTTGAATCTAGGAAGAGAAAAGCTTAAGGACAAGAGGGTCCCTGCAAAAGGCTTGATGGCTTTCTTAACAAAATAGGAACAATCACCAATGCTTCATAGGCCAATATAAGCAGTCTTTTATTAATCCTCTGAGCCACTTGAGTTCATCGTGCCATTTACTCAATGAGAACAATTTATCATTAATGGGCAATAATCATGGCAAACATAATTATTAATTTATTGTTTCTAGCTTAAATTTTAAAATATTGTGAAGCTTTCTGCTTTTTATGATGATGCTTTCTCTACCCTTTTTGCCCTGAGGATCCTATTAGCAGAGAGCTGAGCAATTCGGTTTCATCCCCAATAAATTATGCCTTCATTCTTAAAATACAAGTACCGAAGGACTGTAAAGATTAGAAATCTGTTTGAAGTTCCCATCACTTGAAGTTTTTTCCTTGATGTATAGAGCTTCTGGTGTTAATGTAAAACAACACATCTTTCTAAAAGTTCAGAGCCAAGTCACCTTAAAAGAATCCTGGCCGGAGTGGTGGGGGAAGTACAAAATGAAATCCATTACCATGGAGGGTAGAGATGTTCGGTTCCTCAGATCCTGTCTCTAAGATGGGCTGCTGGTGTATTACAGAGTGGGGAGGTGACTATGCTTGTCACCCACCATTTCAAAATGATTAGAAAACTGAAATTCCCAAGAAACAGGAGGTGAATTCTCACTTTCCTCAATGAGGATCTGGACTGTTGGCACCACCCAGGTAACAGGCTGCTGTAAATGAAAACCTTAAAAAAAATAAAATATTTTGTGTAAATGCATTTTCATCCTAGGTATAGTTGTTGGTGTGGGTGTCATTACTTTTCCTTGTCACCATATGATAGAAGGACGTGGTTGTGCCAACTTCTTATTATACTATTTTATTGCCAGTTGTGCCCAATGGCTCAAGAGCTAGTGTGTCTATGCCAGCCATAACTTGGTATTCCAACAACAGTGGGGACCCATGGGGGTGCTCAACTTTGGCTTAAATAAAATTGAAATTAGAAAAAGGGGTGACTCTCCAGTTTTTAACAAATCTTGATCTTTACTTGTTTCTCAGGCTTATATCAAACTGCACTAGGTAGCAATCATTTTTTCTGCTTAATTTTGATATTTAAAATTAATACAAGCCATTTATCAAATATAAAAGCTTAAATTTTGAAAATTAACTTTTCACGATCTGAGCATTTATGCATTATTTCTCTTTCGTATCCACCTCATCCCTTAATTTTGAAAAGTGAGAATATATAGTTAACGTGTGAAATTCTCATAATCTCATTTTTCTTAATGCATATTGAATTTGACTGCCTGATTGTTTCTTCTAAATTAATGCAGACATATTCAGAGATGAGATAATTATAAAACTAAGCGTAAATGGGAGAGGAGTGTTGACCTAAGTAAATAACAGGAAAGGGACAAATTGTTCATGTATTCTCTTTCCAGTGTAGTTAAAGAGTTTTTTTTTTTTTAATTCCAAAGTGAAGTGTAGATCAGAGAGCTACATTTAACTAAAAAGTTTAAAGACAGATGAATTCTGAAAGAAAAAGGGAGCAATCTGGGTTTCCTGAACAGATGTGTACTGATGTACTTTGGCTTATAACAAGTAAAGTGGATAGTTAATGGTAGAAAATGTTAAAACAATTTTCACAAGCAACTTTAGAAGTGATAGATGAGCTTATGATATAGATTGTGGTGATGACTTCACAGGTACACACTTCGCTTCAAACTCGTCAAGTTGTACACATTAAACAAATACAGCATTTTGTATGTCAATCATACCTCAATAAGGTTTTTTTTATATATATAAACAGTTTCATCAACTTGTCAAAAATAAAAAAGCAAAGCTTCCTTTCAGTAGTTAATTTCTGAATTATGTTCTGGATTAAATTATATAACTACTAGGCACAGTAACGGTAAGTGCTTCTTGTTTTTTTTTTTATTTTTTTTCTTTAGAAATGAGTGCATGAAGGCAGAAATTACTGGAAGGGAGGTCAGGGTAAGTCATATCATATTTATTTCTTACTTTTGAAGTGTACAGAATACATTGTGTAAAACTTGTTCAGGAACTCTCGGGGGCTTGTGTCTCAGATAAATTAGACAAATTGAGTTTTTCAGGGGAAATGAAATGTTTGCTATAGCTATGCTACACAGAAATATGCCACTTATCCCTGACATTTTGAGACCCTGCTTTCTGCATGCCAGCCATCTTACTGTTCCACATTGTTAAGTGTATCATGGCCAAAGTGGCAAAAGAATCTCTGGATGAATTCCCATTTTAGAATTGTGAGTCTCATCTCTCCGTGTAGCTTCTTTGTTTTGTTTTGTTCTCTGTTAGTCTGGTATGGCATAGATAGTGCTTAAAATCGCAGGGCAGTACTAAGCTAGGCTTCCAAATGTGACCCATGTTGAAGTCCAAGTGCAGAAGGTCACAGACTGGAGTTGATTATAACATAATCATGTTTCTGTTAGTATCTGTTTAGTCTTTTTAGTACCACTTAGTTGTTTTTCTATGAAGTTTAAATGTATTTGACTTTATGAAAGGATAAAGCATCTGTTGTATTATAAATAATCATGTAAAATCGAAAGCCATGGACTTCTTACCAATGACTTATATGATTTACTTCACTTCTAGTGTGTAATAGATAGATCTGCAAAAAATCATTTTCTTCAAGTAGAGAATTAGAACAAAATGTCTTGAGAAATTTCCTGAAGTTATTCAGAATGTAAATGAGTAACAAAGTCAGAACAAATAGCCTTTTCATGTATAATAAATAACAATAAAACCAAGATCTCCTTTGAAAGGAAAGAGGAAGAGAAAAAGGAAGAAAGAAATGGAAAAAAAAAAAGAGAAAGCAGGGGAGAGAAAGGGCAGGGAAGGGAAGAAAGGAGAGAGGGAGGGAAGGAAGAAAAGTATGGTTGTATTGTAGATTAATTTTTCCTAGTTGTATATTCAGAAGTCTAAATCTGATAATGGTACTCATTTATCTTTGATTGTCAGTGCCTTGTTAAATCTTGCCAATTCAATATTCAGCAGAACACTAAAGGTTTGGGGATAATGGGAGTTGTGCAAAGGGTGGAATTCTGAGCCTTCCTTCATTTTCAGATAATTCAGTTCCACGTGGGCTTTGCATACTGTGATTTTCTATAAAAGTGTGTTTTAAGAAAGAAAGAACTTATATGGCAGTATGCTGAGATCAGTTAAATCTAGCTGGTGGGGACCTGAGTGTCTATAACATTGATTATTTTGCTTTTCTCTGTTTTTGAGATGTTTTTAAATTAAACATTAACAATTCAAAACATTATTTTTTGAAATATCTGCACATGTTCAAAAAAATGTCTTTGAACTTTATTGCTCTGTCATGTCACCAGCATGTTAACTGAGAATGAATGAAATTATCAACACTTTAACCAAGTAGATTGCTTTCCTTATAATGAGAAGTCTTAGTGTATGTCACAGAGATGGGAAAGTGTTGATATTATAGTTTCCCTCTTGCACCAGCTAATAGTGGTTGGCTGTCTGTTTGTCCTGGACATCTCCTAATTTATTCTCCACTCTCATTTCAAGTGAATAGAATTTTTAGATGGAAGTGAGCAGTCAGAAAAGGACTACATTTCCAAGGCACATTTACCCATGTGACTGAGCTTAAGCCAGTGGTCTATATTTGGAATATCGAGTGATAGCTTATGGAATTCTTCCTCAAGAGATGGCTGCTTCATTATTTTGCCCTTGGCGAGAAGAAAGTTCTTGGTACAATGTAGAGAATACCACACAGTCTCTGACATTGTCAAGTTTCTTCCCATTGCTTCATGAAATGTGGATGTGATATTTGGAATTCAGTCTTGGACTGTTAAATGTGAGCCATCCGTTTGGGAGGGGATAGATGAATATTTGGGTTTGTATTTTTATAAACTGAAAAATAACTAACATCACCAGTATTAATTGGTTTCATAAAGGAGCGAGATTTCAGCAAATATGTATGCAGGGTTTGCAAACTGGTAGCCCTCACATCAATGTGACTCAAAGACATTATTGGATAAAAAGGGTGTAGATATTTTACCTAAATATTTAGAATTGGATCTTCTCTTGAAAAACAAAAGGTAACTCTAGGAACACTGAGCCCATGTTCTCACATGGCCCACATACTGTGAAACTAAAGAGCCGCAGAAACAGCAGAGTTGGAAACAGCAGAGTCCCCTCAGTCCCTATCATCCCCTTATATCTCCTCCATACCTCATTTCATTCAATCCACTGAGCCCTGCAAGTAAGGAATTGTACACCATAGGTCAGATGCCAGGTGGACTTCTTGGAAATGCATGCTTTACACTGCATGCCAGAAAGAAGTGATATGACCCTAACTGCAATTCCACATTCTCCGAAATACCAAATTCCTCAATGTAATTTCTGCAAATCTCCAACAAGATCAAGGTTTTCAGGATATGTCTTCATTCGGTCTCTCTTCTTTACCATGTTGACACAGACATGAAACTCATTTCCACAAATCAGCCCGCTCATACAAGCACAGTCATCTTTAGAACAGTGTTGCTAATAAGAGAAGTATCACATTAGGTCCTACATAACAAAATATTATTATGTTAGACTTTAAAGTTCTCCAAAAACTTTTTTTGTTGCCCTAA
Source organism: Herpailurus yagouaroundi (assembly GCF_014898765.1). Classification (NCBI taxonomy): domain Eukaryota; kingdom Metazoa; phylum Chordata; class Mammalia; order Carnivora; family Felidae; genus Herpailurus; species Herpailurus yagouaroundi. Next base: position 56,854,077 of record NW_024412377.1, read on the forward strand.
AGGGCTTCATGGTTGGCACCCTTGCCATAAAAGTTCTGTATTCTCCCCTGTCTTCTCTCTCTCTCTCTGCTCCTCTTTTCTCTTCCTTTCACTCTCTTATGTGCCTTCTTCCTCTTAAAAAAAAAAAGTGCATATAGACACACACACACACACACACACACACACACACACTTTTCTTCAGGCCTTTCAACCATATGGAGTGGTTTTTCCTTCCTCTCACCATCAGCCCTAGGGTTCTCAGAGTTTCATATTCTATTTCCAAATATCAAGTTTGCTGTGATTGTTATCATTCTGTGCATTTATTCATGTTCTCCAAGCAAAATGAGGCCTTCTCTGATGAATACTGGAAGCAGCTCTTAAGATGATACATGTGTTTTTTTCTCTCTCTCTCTTTACCCCATAAAATACAAAGCCATAGCTTGCCTTTACTATGTGACAGTTCTACTTACAGATTATGTATGTCAACAGCCACCATCATGTGTGGTGAAATTTGAAGAAAGTTTCGAATCCCTGCTAAGGGGACCCACACAGGAGAAACCTCAACTTACACACTAAGGAGAGTCAGAAAAGTCATGGCCACATACAGGGAGCCACGGGTGGTTGTTCTCTTTTCCCTTTGGTGTTTCTGTAAAGGAAAATCACAAAACATCTGAAGAAGACATAGATCCTAGAAGCATGCTATGTAGGAGAGAATTTGAAACATGAGGAATACAGAAATGAATGTTAGACCTGAATATTTCAACTTGTGACATTTTGCAGATAAATTTTTTTAATTCTGTATTTGTAGCAATGATTGTGACTTCTTAATTTGCATCACTAAAAAATGTTCATTTTTTTACCAGCAATGAAGGCAGCCTTTGTATATAATGATATCTATGTGTAGGCCAGGGGTTTTATACTGGTGGATTTTGGAAAGACCATTTGTCTAATTTAGCTAAAAGCAACTGGACTCTGTCTTTCTGAAACCTAGCATAATGTGAGGAATGCCAATTTAAGCCCATTTCATTCTCCACAGTGTTCTTCTAGGAGCTAAGATAATGAAATATGTTCCATTTGAGCCTCCCTACAGAACAAAACAATCTAGCCAGATTGTAAATTAAGTAATGTATTATAAATTATGTAGCATGCAATGCCAAAATGAGGCATGGCCACCACACATAATTAACCTGGAGTAAACACTAAGTGCATCGATAATCTCAATTCAGAAACTTTAGGGGCCAGAGATGAGAGGAAGAGGTGTTTTTTTTTAAGTATATTTTTATAGTTCAAATTCATGTGTTGAACCTGAAAATTTGCATCCTATTGTCTAAAGACAATTAATAGTTTACTAGAATATAAATTTCCTGGTGTTTTAATCTATCTTCTGAATTTCATAGCAGTTTTATAAAATATCTAATTAGTATATATCATAGGTTTTTTTTAGTATGCCCCCCAAATTAGCAACTGAAGACAGAGCCCATCTTACAAATATATCAATCTCATAGCAAATTTGAGAGGATAACTAAGACTTCAGAAGTTATGGCATACATCATAGCTCATGTTGATGTTTTCTTTCCTTTCCTGCCTCCTACCTTTGTTTCTACTTTCCTTCCTCCTGCCTTTCAAAATTCCATGATTAATTCTCACTCTGTCTTTAACAACAAAAACAAAAACTTGCTGCTGTGTACTGGATTTTTTTTTATATTCTTTCATCAAAAGATAATTTTTCATCTCCTGTAGACATTTTTGCTTTGCCAAAATGACTTTTTGCTAGGTTGTGGGCACAAGTAGTGTGTTGTTATTTCACACTTAGCTGAAATGAATACATTGCTGACTTGTGGTAAAATTAGAAATTGTGTTCAACTATCAAAATTTCTGGTATTGCTTCTAGCACTAAACATCTTGCAAAAACTTGTTTGCCCTGTTATCACTTTCCTATAACAAAATGAATGTAAACTAGTGTCTGAAAGGTTCCTTAATAATTGATGTGTTTGATTAGTTCACCTGGATTCATTGCCCCATCTTTTGAATTTCTATTACCATAAGGATAACTCTCACATGTTTCATTTAAAAAATGCATAATTATGTTGCCCCCAAATTATAACAACTCTATGCCCAATGACAGTTATTTAGTTGATCCCTCTACTTTTTCTTAGTATTATTCTATAAGTAATTCAGTAGACTTCCCCCCCATTGTTGACTTTCATGTTATTTTTTAATTTATTTTGTATATATTGAATAAATATTGGTAAGAGAGGCAGATTGTAATTTCTAATTAAACTTTTTTATTAGATACCTCCAGTATGTAATAAATTAAAAAGATAAGGAAATTAATATTTAATTCCAAACTAATATTTAACTTTTGTAAATGTATTTCCTAGCATTAGATTGTTCTTTTCTCCTTAACTATTTGGATAAATGGGAAATGATGTCCAAAACTTTACTATAACCAAACCTGATTTTGAGACATTTGATAAAGAATAAGGGGAAGAATTTATTAAAATTCTGTCTTGCAATTACTGTGTTAATACATTATCAAGAGGCATATATAACTCATATGCTGGAGCGCCACTATTCACCTATGCTCATGCTTCGTAATACAAGACTGAAACATATTGATAGCAACCTCCCTCCAGTATCAAGGGTAATAGATATGATAGACATAGCCCAATAGTGATCCCACTTCTCTTGAATTCTCAGTAGAAAAGATTTTGAAATGCTAGTGCTCCAGTGCAGCTTCAACACATTTTTCTCATAAAAAAAAAAAAAAAAGTCTACTAGTCACTATTAAGTCAAGCCAGTGCAGTTAGTATAGAAAACACATTTTGACCTGCTCTCCTCTGCTCAGTCATTTCTGACTGACTTATATTGGCTTTCTGACTACTCTGTTGGAATCCACCAATTAGCAGAATTTTTAATCTAATTACAATTATAAAAGAAAGAACTTGAACTTTTTACAAATGTTTTTAAGTCACACTGCAGACATTAACTGTGGATATTCTAAAATAGAAAACAGTTAAAAATTATGACATATAAAATTAATAGGTACTTTGTATTTCTTCCTAAGCCAAGTGATGAAAAGCTGCTCTCAAATTCGACACCCCTCTGAGTTAGAGTTATTTAGACATAGGAGGCTTTTCAATATTTGCAGGAATAAATCTGATCCATTAAAAAAAGTTAGGCTTGCACCCTTTTTCAAGAAAGTATTACATTATTAAATAGATTCATGAATGCTCCTATCCAAAGAGTTAAGAATTTCCCTAATAACAATGAACATATACTGAAAAATATTACAGAGAACGTTCAATGCAATTATAAATCACGATAATAGTTACATTAAAAAATTAAGAGAACATTGTCTGGAAATGGCATACTCTACAGGAATGACTTCCCCACTCAGTTTCCGAGAAGAGAATCTCCATTAGTTTACCGGAGAGTCATAAGACATTAAAGACTCAACAAATATGATGCTACCTTATGATATTGTAAAATATGAATGGCAAGCTTACCTATGCCCTAATTTGGAAAATAATTTGCAACATTGGTGGATTCCAGCCAAAATAAAATATCTGTTTTGTAGTACCTCTATCATCTTAGCTAAAAGTTGTTGGTTTTCAAGAGAAGTCAGCCCTGAAAGATAAAACAAAATAACAGTAACAAAAAGATGAGCTAATAATTCAATGACTATTTTTTTAATTAAGGGAATCTGAGTAAAAAAGAAAATTAGAATTTGTTGGATTGCCAGAAAGTTGTTAATATAACTTTAACTCTTGATCCTAAGTTTTATTAAGGAAGGGAAAATGAAGAGGAAGAGAGCAGCATATGTGACTACTAAATCTAGAATGTTTGTATTTGTTTCCCTTTCTGCCACACAAGGGAAAAAAAAAAACATAAAAGACATTGTTAAGCCTAGATATAACTAAGCATCATGTTAGAAGTTATAGCTTAGTGCTGTAATACTTTATTTCTTCAGCCATAGAATGGTCATCAGCACAATTGTCCATTGTGGTTTATTGCCTTTTCATGATACTTTGTAGTTCTGATCTAAGATTTCAAATGCACAGAAAAGGAGCACCACATCTACCACCAAATTGTGAGTACCTGACAATCAAAAACATCTCTAGATAGTTGAAATCAATAAACCATTTTATTTTTGAACTCAACGAAAATATGTCTATTTTTCAGGGCTCTAAAATTATAAATGTAATAGACAGCATATCACTTTTCTCATGAGTTGATATCAAATTCACAATAAGTGAGAAATGATCTCAATTTAAAAATACCAGAATAGAATGAGTCAAATCCAGGCAATTTTTTAAAAATTTAATTTGGGGGACTTACTGTAAAAGTATCTTTGTTTTATCAAACCTGACTTAAATATGTGTATAAAACAAGGGCTATTTAAATTATTTTACTTTCATTTTATGTTAGATAAATACTGACTTGGGAGTTTTAATGCACTGGTGAAGTGATGGCCTGAATAAAAGCTCTCACTTTTTCAGTATTAAAAATGATCATCTACGGATGATCTATATGGAGGCTTATAATCATAATGGGTAACACTTCAACAAAAGAATCAATTTTAAGAGAAAATGTAGGGACAAATATAGGGTCTTTGTAAAATAGGAACCAAGTTGATCTTCTCAAGAACATTCTTTTAATCAGTGTGATAGAACATAAGAAACCAGAGTATAAATCAACATCTTCATGAGATTTTATTAATTTTGTCAGCCAACAAATATACATTTTGTAGAAATTATGTGCATAGAACTGTGCAAAGACTTAGGTGACTAAGGTCCTTGCCTTCAAGGGTAACAAGAAAGAGACAGACCCATTGTTCCAAATGGAAAGCATTTCTAAAAGTACCCATGTCTCCCTACTCTTTATGATCCCATTTAAAAAGGGAGGGAAGCTAAGCATTGATGGGTTATAATATGAATGCCTGCAGACAGGCAAGTGGTATAGAGAACGATGCTAATAAATTAATCAGAAGTCAAGATGAACAGAGAACTATAATGTGGCCTTGAGGAACATGGTGCGGAATGTCTTCAGGAGGGGGAAGAAGTATTTGGAGAAAGGGAATAGCGTGTTAGGGAAGGGAATAGAAAGGGAGTAGCATGTTATCCAAATGTCTAGTAAAATATCAATTCCTATTTCACCATTTTGGGATTGGCCTAATTTGACATAAAATTGAATTTAAAACTCCATTGTTATCTCAATATTTTGCTCATTTATTATGTATAGACAGACAGGCCACATCAGTTTTTTAAATCACGCTATATTGATTCTGATAGATTTTAAATTCTAAAGGACATTTTTGGTGATGAGGAAATGATTTCAATCTGCTGTCCAAAGTCAAGGCACAGAATTTCAAATTAGACATGGCAAGCCTAATATTGAGGACATGTACTTCCCCCCTTGAACTTGAACATATTTTCAAAGCTATCTGTGCAGAAAATAGGAAAAGTATTTATTTTAAAAAGGAAAAAGAGAGAGCAAAAATATGTTGAAATAATCAATGGCTGTACAATAATATAAAGAAATTGGATAGATTTGTCAGCATGTCAGTCAAAAATGAATTACAATTGTGGTAAAGAAATCAAGGTAAAAGGAATTTCTCTGGGGAAAAGTGGCATGCAAAATAAAAGCATTAGTGTGACACACAGTTTACAGAAACTCTCTTTGTGGAGATTAAAGTTTATGTTTGTTGACAGTACAACAGGAACATGTCACACAATATAGAAATGATCATGCCATAACCACTTCTTAGTTGATGGCTTGATTTTACATGCAGTGTTCGACATTAGATAGAATTCAACATGCATTTCCATCCACTGGCATTAGCTGGAGTAGCTGCCTGAATTCATAGATGCAATTATTTGAGACCAAAACATTTTCTGCCATGAGGTATTTTATGCCATCAAACGATAAGGGCCAGCCCTTTTGCTCATACACTAAAAATTACTTTAGGAAAAAATGAACAGAAATTGAGTTATATATATTTTATTTTATAGACATCATTTATATCCATCTCTGGAGTCTGACAAAGGCTACCTGCATTCTCAGAAAATTAAGACCCACTGTAAAAATTAATAATTGTATTACTAATAGCATAATTAGTGGGAGCAATGAGTGTAACATGCATTTATTTGGTGCTTATTTTGTGAAGAGCACTTTTTGTGTTTCACCTCCTTTAATTCTCAGAGCATTGACAGTGCGGTGGTATGTCAATAATCTTTAAAGAGGAAATGAAACTTAGAAAGGCTAACTATACAAATGAATCGATACCCAGCGAACAGCAGATAAAGAAAGAGGATCCAGTTTCAAGAGGTCCAAGCCATTGTATACCAAAGATGTTGCAAGTTAAGGTATGATTCAGATAGTCACTACAACTTTAAGTCATTTCTCTTGGGTAGTGTAGTATGTCTTATAAAAATCTGCAGAAAGAGATAAGCAATCTAACAGGCATCCTAATTTTAATCATTAAAGCAATGCAGATTTATTCTTTTGTTTAGCTTTCGATGGGGCTCTAGTTTCTTAATCATGTACATTTATGCTAATGGAACTATGAGCAGTACAGTTATGACCAATCTTAGGAAGTAGTAAAGTTTTTTACTACTCCACTCTCTGTATATTTTTAGTTACATCACCATGCTATCAGGGCTTACATTTCCAATATATATACTGCCATTTGCAGGAGTATTTGCAAACCTTAGGTGTTTGGATAGTGGTATATTGGCAAAAGTTTAACAGCTGGCTCTCCAGAAAAAAAAAGTTATGCATATATATGTCTATATAAGTTTATTATAAGTTTTAATAATATGTAGGGCCCAATTTACCAAAAACAAAAAAAATGCAATACTCATTATTGTAAATTCCAATGGCCAATTGATTCTTGAAAATTCTTCCCCTGATTTTTGCCAAACTCTTATATCTAACTAACTTATAACTACCTAACTGTTCTATCAAATGGTTTTAATCAATTGATTAATGTAGTAGCTCTGACTCAAATATTGGTTTTCATTCTTACTTACATTAATGAGTAAGACAAAAAACATGTATTTTGGAACTTCATTCAGTCACCAATGATGTAGGCAATTTCTTTACAGAATTGAATATTAGTTTTCAAACACTAAGGTAATATTTCCTCAGTCTTTTGTGTGCTATTAATAAGGTAATAGCCACAGATGTGACACACTTTGAAATTTGTCTGCATTATTAATATTTTATAATTACTTTCCTAAGTCTAAGCTAGGGTTCAGCCAACTATCACCCACAGGATAAATCTGGCCCACTTCCTACTTTAAAAATAAAGTTTGCTTGTAACACTATCAAACCTATTTGTTCATGTATTGCCTATATCTGCTTTCACAGTATAATAGCAGAGTTAAATAGTTGCTACAAAGAATGTATAGTGTGTACAAAGCTTAAATATTTACTGTCTAGCCCTGTAGAGAAAACATTTGCAGTAAAGAAATGTTAAATCAAGCCCTGATTTGTAGTGTTTACCAATTTTTTATAGTGTATACTACCAAGTAAACATGTACATTTTAAGCCCAGTAATATACCAGTAAAATGTTGTAATTAGGAAGTTGTGGGTAGAATTGTGTCCCCAAGGAAAGATATGTTGAAGTTCTAAAATCCCTGGTTCCTATGGATGTACCCTCTTTTGGAAGTAGGGTGTTTGCATTTAAAATAAGGCCATGCAAAATTAGGATGGACCCTAAAATCTGATGACTCATGTTCCTATGAGGAGAGACAAACATGAAGACATAGAGGGAACACAGAGAAGAAGGCCCTGTGATAATGGAGGCAGAGATTACTTATGCACCCACAAACCAAGGAACACAAGTTACCAACGGCCACTAGAATTTAGAAAACGCAAGGAAGGAATCTTCCCCTGAACTTTCACAGTGAGCATGAGAATAACTTGACTTTAGGCCGCTAGCCTCCAGAAATTATGGTAACTTTGTGATAATTTGTTATGGCCATTCTCAGACACTAATACAGAAGTGTGAAGTTTTGAGTATTTACTATCTTTGTTTTTCATAGAATCAACTTTATTGCACATTTATATAACTCAATTATTGATGGCTTTGTTCAATAAAAATTTCATGAAATTTCTGAAAATTTAACAAAATCAGGGGCCAGCTTGGGTCTGTTTCAGTACATCATTCTTTAAAGACAAACAAACAAACAAACAAACAGTAATGGCAAGGCTACATTCTCCTCTGGGGTAGAGAGTAGATTCAGAGCCTAGGTTTGTTTCCATCCTTCCATGTTTCCAGAAAGCTAGTTTATAAAAGTGGGACACAGTATGGAGAGATTTCAGGAAATGAATGAGTTAAATCTTGCTGTTGAAACTTTAGCAAAAGTTAAGATCCAAAAAGATTTGATTTGCCTGAAATGAACTTAAGAGAGCTCAAGTCCTGGGCCTGATGGATGAGATTTGATTTTGAAATCCTCCTGATAGTGTTGCCTCAACTTCTGATGTATGCCTTGTTCCAGGCAAGACTGGTTCAGTTACTGTATGGGACTGAACAACGGGTGTGAGTATCAGTTGGTTCAGTCTTGAACAGCAAAATGAAGCAGAAGAAATGAGGTGGGGTCCATTATCAGCCTTCACTTAGAAAATAAAAAGAAGTTTAGAAATTTCTAATATAAATTACTCATCGCATAATTATCTTATGTATTTCCAAATCATGCTTTCTCCAAATTGTGGCTCAGTATCCTGCATCTTAGTAACTTATATTTCATATGTCCATATGTAATCACTTAATTTTAGTAGTACTGTTTTTTTTTAAATAATGTTTATTTTTGAGGGACAGAGAGAGAGAGAGAGAGAGAGAGAGAGAGAGAGAGAGAGAATGAGCTGGGGAGGGACAGAGAGAATGGGAGACACAGAATCTGAAGCAGGCTCCAGACTCTGAACTGTCAGCACAGAGCCTGACGTGGGTCTTGAACTCACAGACCGTGAGATCATGACCTGAGCTGAAGTTGGTCACTTAACCAACTGAGCCACCCAGGTGCCCCAGTAGTACTGTGTGTTGCAACTGTCCCCTCCTATGCCAAAGTAATGTACATTCTGTGTCTTATTATAGTAAGCCTGAAAAGTGAGCTGCTAAACATTTAGTAATGGGAGGATATATTTACTAATAGGATCACATTAACCATAAAAATGCATTAGATCTGAAGGTCAGTTGAGTAAAAATTAAAGTTCTTTATTATTAATTAAATAAAGGATGCAAGACCTTCCTCTCACCTTTGTGTCCCTTTCCATGCAGTAGTGAGAGAAGTTGATATTTGCTGACTGTACATTCGTCTGACAGATTTCTGGTTTCTTTCTTACTCCACAAGGTCAAGAGCACTATTTCATATTCTGCCAGCAGTCATGGGGGATTCAAATCTATGGTTCATCTTATAGGAAAGCCCTTTGGTATACTAAGTAATTGGACACGCGTCCTTTTTCTCCATTCCTGTACTTAACAAAAATTATTATGTGTTCATTGTCATCATCTTCCAGGTTGTCCTCCCAGCTTAGTTTGAGCATTTATTGAAACACTTGCGGTTGCATAAATGTTGCCTATAACAGACAGTCTGCACTGTCTTCAAAATGAGAGACCCCTGTCTTGTGCTATGTTGATCTTCTTGTTGTTCATTAATAGCAGTAGGAAAGCCCTAGATATCAGGACCAAGTTAGTCAGAAATACTTGGTATGAAATTATATCCCCTGTAAACATTGTGATGCACAAAATGAAAATGCTCTATCTCCTGGGGTAAATAAAAGTATATACCTTATACTTAACATTTGACAATGTGATGTTAACTTGAAAATTAATAAGAAAAGTGCTAATTGGAGAAACAAAAATAATATACTCTGCCAACAAGTTGCACAGTCAAACCCGTGATCTGGAAAATGAAGTTGAGAAAGACATTATTTTTCAGAATTGTTAACTGGATATCACAGACCACTTGAAAAGTTGCTGAATAAAATGATTAGGGAAAAGTCCAGTCGCGTATTTTTTTTTTGTCTATTTTTAAGCCAAAGTAGGAATAAAAGTGATGGTACTTTTATATCATGGATAACTTGTGTTACTGTATTTTTTATAGACTGAAATTCAATAATGGTATTTAAGGGAGAGCATCAAATTTGTTTCCATGGTTTAATTTCCATTAATTTGAGGATTTATAGGAATAAATAAATGGGAAATTATGTACAGACATAAACACATACATACAAACACATACCCATTTTCACCCTTGGCTCTGAAGATATATTTTAATCAACTCTGTCAGGTCTATATTCTGCTCATGTTTGGAGTGTACTATCCATTCAGTGTGCTGGTCATGACTTACAGGCCCTTTCCCATTGTTTTCCTCATGTGGAGGGAGCTCAGAGGAAGGAAAGCTGCTACTGAATGAAGCTTATACTCATGTCCTTTGACATATGTTCCCCTTTGGCAGAAGAAGCTATCTTCAATGTGGAATGCAGGGTTTTAGAAAACAATATTTAAATTTCTCTAAGTGGGTACTAAAATACCCATGACTTTTGGAGTTTATGTTCAAATTAGATTATTAAAAACTAGCATGGTACTCCTAGCACCTTGTCCAAGAGAAATGAAAACACATGTCAACAAAATCTTGTACAAAGATATTCGTAGTGGCTTTACTCATGAAAGCCAAAATTTGTAAACAATACTTCTGTCTGTCTAGCTATAGTATTTTTATACAATGAAACACTACTTGGGAATAAAAAAGGAACAAATTATATGGGTTAACTTCCGAAACATTATGTGAAGGAAATCAGACCTAAAATACTATGTATTTTATGTTTCCATTACTACGAAGCTATAACACAAGCAGAGCAAATCTCTGGTAATGGAAATCAGAAGAATGGTTACTTTATCTGTTTCTTTTTTTTATTATTGAGTTGTAGGAGTTTCTTCTTTATTTTTCATATTAAAATTTCACATATATCTCTTAGCAGATGCATGATTTCTAAACAGTGTCTCCCATTCCATAATTTATCTTTTTATTCTGTTGATTGTTCCCTCCTCTATTCAAGAGCTGTTTATTTTGATTTAGCCCTGCTTGTCTGTTTGCATTTGTTGCCTGTGTTTTGGTGTCATATCCAAGAAATCCCTGTAAAGACAAATGAAGCTTTTTCCCCTGTTTCCTTTGAGGAATTTTACAGTTTAAGGTCATACATTTAGATCTTCTATCCATTTTGAATTGATTTTTGTACATAGTGTAAGGTAGGGGAAAATTCCTTTTTTTTTAAATATGTGGATATCCAGTTTTCCAAATCACTTGTTGACAAGACTAGCATTTCTCCATTCTGTGTTCTTGGCATCTTTGTCAAAGATCTGTTGTTGATCATCATGTGTTGAGTTACTTCTGGGCCTTCTATCCTATTCCATTCATCTGTATGTCTGTCTTTATGTCATTACCATACTACTTTAATCACTGTAGCTTTGTAATATGTCTTGAAATCAGAAAGTGCAATGCTTTGTTCTGCCTTCTCAAGATTACCTTGGTTATTCTGGAACATTTGCGATTGCACATAAATTTTTTAAAAAATTTTTAACATTATTTATTACTGAGAAACAGAGACAGAGCATGAGCATGGGAGGGACCGAGAGAGAGGGAGAATTCGAAGCAGGCTCCAAGCTTTGAGCTGTCAGCACTGAGCCCAATGTGGGGCTCAAACCCACAAACCATGAGATCATGACTGAGCCAAGGTTGGATGCTTAATCAACTGAGCCATCCAGGCATCCCAGGATTTTAAAAATTTATGTACAGGGGCGCCTGGGTGGCGCAGTCGGTTAAGCGTCCGACTTCAGCCAGGTCACGATCTCGCGGTCCGTGGGTTCGAGCCCCGCGTCGGGCTCTGGGCTGATGGCTCAGAGCCTGGAGCCTGTTTCCGATTCTGTGTCTCCCTCTCTCTCTGCCCCTCCCCCGTTCATGCTCTGTCTCTCTCTGTCCCCAAAATAAATAAAAAACGTTGAAAAAAAATTTAAAAATTTATGTAAACTATGCCATTGGGAATTTGATGAGAATAACATTGAGTCTGTAGGTTGCTTTGTGTAGTATGGACATTTTAGCAATATTAATTCTTCTAATATATGAACATGGTATGTCTTTTGATTTATTTGTCTCTCCTTTCTTTCATGGTCTTATGGTTTTCAATATATAGTGTTTTACCTCCTTGGTTAAGTTTATTACTAAGTATTTTATTATTTTTTATGCTATCATAAAACAGATTATTTTATTAATTTTAAGATGGTTCATTGTTAATGTTAGAAACACAATTGAATTTTGTATTCTGATTTTGTATCCTGTACCTTTACTGAATTTATTAGTTCTAACAGGCTGTGTGAGTGTGTGTGTAAAGAGAAAAACTCTACGTTTTTCTATATATAGGATTATGTCATCTTAAAACAAATATAAATTTATTTCTTCCTTTTTTATTTGGTTTCCTTTTATTTCTTTTTCTTGCCTAACTTCCCTGGATAGGCAAAAGATTTGAACAGACGTTCTCCAAAGAAGACAAATGGCCAGCAGGTATATAAAAAGATGCTCAAAATCATTAATAATTAGGCAGGGAAATGCAAGTCTAAGTTATAATGAGATATCACTTCACAGTTGGTAGTATGGCTATTATAAAAAAAAACAGTAAGTGTTCGCAAAAAATGTGAAGACATGTACATTGTGTACGCTTGTATACTCTTGGTGGGAATATAAAATAGTGCAACACCTATGAAAAACGTATGGAGACACATCTAAAAATTTAAAATAAAACTTTACCATAGGATCCAGAAATCTCACTTCTGGATATATATCCAAAAAAATTGAAATCAGGACCTTGATATCGATACCACCATCTACATTGCAATATTAGTCATAATAGCTAAGGTATAAAAACAACTGAAGTGGAAACAGATGAATGGATAAACGAAGTGTAGTAATACATAAAAGGGAATGTTAGCCTTAAAAAAGAAGTAAATACTGCCACTTGTGACAATATGGATGAACCTAGATGACATTTGTCACAGAAGGACAAATACTACATGATTCCACTTATGTGAAGTCCCTGATATAACCAAACCCATTGAAGCAGAGAATACAGTGGTAGTTTCCAGGGGCCAAATGAGGGTGGGTAGTTGTTATTCAACAGCTATAAAGTTTTAGTTATATTAAATGAATAAATTCTAGATATCTGCTCTACATGATAGTGCCTGTAGCTAAACAGTATGGTATTTTGCACTTTCAAAATTGTTGAGAGAGTATATCTTAGGTTAAATGTTCTTATTACAAAACAAAACAAAACAAAACAAAACAAAACAAAACAAAACAAAACAAAAAGGGACACAAGGAAACTCTGGGAAGTATAGGATATGTCTCCTCCTTTGATTGTGGTGATGGTATTATGAGCGGATGCGTATGTTCAAACATCAAATCATGCACATTATGAGCCATTCTTTGTATATCAGTTTTACCTCTATAAACTGTAAAAAAATTAAAAAATTAAAAATTAACAAAAAACAGTGGTTGGTTTGAGTAAGTGGAGGAGACTGGGAAAGAGCATGAGGTATCTTATTAGGATGACAGGACTGCTGTATATCTTGAGTGGCATGTAGCTTACTAAATGTATATATTGGTTAAAACTGATTGAGCTGTATTCTTAAGGTTTATGAATTTATTCTGTGTAAATTATACCTAAATAAAAAATAACCAAGTTCTTTAGACAAAATAATGACTTATTAACAGCTAATTTTTAGTCATCGTAGTTTGTCTTCCTCTAATTCCTTTTTTTAATAGCATAATCCCATCTACTGTATCATTTTATCTGGTGGTTAAGAAGTCATGAGCATTATATCTATATTTATGCAAGAAACTATCTTAAAACAGCCAGATATGATTGCTTATATCATACATTTCTAACAGAACTAGAGATTAAATTATAATTCCTAGATTTCTGATTTACACTTTAAACTGAATCTGCTAAAATGTATATACTTCATGTACGAGTAAACAGTAGGAATGTACAGAAGTGCTCTTTATAAATGATTCTTTTTAAAAAAAAATAATGTTTATTTTTGAGAGAGAGAGAGAGACAGCGCACAAGCAGGAGAGGGGCAGAGAGAGAGGGAGACCCAAAATCTGAAGCAGGCTACCGGCTCCGAGCTGTCAGTCCAGAGCCCCGATGCAGGGCTTGAACCCACAAACCATGAGATCGTGACCTCAGCCAAAGTCAGACGCCTAGCTGATTGAACAACCCAAGTGCCCCTAGAAGTGCTCGTTCCATCTGACTCAATCCACATCTCTTCTTCATTAAAACTTTGAGAACAAATGCAGCAGTGTCAAAAAAGGTTAATTTAATTTATATTCTGCTCAAAGTGTGTACATTAATTTAATGTCTGAAGAAATTTTATTGAGTAAAAGTATGCAAAATTCCCTATGCTAAGCTCTTGAATGATCACAGCAACAAAGTTCAGTGGATTAGTGGTGACTAACAATTTATTCCCTGCCTTTTGGAAAGAATATCATTCTTTTTAATTACTTGAATCAAAATTCCATATATGTTTAATTTTTATGTGTTTATTTATTCTAGTTGAAATGTAATTCTAGGGGGGCGCCTGGGTGGCTCAGTTGGTTAAGTGTCCGACTTCAGCTTAGGTCGCGATCTCACGGTGAATTCAAGCCCTGCGTCGGGCTCTGGGCTGATGGCTCAGAGCCTGGACCCTGCTTCTGATTCTGTGTCTCCCTCTCTCTTTCTGCCCCTCCTCCGTTCATGTTCTCTCTCTCTCTGTCTCAAAAATAAATAAACGTTAAAAAAAAAAAAGAAAGAAAGAAATGCCACTCTAGGAAATATATAATACATACAAGACCTGTCCAAGGTATCCAATCTCAGATAAAAACCTTGAATATATATTCTGATGCATAGCAGACGAGCTCATAATTGGTGTTTCTGCAACATAATAAATATAATACTTGCACACAAAGATGAAGATATATAAATGCTGTGTGTGTTTTATTTTTTTTTCATACAAAAAGTTAGCTCTAATAATGTTGGTCAAAGGTATTAGGTTAAAAAATCTAAAGAAAAATATGCACTTACATTTCAATAGCTATTTGTTCTATACACCATAATTTAAATTGAATATTTAAAAAAATAATGTTTATTTATTTTTGACAGAGACAGAGCATGATCTGGGGAGGGGCAGAGAGAAAGGGAGACACAGAATCCAAAGCAGGCTCTAGGCTCTGAGCTGTCAGAACAGAGTCTGATGTGGGCCTTGAACTCATAAACAGTGAGATCATAACCTGAACCAAAGTCGAAGCTTAACCCAATTGAGCCACCTAGGTGCCCCGATTTAAATTGAATCTTAAGGAGCCATTTGCTTGTTGAGATGTGTTGGCTACAAACCATATAATTGATTGTCTTGTGTCAATTTGTCATTTTTTGTGTTTTTAAAACCTAATGTGTTGCATGTTCCATGTGAATTAGGAAGTTGACTTCTTTACGTATACTGTCTTTCTTCTTACAACTGTCCAATAATTTTAGTACAGTTACTATTCCACTATTTCACATAAGAAATTGAGGGTTTAAAAAGTTGCCATTTACTGAAAGTTAAACAGATGGTAAGCTGAAGGATTGGGATTTATATCTAGGCAGTTTGATCTCAGAGCCCTTGTCTAGAAGTGCTATTTTATACTATTCCTGAGAAGAAACATTGTATATACCTAGAAAAGTAGGAAGTATTTCCTGGGATAATCTTTTTCCATCACACCTATTTTAAAAGAAGTCACCAGGGGCGCCTGGGTGGCGCAGTCGGTTAAGCGTCTGACTTCAGCCAGGTCACGATCTCGTGGTCCGTGAGTTCGAGCCCGGCGTCGGGCTCTGGGCTGATGGCTCAGAGCCTGGAGCCTGTTTCCGATTCTGTGTCTCCCTCTCTCTCTGCCCCTCCCCCGTTCATGCTCTGTCTCTCTCTGTCCCAAAAATAAATAAACGTTGGAAAAAAAAAATAAAAAATAAAAAAATAAAAGAAGTCACCAGTTAGCACATTTCACTCTGACTCCTAAAATACCATGAACCCTGATATTTTTCTGGTCAGGATTTGTTTCAATACATTTCTGTAATAAGAAGCACAAATTTAAATGCTGACCTGGGCTTGATAAGTAATTAATAGCAGTAAGCAGGCCAGAGCACATATATGAAGTGATGTTGCTATGGAGATGTAGACATGCACAGGATGCATCCACTCCCTTAGTCACTTTTGTTAATTCAGAGACTGGCAGCAACCACTCAAAATGGGTAATATGATTAGTGATATTAAGCATCTTTTCATATCTGTTGACCATCTATCTGTAGGCCTTCTTCAGGAAAAACATGTCTGTTTAAGTTCTGTCCGTTTTTAAGTAGATTATTTGTTTTTTGGTGTTGAGTTGTATAAGTTCTTTATACATTTTGGACATTGACCCCTTATCAGATATATCATTCACAAGCATCTTCTCCTGTTCAATAGATTGTCTTCTCATTTTGTTCATGATTTCTTTGTGCAGAAGGTTTTGTTTTGTTTTGTTTTGTTTTGTTTTGTTTTGATGTAGTGTCAGTAATTTTTTTTTGCTTTTGTTTCTATTGCCTTAGGAAATGTATCTAGAAAAATGTATCTATGGCCAATGTCAGAGAGATTACCGCCTATGTTTTCTTCCAGGAGTTTTATGGTTTCAGGTCTCACATTTAGGTGTGTAATCCATTTTGTACTTATTTTTTTGTGTATGGTATAAGAAAGTGGTTCATTTTCATTTTTGCATATAGCTGTCTAGCTTTCCCAGCACCATTTATTGAAGAGACTGTCTTCTCCTAGTTGTATATTTTTGCCTTCTTTCTTAAAGATTAACTGACATGTAAGTGTAGGTTTATTTCTGGGTTCTCTTTTCTGTTCCATTAATTTATGTGTCTATTTTTGTGCCGGTACCAATATGTTTTGATTAGTACAGCTTTGTAGTATATCTTGAAATATGGGGTTGTGTTACTTCTAGATTTTTGTTCTTTCTCCAGATTGCTTTGGGTCTTTTGTGGTTCCATATAAATTTTAGGATTATTTGTTCTGTCCTGTGATAAATGCTGTTGGTATTTTGATAGAAAGTGTATTAAACCTATAAATTGCTTTGGGTAATATGGACATTTTATTTTATTCCATTGGACATTTTAATAATATTATTTCTTCCAGTCCATGAGCATGGGATGTCTTTCCGTTTGTGTTGTCTTCAATTTCTTTCATCAGTGTTTTATAGTTTTCATAGTTCAGGTGTTTAATCTCCCTAGTTACATTTACTACTAGGTATTTTATTATTTTGTGTCCCATTTTAAATGAGATTGTTTTCTTAATTTCTCTTTTTGATATTTAATTATTTGTATCTAGAAATGCAATATATTTTGGGGCTCAGTCAGTTAAGCATCCCACCTTGGCTCAGGTCATGATCTCATGGTTCATGAGTGCAAGCCCTGCACCAGACTCTGTGCTGACAGGTCAGAGCCTGGATCCTGGTCCAGATTCTATGTCTCCCTCTCTCTCTTCCCCTCTTCCACTTATTCTCGACAGATATTTATTTATCTCAAAGATAAATAAACATTAAAAAAAAGAAATGCAACATATTTCTGTATATTATGTTTTTATCCTTTGACTTTATTGAATTACTTTATTAGTTCTAGCAGTTTTTTGGTGGAGTCTTTACCACAATGAGATAGCACCTTGCACCTGTAAGAATAGGGAGAATAAAAAAAACCCACAAACCCAACAAAACAAAACAAAAAACAAAAAACAAAAACAAGACATAACGAGTGTTAGCAAGGGTATAGAGAAAAGAGAACACTTGTGCACTGCTGGTGGGAATGTAAATTAGTGCAGCCACTATGGCAAACAGTCTGTAGGTTCCTCAAACAATTAAAAATAGAAATACCATAGTAATCAACTAATTCCATTACTGGTTATTTACACAAAGAAAATAAAAACACTAATTCAAAAAGATATGTATATATCCCTGCATTTATTCCAGCATTATTTACAGTAGTAAAGATATGGAAATAACTTAAGTGTTCTTTGATATATGAATGAATAAAGAAGATGTGATACATCTCAAGAAGATGTGATGTGAATATTACTTAGCCATAAAAAAAAAAAAAATAAGACCTTGGCTTTTGCAGCAACATGGATGGACCTAGAGGGCATAATGCTAGGTGAAATAAGTCAGAGAAAGTTAAATACCATATGATTTAACTCGTGTTTGGGATCTAAGAAACAAAAGAGACAGAAAAAGAAACAAGACACAAAAACCATACTCTGGTGGTTGCCAGAGGGGAGGTGGGTGAGTAGTTGGGTGAAATAGATAAACGGAAATTCAAGCTATAAAATAAATAAGTCATCAGGATGAAAAGTACAGCATAGTGAATATAGTCAATAAGATTGTAACAATGTTGTTTGGTGAAAGTTGGGGTCTGCATTTATCCTCCCAGCCACTGAGTAGTGTACAAGAATTGTTGAATCATTATGTTGTACACCTGATACCAATGTAACATGCTAGTTACATTTCAATTAACAAAAAATGGATGAAGTAAAGGAACTATTGGCTTGCATACAGGAAGTCCACAGGTAATGTGGGATTTTGAATTGATTTATTTTCAGGACTCTTTTCTTTTTCTTCATCCAATACCCGTAGCTTTATTTTCCTTTTGTAGGGCTTTATCTTCAAGATGGTAGCAAGATAGCTTCAGCCATTCCAAGCCTCATAATCATGAATACATAGCATCCAAAAGAAAGGACAGGGATGGTTTGGGAAGTTCACAGAAGATTTAGGAGAAATAAACTTTTCCAGAAGTCCCAGAAAATGACTCCTAAGATCTCATTAGTCCATATTTGGTCACAGATCCTTGAAGAAACACATTTATTGGGAAAAAAAAGGAAAATTCAGAAATTGCGAGAGAGTCACTTTTCCTGGAGTTAAAAAAGTCATGTGCAGTTGTCGGGTGTCTAGGTAGCTCAGTCTGTTGAGTATCCAACTCTTGATTTTGGCTCAGGTCATGATCTCATAGTCGTGTGTCGGGCTGTGTGCTGACAGTATGAAGCCTACTAGGGATTCTCTCTCTCTCTCTCTCCCTCTCTCTCAAATAAGTAAACATTAAAAAAAAGTTATGTGCATTTGTACATCTGAACCAATATAGTTCTATCAGGAAAGAGAGAGGAGGGAATGGATGCTGGTCCATGGTATCTCCTATACCCTTACTCAGGCCCAGCCAATTATTATTCTTAGGGACTCAGGGGTAAGATATTTTGGTTTCCTTTTCCAGTAAAAACTGCAAATTTTAATGTTTTGAGAATTACTTCTATGTTTAAAAATAAATGTACAGACAAAGAAATGGCATCTTCAAATCAGGTACAGCTTAATAGCCACAGTGATATCTGCTCTCAATTGTATTCTAAAATTGGGTGGTATTAACCCCAGATTGTTGAGAACCACAAAACTATGAAGAGGCATTGTTCAATAAAACATATTTGATCCATAGGATTTCCAAGGCAGGGATTCTCAGGAAGACCAGAAATGGAGCTGAGTCAGTACGTGGGGACAATGACCAGAAAGACGTAGAAGAAAGGAAGTAATGTGGGGCAAAGTGACAGTATCAACAATGATTTTTTTTTCCTAGAATGATTTTAAATAGGTTGTTTTCCCCCCACTTGCCAGCATCTTTCTGAATTTAATGTAAATCCAATAAAAAGTCCTGTAGAAACTGAAATCAATTCTTATGTCATTAGTCATTATCCCAAATCAGTTTAACAATCCACAATTCCAATGACCCATATTATTACCACTAGTCTTACTACTCTGCTTCCATCATTTACTGAGCTCTTACTATCTTCCAGACACTGTCCTAAGTTTAACACATATTGACTCATAAATCTTGTGAGAAGATCATTTTTCTCATTTTACAGATGACAGCACATAAGTTCAGAGAAGTCAAATGACTTTCTAAGGTCAGAGGCCTGGAAAGTAATAGGGCTGGAATTTAGTTCCAAATCTGCTGGACTTCAAAACATTGATATTTTATTACTAGCTATTTTGCCTTACCTGCCCTTATCCCCACAACTACTACCGTGTAGGAAATGAGCATGATCCTACCATACTATTTGAGATGAACTCATGTTATTAGCATAACCATAAATTCCACCTTCTTGGGAAAAAAATAGTGTATCTTTAAAAAAATGGATAGCTAGATAAACCACATTATTTTATTTCAACTTAAACACATATACCATGCATGCATACCTGCTTTATACCTTATCTTTTGTCTCCATACTTACCTTTGCCTTGATTAATCTACTTTAGGATTAACGTGTTAACTGAGTGGTTGAACAGACATGTGTTAAAGGTCCAGTTATTTCTAAGACTGAATTCTGATTTTTCAGTCCTTATTTATATATTTCTAATATATATTTATATATTTATATCTATCTATCTATATCTATCTATCTATATATATATATTTATATATCTAATATTTATATATTTCTCTTTCTTGTTGCCCAGAGATCTAAGGCATCTTTATACCTATTTTTCCCTTTCTACCTTTAAACAAAGGTATAAATGGGGGCAGCGGGAAGTGTCAAGAGTTTAAAACATTTATTGGTTTCAGGGGATTCAAGGTTAATGGTGAAATGTAGGTAAAATACCTGGATTTGGGGTGTGTGTGTGTGTGTGTGTGTGTGTGTGTTGTATTGACTCACATTTGGTGTTTTGCTAATAGTGTGTGAAATATTCTGCTTTCTTCTTCATTTTCTGTATGTTTGGGATAAATGTGAGAAAGGATTACATTCTAGTTAGTCCTTGAAATTAGAACATATTTTCCTCATCTTTACATCTTCAACCATTCAGCAAAGTGTCTTTGTAGACTTTGACCAAACATTTGTGGGATGGTTGGATTTGTTATACTTCAAACTATGTGAGGTTATTCTTAAAAATTAAAAGTATTAACTGTGATATCAGTCTATCCCTAACCACATGTTTTTATGAAATCTATTCCAAAAACGTATGCATTCTTTTTTCTTCAGTGTTTTTTGGGGGTGAAATAGTACAGTGGAAGCTAAGAGTTATTTTTGATGTTGGAAAAGAAAGCCTCACCCTGTAAGCAAGCCATCCAGAGAATCTTTAATGAGAGCAAAATAAACCACCTCATCCTGGGCTCTCAGCATCATGACTCTTGGTGACTTAGGATTCCTTCACAATCAAGTACAAATAAGTCTGTGTCTTTAAAAAATAAAGCTCATCTTTTATGTGAGACAGCTTATAGTTTATCAAAAAGCTACAATAAAGTGCTTAATAAATCATGCTACATCCAACCCAGGGATAAGAAAGCACAACTGTATAAAATAAAATACATAAGGAATATAGGAAAACCATATAATTATTAGTATGATACTCAGAGTCCTTATGAATTAATCAGAAAATATTTATTAATTGTGTGCTAAGTTTAGGGGCACCTGGTGGCTCAGTCAGTTGAGCAACAGGCTCTTGGTTTCGGCTCAGATTATGAACTTGTGGTTTGTGAGTTCGAGTCCCGCAGTGGGCTCTGTGCTGGCAGTGTGGAGCCTGCTTAGAATTCTCTCTCTCTCCCTCTCTCTCTCTCTGCCCTCCCCTGCTCGCTCCCTCTGTCTCTTTCTCAAAATAAATAAACTTAAAAACTTGAAAAAAATAATGTTCTACCAAGTTTAAAGTAATAAAGGGATAATAATAATAATAATAATAATAATAATAATAGTCTTTTTTAAGTGAATGTGCAAGGCCTGGCTACTAGGAAGTTAATTGTAAATCTTAGTATTAAACCAGTTTTAATTTTTTGTTATGACTTTGTAAGAAACACATCAACACTGCAAAACCAAATGAATTTGTCTTAAGGTAAAGGATAGTCTTTGTAGGAGGATTACAGACTCAACAAAAATGAATCCCACCTTGTGCTTTTTTCAGCAGATGTTCACTGTCCCACTTTCTATCCTTCTGGTTGCACCATTTCCTGTACCATCTTTGCCAGACTTCCAGAAGGAAGTTCTAAAAAGTATTTCAGAGACTGGAACTCCAATAGTGAGGTGACAAAGGGTGTCACATTCTGACCTAATGCCTCTAATTGATTGATTGATTAGGTCAGACACAGAGTTGCTATGGGACTGCAGGCTGTCGTTCAAATGGCCCCTTGGTTCCTTACATGGCCTAGAAGAATCCAATCATGTTTTACAATTGCTCCTCCAACTGCAAGCAAAGACATGAAGAAGATAGCAGTATGGTGGCGTTCGAACAGCAGTGAAAGTCATATCTGACAGTGATTCCTTCATTTAGAACATTGTTTGTGTCATAGAGGGCAGGGGGCCAAGGGAGTAAAGGTTACTAGGGTAGAGAGAAGCTTAGCAGAACAACGCATTTCTGTTTTTATCCTTTGCTGAGAGAATATCTCTTTAGTCTCTATGGACAGAGAAATAGAACCGCTTTTTCAATTAGGAGGCATTTAGAATATCAGCTGCCAGGTACTTGTGTTTGTGTGTGTGAGCACACACTAAGCATTTGAAGTGGGCCTTGTGGACTACTCCAGGGAACAAGTACGAGATAGAAGAATTTGTTTTGGCTTTGCAGTTAAACAGACAGACCCAACTTATCCACTTATTAGCTCTGTGATTTGAGACAAGTCGCCATAAGAATATTAGTGTCCCAAGTGTGTAAAATGGGAATAATAACATCTTTGTCTTAGTATTGTTGCCACAGTACCTAACATAGAAACAGAAGCTCAGTCGATAGTAGTTACCTTTCTTCCCTTCAAAACCTTCTGATCATGCAGTGCCTTGCCTAAAATTCTGCATCTCCCTCAACCTGTAGAGATATGAATTATACTTCTGGATTTAGCTTTCCGCAGACTCTAGGACCCAACTTGTTTGGGAACAAATACAAGGAGCCACAGGCAAGGATTTGCCAATTCACTATCAAGTGAACGATGCTACTGATTCTATTCTAACCTTATAACCAATAACTAATTTTTTTGTTCCTTTTCCTCGTGATCATGGAACTCCCTGGTACTTTTCCTGTCTTCTCTCTCCATTGCAGTCTTTGTCTTGATTCTCTTCCCCAAGGCTAATATTTTAACCAAGAAGTTCAACAGACATTTGTGAAGGTCTGCTTCTTCCTAATAATAAAATATAATTCCCCATTCCTCATTTATGTATCTCCCATATCCCTGCTCCTTGTTGCTCTGAAATCTTAGACATTTTCCTGGTTTCTTCTTGCCTTCTGTTAGGAACCATTCCATTGCTCCATTGTCATCTCTAGGATGTCAGCCTTCTCTAGGTTCTGTCCACCTCCAATTTGATTCATCCTGATTTTAAACAAGAACATTTATATATATGTGTGTGTATATATACACACACATGCACACACACAAATACACACACACACACACACATATATGTTATTTGAGAAGAAAGATCATCTACACATTACAGACATTATAATACAAGACAATCCATGACAAAAACACATCATCAAACCTCAGAACAATCTTTAATTCTGCCCTCTCAGTATATACATCTTTTTCCTTACCAAGTCATGCTGTTCTTACATAGGATTCTTATAAATTCACTGTCCATTTTTCCTTTCTGTTTGCTACTTCATTTCCAGCTTCTTTCCCCACTCATACATAGACCATCACAAAACTTACTTCCTGGGCTATCTGTGGACAATCACCCTTCTTGATTTCCACTAGATTTACCTTTCTAAAATCCAGATTATTCCTTGTCCCCCTTCTTTTGTGGAACAAAAGAGCTCTTCACCATGGGATTGAAGGCCCTTTAAAATCTACCCTAATCAACCTTTTGATTGCAGCCCTGCCTTTCCCACTTTGCCTTATTATCTTCCCTTAAGGACATCAACCATATGATGTCATTATGTTGTGCCTTCTCCTTGCTCTAGTACTTAGGAAAAGCCTACTCATTCTTTGCACTCCTGCCTACTTAAAATCACACACCAAGTTACATTACCTTCCCGGTTTAATTTCTCCATGGCTCCACATACTGAATAGGGTAAAATTTTATAGTCCTTAGTAGAAAAGACTAATAATAAGGGTGACATGTTGTTGTGCTTCTTACCCAAAGGCTATGTTGCCGTGGCCTGACTAGATTCACGAGACTCTCCTCACTTCCACTGCATCTCCAGCTTCAACATTCCCATACATGCAATGATATTTTAAGCCTCCTTGCTTTTTTGCATGCTGAGCCACAAATGAACTTCACTCTGGCCATCTGGCAATTCCTTCTTGTTCTTCAGGTCTCAGTAAGACTTGTCTTTTCCTTGTGAAGCCGTTCCTCACCTACCCAAGCAGGTGCCTGGCTCCCTGTTGCCCCCATTCCATATGTCTATTGCTGCTCTTATCTCCCCATTAATCATTTTTTGAGGCTGTCTTCTCTACCAGACTGTGAACTTTTTAACGGGAGACATTGTCGCTTATTTGTTGTATATGTGCTTCTAGCATTTAGCATATTACCAATCTAATATTAAATATCTAATAAATATTATAAAATAAATAAAAAAAACCTTTCTATATTTTTTTTCCTCCTAGCATTCATAATTAGTTTATCCTTTGTCTAAGTTCCATAGCATCTAAGTACCAAGAATTTAAACTTATATTTCTGGACTCAAATTACTAATCTTTTATTTACTAATAAATAACTTTTTGAAATCCTAATACTCAGTTTCCTCATCTCTAAATAATGAATCTATGATTTATGTTATTTGTTGAACAGGATAATGCCACATAGTAATCAGTTAGCAGCAATTAGATATTGTTAGAAATTTTGCTAACAAATTTTGCTGATAATGATGGAAGTGGTGGTTATTGTGTTATTAACTTACAATTAATTCCATGTACCTTGTCTTGCCAGGTCATGACTACTTAAGGGATAGAACTATTTATATTTACTTTTCTGTTCACAGAATCTAGAACACTGCCTCTTAACAGTCTCTCTCTATCTCTCTTTCTCTCTCTCTGAAAGGAATTTTATATATTGACATAACATATAAGAATGAAATTAATTCTAAATATATTTAAAATACATACTATATATTAAAACTGCAAACTGAAGGCCACTTGAAGACCAATTAGATCTAGAAAACAAAATAAATTGACTCAGGAAATACTGACATTTTCTATGAATATATGTAGAACAGAAGTGTGGTGAGGGGATATAAGAAGTATAAAGAGAAATCAAACTATTTGAAGTTCAGATATTTAAAACTATGCTTACCAGGGAAAGATTTCATTGTGTCCAATTATGATCAGGTACATAGTCATAAAAATATGTTGACTAGCTTTGGAATTGTGGAAAATGTCACTTACTTGAAACGGAGCTTTTAGATCAAAATGCAAAATTTATTGGTGTATAGCTTTGACTGTGACATTGAATCAAAAAGAGTCTGCATAGCTCTGCCCCTTGGCTTAGAAGAGTGCTTCTAAACCCTTGGGATGAATTTGTACATCTTAGTCAGGAGACCTATATCATCTGCCAAAACATGATTTCCTAGGTTTATTTCTAAATATAGCTTTAGTTTGGGTAATTTGCTATAATCAATTTTGAAGCACATTTAAACTCAATTTAATGTTTATTTTCTTTGCCAATTCTTGGTGCCTGCATATATGATGACTCTCATTCAAACTAGAAGATTACACACCTATTAAATATGTACATGCAAGTGAAATCACTGTACATCATAGAAGCACAAATTTAACTCTGGAAGATGTATTGCTTTCCCTGATGCATTTATTCATTTGCTGAGTTTTTTTTTAAGTATGCATGTATTAAATATAGCATTTAGAGAGTCTCACTTTGAAAATTCCTTAATTTCCTAACAAAATAGCACAATTATGAAAATTTCACTAATCTTATATTACCATTGCCAGTACATTTTATATGCAGCTTTGAGATCTGTGGTAGATTTATGAGGGCCATATTTATTGATGAAATTGTTTACCAATTTTATGTTTACTGATATAGGACTGTAATTGCTTTTTGCCAATAGTCGTATCGTTAGTAAATTTGACAAAGGTAACTTTCTGCCAGAGAATAGAAATACCAGTTGTGAACAGCTTCTTTCCTAAGGATCTGTCATTGATAATGAGACCTTAGGTCTAGGATTGTAAAGGTGAGAGGCTGACGGTGCCTCATTTGGAATGGGTAGGAGTATGACTTGCCCTGAGCAGGAGCCCATAAGTGGATCCACAAAGTGAAACTGAGAAACGGTGGAAGGCTTTCCATCTCCAAGGATGGAATTTAAGAAGTGGAATGGTTAGAAGTCATATTCATATGTACCAGAGTCAAATTAGGGCATCAAAACAGACAAGAGACAAAGAAAACAATTGACCAGAGATACATACTTAGAAAAAGAGGAGGATCTAATACAAAGCCATGTAGTAAGTATGCAGAGGGCAGGATCTGGCTGACATATATGGCTTGGTGGTGGATTTGTTTTTTGTTTTAAATAAGAATTAAAATTAAATTATCAATAGGTTTGAAAATTAGGAGATATACCACTAAATGCTCATGTGTATCTTCTCTTCACGAATCACAAGTTCTTGAAGATCCAGTGTGAGCATTGCTGAAATCTGAGCATTCATTACCTCTTAGAGATGGCCATATATTCTAATTTGTCCCCTTTTACACCTATTAATCTAGTGTAATTATTAACAGCACCCTTTTTCATTTTCATAGTGTTCTGACCTGAAAGATAAATTTATCACTCTCTTCTAAGGGGAGTTGCACACTGCCGCATGCCCCACCATCTGTCCCTGGCCTTTTATGTCCAATCCACTTGAAATATTAGCTTTAAATGCCTTGCTTCTGGAAGTGTTTGAGTTTGTGACTCTTATTGTCAGACAACAATTAGGAGTTATAAATTGGAAAGTTATTGAAAGACACAATTATTCTGATAACCAAAAACTTGCAAGTCCAGAGGAGCAGGTTGAGCTTTAGAATCATAAGTAAAGTGATGAGATAGATCTTATCCTACTATTGTGTGGTTCCCAAAGGTCAGACAGAGGAACCTTGATTCCCACAACCCACATCTGGCTGACACACTTTTGTTACTTGAATTATATAGCCTATTATCTTATTAATTTATTGAAATAGGGGGCATTGCACATGTAAAAACGAATCTCTAGCTTGTCTTGAAAAATTGGAAGATAGCAATTCTGGCTGGGCCCACATTCTCAAAATGGCAAAGGCAGATAGGACTTGCTAAAACTTGTCTACCTTTAGATGGTGCACACATTCTCCCAGTTACCACAGTGTAAACAGGATGATTAATTTACTGTACCTGTCTGGTTGTAGTAGGTCTGAGGGTTTTTGTGTCCTCTGAGGGGCGGCGGGCATTAATCCTTTCATATAACACTCAGCACCATAACAATTGTTTAAAACATGATTGAGATTGAGGAGTGGGGTCAGGGGTAAACAAGGAACTTTTGGCAGGCCCACCGTAGCGTGACATTCACTATAGATGCTATCCTACTTTTGATAGTAGAAATGATACACTAACCAGATGGAGGCAGTCCCGATATTAAAATTAGTTTAAAGTAATTACTGCTTTTTAAAATTTGGTCTGATAACAACTACAACATGAGCATTACCTTGTCTCTTGTAGCAATAATTGGGTGTAAATTCTATTAGTATACAGATTAGGAGTTCAGTTATTGGTGTGAGAGCCAACTCTAAAACCTAAGCCCTGAACCATCATGCTGACGAGTTTCTACCTTATGTAAAACACTGCAGTGATCCACACAGACTGGAATTTCTTTCTTCTGGATTCTTGCTTTCTTTCCCTTAAGTAGAACATAGGTACAATATTCTCTCTAATCCCCTGAGCATCTGCATGGAGTAGCACTGTATGGACAGAAATATATTAAACCCTGGGTTTGCCTGCATTCTCACACCTCACATTGTCTCTTACAGAAGCCAAAGGCAGTGAAGTGAAATTCATGGAATATTCCTGACATATTGTTCTTAAACATACACTAATCACCTCTGTGTGGCTCATCATCAAACTGCCTCTAGCTTGGATCTCATCATTATTTCCTTTAAATTAGCATCACACTCTGTGCTACTGTGTGGACTGCAAATAGTTAAATTCTCTTCTCTGTTCCTCACGCTTACTTTTACAAAACTAATAATGTTGTTACCTGCATTTTGGGTTATAAGACTAGTAGACTTATCTTATGATTATGCATGTTCTTTTCCAGTAAATATAATAGCATTTACTATCCACTTGCCCTACCACTTTAGGATCCCACAATGAAATTACATGGCTCACAGCTTATAAGAGAGAAATTGGAACACCTTATTTATTCTTCCTAACTTCGTGATAGTTTTTGCTTGGTTTATACAATTTGAAGAAAAATTATACAAGAGAAAGAATAGACACATCTTGGAAAATTTAGAGTTGAGACTATATTATACTTCAGAGAGATGATTTAAATTTCTATCTCATACCATATTCTTCAGTATTGGACTTTGAGGTTGTGTTCCCAGAATCCATTGTATCACTGCTCTATTGTGTACAGCCTTGGTTTGTAGTGTACTGGGCCACAACTCTGGCTCCATATGGACCCTGATTGGTATAGGTTGGTCAGTACAGCCTCATCTCTCTTTCTCAGACATTGGTTTTAAAATGGGCATATTATCGGGGCACCTGGGTGGCTCAGTCGGTTGAGCGTCTGACTCCAGTTTAGGTCATGATCTCACACTCCGTGAGTTCGAGCCCCACATCGGGCTCTGTGCTGACAGCTCAGAGCCTGGCGCCTGCTTCAGACTCTGTCTCCCTCTCTCTCTGCCCCTCCCCTGCTCATGCTCTGTCTCTCTGTCAAAAATAGATAAACATTAAAAAAATTAAAAACAATAAAATAAAATGGGCATATTACCTACATTAATTTTATTAGAGTGAAATAACAGAAATTTTAGTTAATTCGGAATGTAAAAGGAAGTCCTTTTCTGTGTGATATAGTTTAAGAACATAACGTGAAACTGGTACAGAGATGGCTGATGGAATTGAAAATGAATCTGAACATAGAGTTAGCACATGAAGAGATAATATAAACCTCTAGATTGAACTATACCTGAAGTCAATATTACTACCATGTAACTTCTCAAGCATATGAGCTAATAAATTCTTTTCTAAAAACATCTCTGATATACCATCTAAAAGCTAAGATAATGATAATAACTGTTAAAAAATATTGAGTGCCAATAAGAGACTATAATAATCAGAAAATTAACTACAATCCCAGACTGTAGGCTTTTAGTCAAATATTTTATCACCCTCTTTATTAATTCACTAATTTACATATTGTGTTTAATATTTACATGATACATTGACCTTCTTAACATATATGGTATCAAAACAAACAAAAAAAATAAGATTAAAAATTGCATTTTGGACCACTAATTTGCAAACTCTGTTTTATATAAAGATTACCTGGAGGGCTTATTAAAAGTGTAGATGCTCAGGATTTGCTCCAGAACTACCCTAATCAGAAGCTCTGGATTAGAGACCCAGGCTTCTGTATTTCTCAGAGAACACTAGTTGATTTCGAAATGTATTTTTAAAAGTCTGAGCATCTCTGTTACTATATAACATCAGAATTTTATGGAAGATATTGAATTATGTTTCATTAGAAGTTTGAAATGCTCATTGTTATTTGTGGTACATTATTAAAACTTCATGAGGGAGGAATCATACTTATCTTTCTCTATGGTATTCATATAGAGATCTGGCAAAGTAAGTGTTCAGTAGGTATATGTTAATTAAATTAACAATCTTGTTAAGTGAGGGTATTCCGGTTTTCACACAAAAGATATATTTATATAGAATGTATGGAATATACTTGACATGGAAGAGTTTGATGACATTGCAGTATATCCAGTCCCAGTGATTTTATTTTCTTTTTTGAAAACAAATTTGAATTAGTCAAAACCCGCTGGGAAGGGAATGTATCAAGGGAACTTAGAGATAAAACCTAAAATGCAGATGGTGAGTACTTAAATCTTGTCAAAGTGACTTATGAATTGCTCTTTATAATCTTTGTTACATTTACTGAAGACTGAATCAGTTAACCAAAAAATGACTGATTTTTTTTACTAAAGAGCTTTAAGTTAACTTAATAATTTAAAAAATAATAATAAAAATATGTAGAAAAAAACTGATTTATGATCCTGACCTAAAAAATGTACTGATTTGTCCAGGTGTGAACTAAATACTACATTTCCCACATTCAATATATACTTAAAATATTTGATAATACTTCGTTGACAGAATTTTCCTGTACACATTTATTCACTAGGAGAAAAGTGAGTAATTTAAGTAATGTGTAGTATTCTACAGGATAAATGTATATGCTCTCTTTAGATACAAGAGAGGAATGAAGATTATTATTTTAGAGATGTCCCTCTCCTTGAAAATCAGAGATTTTGGAACATATTTTTACACTGTAGGTACATTTTGAATAATTGACAACTTTTCAGAAACGATAACATTAGAAACTTTAAAAATAATCCGTCTTATATAATACAACATCAGCAAGTGTGAATTATATATACTTATGTCCAACCACAAGATACATACAATACATATAATGACATATAACGATGTGTGTGTGTGTACGTACATAATATTTTATATAAAGCAAGAGAGTTGAACCTGCCCTGGTATCAAGGGAGATGTCTAAAAACTGACACCATAGCTCTTGGGACAGGTAAAATCACAAAGCTAGAAACCTTTTATCTTTCTGTAGGAGTTTGGCACTGTATCCAAGGGATTCCTTTGTAAACATTTTCCCAGATAAGTTAGTTATACCAGATGAGACTTGAATACTCCTGGTAGTACCACATGAGAGAAGATAGCAATTTGTCTCCTCTTCTTTCTGCTGCAGAGATAAAGAACTTAAATCAGTCCACTCAAGCATATGAGGAGGGGAAAATTCAGTTTTACAACTAAAGCAATCAGATTATTATGCTGTGTCTTAAGCTGCTGCACCACAAAAAAAAAAAAAAAAAAAATTCTGTTTCTGTTTTCAAACTGAAATATGGCAAAATGGAAATTCTCCCCTCACCTACTCTGTCCCTACACAACACAAACATATATATAATGATTGCTCATGCAATTTCCATAGCAATTACTCTACAACTTCACTTTCCAGCAGAATTTTGAAAGCAAATGGACCCAGATAATTGTCAGAAGCTTAAACCTGAATCATAAGCATGTTTCACATTTAAGGGGCCCAAGACGCTAAGACTTCCACCTTGCATTTATGGTAAACAACTGAGTTGAAATAGTATTTTTCTAAGCATCTTATATATTCCAAGTAGGAAAGATGGAATAGGTCATTATTCAGAACAATTTACTCCTAGATGATGGATCAAAGGAATCACTGCTGAGCAATCACTCATTCTCAGCCAAGATGGGCAGCATTTGGAATAAGGGTTGACAAGAAAGTCTGAAGTGACATTTGTGCCCTGCCAATGCCACCATCATCATGCGGTGCTCCTTTCTCATTTTCTTATAGCAGTCATGGAGACTGAGCACAAAGAAAAAATGACTTGAGAGAAATGAAAAAAAAATATGTTGTCGGAGCACCAAAGCTGGAACAGGATGCACAAGACAAATACTAATGTATTTATTCTGTTAGAGCAATGAAAAAAGGAACTGATTCTGAAGACTTGGGACATGTCACAATATTAGGAGGTTAAAGACAACAAGATCAAAGCCAAAATTGCTGAGAAAAAGTAGATAATTTTATAAAAGACCTCCTCCAAGCTAAACTTCAGTCCCCCTTCTACATGAAGAACAACTTTTGGATCAGCAATCAGCTAGAACCAAGGGTTCAAATCCCAAATGGGTTGGTGCTGCACTCTCTTTCTGCCAAGTTAGATAAATTGAGTTTGGCGTGGAACACAGGCCTTTTGGGAAAGACCTTAAAACCCCATCTGTTCTATTTATTCTAAAGATCCCAGTGCAGTTTTTAAAAGGAGGCATTTATTCTGAGGCAAAATTGGGGTACCACATGAGAACTCAAGGCTGATAGCCATAGCCCCAGCGACACTCGCTTTATAACAATGATTAATACCATTCACCATTACCGCCATCACCACCTCTGTCTTGGTTAGCATGCTTAAATATTAAAAGGAGAAAAATATCAAAGGCAAGAGGTAGGAGAAAAAGAGATTAAGCCCTCCTACATATTATAAGACATGACCGAAAATAAGATCAAACACAAAACTATTCATATAGCTTTGTATATCATTTTATTATCTTTAAAAATTCAGCTCGTTAACCAGGCTGCACTTAAGAAGAAAAGTCAAGGAAACTTTAAAAGACTAAATGTGCCCACTGCTTGTGTGGTTTCCATCACCCCCTTACTTCCTGTGCTGAGGTAGAGAATAGTGAATACATGTTATAACCCAAACGGAGCTTTGAGGTGCAGTGGCACTTACAGGACACAGCTAATAACGGCTATGGCTTTTCATGACATCTCTTTGGTACGCTTCAGCATGACCTTGTCAAAGTTAAAAGCTCATAAAATTCCTATTTACTTTTTATGGCATTATGATTCTGCATAACAGTGCTTAAAACAAAAACACAGTATAATTATACTGTCAATCAAGCAGCTAAGAAAGGCATTTTCCACCAGCCTCATACCTAGCAAACTGTAAATAATTTATAAAACCAGAAGTCATGACTAAGTGGCAGTGTTTGGGGGCTAGTTAAGCACTTGTCATAGTGCCGTGGTTTAAGAGAGCTGGGCACAAAACACTGCTTGTTTACTTTTATCCTGTGAGTGTAAAAAATTGTTGTTTGTGCTTGTCGCCTTTCCGTGTGGGTTCTAATAAAAATATCAAATTGTCAATAGAAATTTGAACAGGTGTACAGTGAGAGTAATAATGATGTTTTATTCATATGTATTTCCAGCCCATTTAACTTCATCCAACAAACAACAAAAAATATTTTCTTCATTACCTCCAATTAATGTAAATGTCAAATGTGTTGAATATATTATCACACTGATAATTTGTTGTGTTGATTGATTTGTGGAATGTTTTGGATTAAAGTAACAATTTTTCTTACTTGACTCACAATTGCATGTTGTTATACGTCACTTCTGGATTATGTAAATAACAAATTTGTTTTCATTAGATCTAGTGCTATTTCTGGTAAACAAGATTTTCAAAGTGTCAGTGGTTTCTGAGATTTCCAGCTCCTTCATTATTTTCAGTTATTTTATTAATTATTAACTAAAATTTATCAGCTCTGGAGAAAATATATATCGCCTTCATGCTAATGATCAGATAGCCCTTTACAAACACTTTGTATTTATAATGCAGTAGTAAAATAAAGTCAAAATAATTAAATTCTCGTTTTCATATCCCTCTTTGTGTTCTCTTTGTCTCTTATAACACTTTCATAATAATCAAGGTGTACATAATGAACGATGTCTGTAATTGATTTCTGGCTAGGTAGTTTTTTTTTTTTTTTAACTGTTCTGGTCATTATTTAATCTTATTAAATATATTTAGAGTGAAAAATTTGTGGTCGGTTTTCATAGGCAAGATTTAATGGTATGCTTAATGGGTTTCTTAATATGATAATGGAGAAATATTTTTTAAATTTAGATATCAATATATTTTATGTTCATATATAAAGTTAAGTGAGAAATGTAGGTTATTTTCTTCATAATTCAGGAGAAAAATCTAGTGTTGTGTTTTCTTCCATTATCTAGTAATTTCAATTAACCTTTCTTTGTTAAGTAGGAAACATAAAAGAAGGTTTGAATGTACATGAGCATAGCAGAATGTAAATTCTGCCTTGGTCATTTTTTAATCACCCTGAGAAGTGAGTTGACTTCCCTCTGCCTTTGTTTTCTATTCTGTGAAATGGGGTAATATTATTTATTATACTGTGTTTATGGAAACACAAAGTATTTGTGAACTACCTAGCACACGCATGACAGCTAGCCAATAATTAATTTTATGGGTTTTTATTCTTTTATTTTATTTTTCATGTGTAAATATCATCTATATAAGGACACTGCATTCTACAGAAATGTGATATTTGAAAAAATATTTTCTTATATATGTAGCCGATAAGGACGCCAACCTAACTCCTCAGATAGGTGACAAATATTACTTAATTTTTGAGAACCTAGCTTAACTTCTAATATGGGCTCTTATGTACTTTTAAACTGAGTTGACTCTTGATTTTCTTCCACCTCCCCCCACCATGGTCTAGATATAAATACCTGGATGTTTATGTAGGTATGTGAGTTGGCTGGAGTTTCGGTGATGGTGGAGGGACTTTTTGGTACTATGAGCAAGGACTTACCACTTCAACTATCGCTATATGTCTGTCATTCATCCAGCTTACACATCAATTCTCCATGCTGAGTCAGCTTTCAGTTCTGACTTCACAGATTTTCTGGGTTAGATCCTTCATAGTCATATTAATGCTGGTCTTCTACTACACTACTACACTGGCACAGAGGAAGTGAGTGAACCTCTTTCAGACCCCCTTTATCTCTACATCATCTCCTGCCTTATAATTTCTGGCATCTCATTAACTCTGTTTGAGTTCTAAAGCACAGGTTTCCTTTAGTAGCAGATCCCACAGACTTCTCAAGGATATTATTTTCATCCCTCCTCAATTTGGAGCTTGGTCTATAGAGCAGGGAAAAAGCTCCTTTTCTCAGGGACCCATATCCATTTACTCCTAGCATCCTCTGCTTCTCTCCATTTCCTCCTACTTTTGAGAAATATAGGTCACTGTTTCATTTTAGGTAGTGTCTTGAATGTATTGCTTATGTCCTGCATTTCGTTCCAGAACATGAAACTAAGGTCTAGGACTTGAAACTCAAATGACAAGAATTGCCTCTTAGCTTTCATCTCACTCTCTGAGGTGGAAGATGGCCTTCCTGAGGTAGTTCTGTTAGTTAAACAAGTAATGTTTAAATATAGAGCTGACAACATGGGAAAATGGCCACATGGAATCAGAGAAAATATACATATCAAATATTATCTTGCGCTATAAAGTTTTAAAAATAAATCCTGTTTTTATCTTATTTTTCCTTCCGTTCCCTATGTTCATCTGTTGTGTTTCTTCAACTCCGCATATGAACGAAATCATATGGCATTTTTCTTTCTCTGACTGACTTCTTCTGCTTAGCATAATACAGTCTAGTTCCATCCACATTGTTGCAAATGGTAAGATTTCATTCTTTTTGATTACTGGGTAATATTCCATTGTATACATATACCACTTCTTCTTTATCCATTCATCAGTCGATGGACATTTGGGCTCTTTCCACAATTTGGTTATTCTCTATAGCACTGCTATAAATGTTGGGGTACATGTGCCCCTTCAAATCAGCATTTTTGCATCCTTTGGATAAATTGCCTAGTAGTGTAGTTGCTGGGTCATAGGGTAGTTCTTTTTTTTTTTAATTTTTTAATGTTTATTTTTTTAGTTTTGAGAGACAGAGCACAAGCAAGGGAAGGGCAAAGAAAAAGGGAGACAGAATCTGAAGCAGGCTCTAGGCTCTGAGCTGTCAGCACAGAGCCCAATGCGTGACTCGAACCTATGAACCATAAGATCATGACCAGGGCTGAGGTCAGACACTTAACATACTGAACCACCCATGCTCCCCTATTTTTTATTTTTTGCACCTCTATAGTGTTCTCCAGAGGGGCTTCACCAGTTTGCATTCCCACCAATAGTGCGAAAGTGTTAGGAAAGCAACCATAAGAGATTCTTAAATACAGAGAGCAGATGAAGGGTTGCTGGAGGGGAGTTGGGAGAGCGATAGGCTAAATGGGTGATGGGCATCTAGGAGGGGACTTGTTGGGATGAGCACTGGGTGTTATACGGAACTGATGAATCACTGGATTCTACTCCTGAAACCAATACTACACTATATGTTAACTAACTTGAATTTAAATTCAAAGAAAAGAAAAAAGAAAAGGCTGACCATAAAATAGTAAATTACTGGCTGATTCTTGAAAATAATAATAATAATCCTACCACTAGAAAGGTATAAAGAAGAATTGCAAGAGTGAATAATGGAATGGCATTCATCCTTTGTGAGTCATTTATTTAGCATCCATTTCTCATCCTACCTTACCTGAATCTGAAAACCACAAAGTAGCGTCCAGACCTGGGGTCAGGATTGAGAGTCATAAGTGGGGAGGCAAAAAGACCAAGAAGAGAGATTAACAGGAACAGGCTTGGCATATAAGAGGTAAGGGATTGAAAAGGGAGCCTGTTTCTGTGCAACAATGCAGAGAAAAGCACACTAAGGAAGCAGACACTGGTTTCTTGTCTAGGACATCCTGGAGACTTGGCATTGCACATCACAGTATCACAGGGACAGATATGGGAAAAGTCACCACTTATTTTCCATAAATACACCCAATTTGAAGGGTGGATTATAAAACTGTAAGAATGCTTCTAGGCTCTATTAAATAAAAATAAACATGCTTTGAATCATTTAAGTTCCTACTAGTCTTCACATTTCATGTCAGCACACATATTCCAAGACCTATCACAGTCTCTTTCTTCACTCTAAAACATAATATGCCTGTTAGACTTAGGTGTAAGAGAAGAGCCCTAAAAATGGCAAAACCCAACAGCTAAGCTAGCAGAAAACTCTTCCCATAGATATAGGGACTATTAAGACTGGTGGCAGCATTGGGATTTCAGTCTAAATGTCTTTTGTCATCCGTGTAACTTTTTGATGTCTGGTCAAATTTTGTGTGTCACTGACTTAGTCAATCAGGAAGGCATTCTAAACACTTAGAACCCCTATGAATAGTATTCTCAAAGCAATATTTCTTCACAGAATTCCAGAAATAGAGGCCAAAGTTTTAACCCTGAGTAAGTAGGGTAATGCTTATTAAAGTATAATGTAATAAGGATGTTTGGTTCCTATTCTGAGATAAAGGATGAACTGAGAAATTCAAATCACATGTTAAGAAAAAACTATATACACACAGACATATGCATCTATACACACATACAATTACGCACACTTAATAATAAGCACACAACTGCATGTTAGTTAATACTTTGTGTTTCTTAAACTAGCACCTTAATAGTACTTAACACTACTTTGTATTTTTTCTACATTGCACTCCATTTTCTTGTTGTCCATTACTGTAGGTCAGGGTATGGATACATCCAAAGTAAATGTCCTAAATCTTTCTATTCATAAGAACTTGCCTATCATAAGGAGTCTCAAAATATCAGAGGTTCTGGAAAAACAATTAGATCTTTGTCACCATGAAAAAGAAGTGGTGTGAATAATCAGAATATGTTCAAAACAATAACCAAAAACAATTTGCTGTTGTCAACAAACAGAATAAAGAGTGTGCAATAAATGAATGAGATACAAATGACTTTTAATTATTGCCCAGATTGGGGAAAAACCCAAGGTTTATCTGGAAATTGACTGTTCCTGTACATTTTCTATTAGCCAATCAAATGGAAATATTCAAATGTTCAAGGTATGATATCAGTAAACTGACTTGCAGTGGAGACTGAGCATTATATACTATTAGAGTTGAAGTGCAGTTAGAGGACACTCCGTGATAATAAACATTATGTTCAAAGCTGTAAGCCAGTACTTCAATAGGCTCTTGAGACCCACTGGAAGATTGACAGGTCCTAGTGCCTCCTCCCTGAAGGGCCATTCTGCCACCTCCAGAAACATTTTAGAACAAATCAGGAGCTTGCCTTTATGTCTAGATTTTAAAAAGTGTCAGAGATTTGGAATAAGCCAAAATGGCCTTTAGAAGCTGGTATTAAGTCGCAATTTATTTATTAGGCCTGAGTTTCTATATTCTCTGAGCGTATATTATAAATGTTACAGTAGTCAAAATTTTCACTAAAAAAATTAGAGTACTTAGGAAATTTCCATCATGATAACTAAAATAAAATGCATTTAAAGGTGATCAGAAATTGGATCTGATAAGAAATATGATGTTGATGACCAAGCCAGCTCTCTGAAAATTACATTTACTCATGGGGAAATTTGGAAATTATTTTTCCTGACTTGTATGCCATATGAAATACTTTTAGAAAATAAATTGCATCTAAGTCTGAAAAGTCAAGCATGAACTAAAGAGGTACTGTAGTTTCTTAAGAGCATATCACTTTGCTTAATAAAGATGAACATGTTTAGTTCATCGCTAGATTTTCTTTTTTGTTCTTCAGTATATTAATACACAGATATTAAGCAGATAGTGTGCTTAACAATCTGCTAGAGCTTGTGGTGGGGCCTCCATAAATAAAAGGGCCACCTCTTTTGATTTAGTTATAATAAAGTTTAAAAGGCAAACAGTCAATATATTGGGAGCGGAAGCATTAATATCTAACTTATAACCAAATGGTAGATTCTTTAGTATTCCATATAAGAAAATAATTTAGAGAAGTAAAGATCATAATGAGATAAAGGTAATCAAAAAAATATTCAGGAAAATTCTATAATAGGAAATTAAAGAATTAAATTTTCAAAGGAGTAGATGGGAACAGCTCAATAAAAGAACAACACAGGCCAAAACACTTTAAAAAATTATACTATATGGCAAATATGGTAAGGAGACCCTTAGTACTATTTAGGATATACTAATTAGTATACTTCTCTACAATTTCTTGCCATTAGAGGAAAGGAGACCAATGTGGAATGGTGAAAATCTATAATTTCATATAATTTCACATATAAGAAAAGAATAAATGAAAATTAAAAAGCTAGAGAAATATTTTCTGATAGAGCTTTTAGTTAGGCTTGATATTGGCTTCTCATCAAGAAGAAAACAAGTATGTTTGGTTCCAAGTTTAGGGAATTAGGTGAAATAGACAAAAATGGAATGATGACAAATTAATGTTAGATATGACTCATTGTGAGAAATCTTTTCAAGAACATGGTCTGGATGGAGTTGAGTACTAGTAGAAGAGTATGATCAGCATTCTTAATATTTGAACATTTTGCATCTAAAATATGCTTTCACAGTAAAAAGTTAACAATTATTCAGTGCTTGTTCTGTGCTTAACCCCAAGCTAAACATTGTATCCATAATATCCCATTTAATCTAATTATACAGTTCTGGAGATTTATAGTGAAGGAGTAGTTGAAATAATTTCCTGGTTAAGTCTGATCTTAGTTTTAGAATAGTCAGCAGTCACCTAGACCTCAGTATATATGATTTGATTTTCATAGGGTGGGGTTTGGGAGGACATAGGATAAGGAGCTTATGAATGGAAGTTTTTACTTCAAAGAGCCTAGAGTCTTAGATGAAAAAAAAAGGGGAGGAAATGAAAAGAATGGTATGAAGTTTTTTCCCCAGCTTGGGCCCTAAGAATGATTTGAACCCTTTAAAAGAAAGGCTTTATGCGGAAACAGAAAGAACTGTTTATACAATGATGTTCAAGAAATACAGGACAATATAATTTTACTTAGCTGTTGTTAGGATAACCTGTATCCCAGAGTGGGAAGAGATGAGCATTTTAATCACTTGAGCTGGACACATAGAGTTTTCTGGAACCACTGTAATTCTATAACATCTCTGTCATTGCCTGATTATGGAGAAATCACCTCAGGGCACTGGTAGGGATGAGATGCTAGTATAAAATGGCAGATGCTTGTGGCAAGGGAGGGATGTGGGCTTTGGCCAGGCATTTGGTCAGACGTTTGGTACCGGATAAAATATTGCAAATGGCTAGTGGGAATAGACTTTTTTGTTTGTGCATGAGAAATACCCTTGTAAGGCCTCCAGAAGGACCTGAGTGGGGATGAAGGAAAGATGATTTTGCAAGGGGATAGAAATTCTGTGTTGTTCAGGTGAGGACAAGAACAGATAAAATTTCATCTGTTCATTTATTTAGCAATTAATTTCTGTATACTTGAAATGCTTCTGAAATTATTCTGGGAATTAGAGCAAACACAGTGATGGAGCAAGACAATGTTAATGGTTAGTACAGTGGAGATACACATCAATTAATAAATAAATGGTGATATAAAGAATTTATACAACTCAGTAGCAAAATGAATAAGTAATCCTACTAGAAATGGACAGAGGAACTGAGCATTTTTTTTTCAAAGAATGCATACACCTGATCAATAGGAACATGAAAAAAGTGCTCAACACCAGTAATCATCAGGAAAATGCAAACCCAAACCAAAATGAGATATTTCCTCATACCTGTTAGAATGGCTATCATCAAAAAGATAATAGATAATGTGAGGATGTGGGGAAAAAGGAACCCTTGTACACTTTAGAAGGGAATGTAAATTAGCATAGCCACTATGGAAAATTATATGGAGGTTCCTCAAAAAATTAAAAACAAAAATATTTCTGACCTAGAAATCCCACTCTTCAGTATATGCTCAAAGGGAATGAAAATAGGATCTTAAATAGATATCTGTACTCCATGTTCATTGAAGTATTTTTCACAATAGCCAAGACAGAGAAACCTAAGTGACCATTAACAGATGAATGGATAAAGAAGATGTGCTGTATGTATATATTGTGTTATATGTATGATGTATATA
This sequence comes from Herpailurus yagouaroundi, assembly GCF_014898765.1. NCBI lineage: Eukaryota > Metazoa > Chordata > Mammalia > Carnivora > Felidae > Herpailurus > Herpailurus yagouaroundi. The sequence goes on from NW_024412377.1 coordinate 56,894,722, forward strand.
TGTTTTGTATGCATACACATATACACACAATGAAATATTATTCAGCCACAAGAAAGAATGAAATTCTGTCATTGAACAACAACGTACATGGAACTTGAGGGAATTATGCTAAGTGAAATAAGCCAGACAGAAAAATACAAATGTTGTATGGTATCAGTTGTGGAATTAGCAACAACAAAACTTGTCAAACCCATAGAAGCAGAGTAGAAAAGTGGTTGTCAGAGGATGCGTGTGGGGGAAATAGAGAGAGGCTGGAAGAAGAGTATAAAATTCCAGCTGTAAGATGACTATGGTCTGAGGATGTAATTAACGTAAAACATGGTGACCATAGTTGATAACACTGTATTTCATAATTGAAGTTTGCTTAGAGAGTAGAACATAAATGTGCTCACTAAAAAAAGGTAAATATGTGCAGTGATAGATGTATTATTTAGCTAGATGGGGGAATCCTCTCACAATATGTACATATATCAAATCACATGATATATTATAAATATCTTATAATTTTGTACTTCAATTATACCTTCATAAAAAGAACGAAAAAATTAGAATTGTCATTGCTAAAGTAAGAAGACCCAAATAGAGCCAAAAAACCCAAATAAGGAGTACCATTGATAGATTTCTGAGTGAAATAATATTTAATTAGACCTCAAATATCGGTAGAAATAATCCATGTAAAAATCTGTGAAGAAGGGAGTTCCATACATGGGAACAGCTTGTATAGAGTCTAGAATAGAGCTGATGCTTTGAAAGAATCAAAAGCTGGATTAAATGGCTGAAGTGTTTGAGGTCAGTAAAGGGAGACAGGAGGCTGGAGAATATAGATTGTGAAGGACCTTGAGTTTAGACTTGATCTTGAGGGCAATAGAAAGTAATTGAGTTCTCATTAATTATATTTAAATTTTAAAAGATTACTGTAATTGACACATGAAAAGATGCTCAGAGTCACCCATAATCAGGGAAATACAAATCAAAACCACAATGAGATACCACCTCACACCAATCAGAATAGCTAAAATTAACACAGGAAACAACAGATGTTGGCAAGGATGCAAAGAAAGGGGAACCCTCTTTACACCGTTGGCGGGGATAAAAACTGGTGCAGCCACTCTGGAAAACAATATGGGGGTTCCTCAAAAAGTTCAAAATAGAACTACCCTATGGCCCAGAAACTGAACTACTATGTATTTACCCATAGGATATAAATATAATGATTTGAATTGATACATGTACCCCAGTGTTTTATCAATAATAACTAAATTATGGAAAGAGCCCAAATGTCCATCAACTGATGAATGGATAAAGAAGTTGTGGTGGGACACCCAAGTGGCTCAGCTGGTTGAGCATCCAACTCTTGATTTGGGCTCAGGTCATGATTTTCCAGTTTGTGAATTTGAGCCCCTCATGAGGCTCTGCACTGACAGTGCAAAGCCTGTTTGGGATTCTCTCTCTCTCCCTTTCTTTCTGCCCATCCTATGAACCCCCTTTCTCTCAAAATAAATAAATAAACCTTTAAAAAAAGAAGTTGTATTATGTAGATAGATAGATAGATAGATAGATAGATAGATAGATATAGATGATAATAGATATAGGTATAGATAATGGAATATCAGCCATAAAATTGAATGAAATCTTCTCATATGCCGCAATGTGGATAGAGCTAGAGAGTATAAATATGCTAAGTGAAATAAGTCAGAGAAAGGCAAATACTATATGGTTTCACTCATATGTGGAATTTAAGAAACACAACAGATGAACATGGTGGGGGGGGGAAGATACAGGCAAACCATAAACAGATTCTTTTTTTTTTATTTTTTTTTAATTTTTTTTTATTTATTTATTTTTTAATTTTTTTTCAACGTTTATTTATTTTTGGGACAGAGAGAGACAGAGCATGAACGGGGGAGGGGCAGAGAGAGGGAGACACAGAATCGGAAACAGGCTCCAGGCTCTGAGCCATCAGCCCAGAGCCTGATGCGTGGCTCGAACTCACGGACCGTGAGATCGTGACCTGGCTGAAGTCGGACGCTTAACCGACTGCGCCACCCAGGCGCCCCCATAAACAGATTCTTAACTATAGAAAACAAACTGAGGGTTGCTGGAAGGGAGGCGGGTGGGGGATGGGCTAGATGGTTGATGGGTATTAAACAGGACACTTGTGATCAACCCTGTTGTATGTAAGTGATGAATCACTAAATTCTACTCCTGAAATTAATATTTCATTGTATTTTTACTAACTCATTTTTAATGAGAGCTTGAAATTAGGGGAAAATTACTGTGATTATCATATGGAGGATGGATCTAAGGGATGAAAGACTGTAGGGAGCAGGCACTGGTAAGAGTGAGAGGTTCTCTTATTATCCTGGACCTACATGATTATGGCCTGAACTAGGATAAGCAGGAAATGAAGAAATGGTACAGATTTGAGAAACATTTAAACAGTCAAAGAGAAGGAATATAGTAATTGATATAAATTGGGCAACTGGGACACCTAAGTGGCTTAGTCAGGTAAGCATCCAGCTCTTGATTTCAGCTCAGACCATGATCTCACAGTTCATGGGATGGAGCCCCGCATCAGGCTCTGAACTGACAACATGGGGGCTGCTTGGGATTCTCTCTCTCCTTCTTTTTCTGCCTCTCCCCATCTTTCTATCTCTCTCTCTGAGAATAAATAAATAAACATTAAAAAAAAAAGTGGGCAATTAAGAAGAGTTAAGAATAGTCTCGTACTGTTGACTTGGGCAGCCAGGGGTAAGGTGGTTCTGGTCCCTGGGCTTAGCCTCATTGTGGAATGGAGTGCAGAGGAGGGTTGAATCATAATTAGAAAACAAACCTACAAGGTTGTCTCCTTATGAATTCCAGTGCACCACACTTGTCTGGCTTTTCTCTTAGCTTTTCTCAGAGCACCTTGTCAGTTTCATTGTGGGTTTCTTTTCATACATTTGACCTCCACATTTTGTAGAGCTCCACCCCTGGACCTTTATTCTTTTCTGTCCCTACTCACTACAAATATAATCCATCCATTTTCACAGCTTCTCATACCACCTATAAACTGATAATTCTCAACATCATACTTCCTGCCAAGACTTCTGCACTGAACTCCAGACATATATCCAATTGCTGACTTGAGTCTTTATCTGGATATCTAATGGGCATCCAGATACTTATCTGAGTTTTTTCCAAAGCTGCATTTCTTCTTCCATTTCCACTTGCCCCTTTTTATCCTATCAAGTGGATTCTTCTATGTTCTAGGTCCTGTCTGGTCCATTTGTTTCTACCCTTGACCTCTGCAAGCCAAGGGATCGCAGTATTGAGTAAGTAAGAAGACCAGGTTGGGGTTTTAGCAGTAAGCCAGGAGAGTGAGGTTGCCGACTGAACTAGAGTGGTAGAAAGATGTTTGCTGTGCTGTGATTGGATTACGGATATAGTTTGAACTTATGAAATATATTTCTGCTTCAGACTTTGCATTGTCCCCCTGATTTAATGCATTCCCAGCAGATTCCCACCCCCCCGCAGGCAAACTCTCTTACCTTCTAAATCCCTCCAAAGGCCTTCCTGTCTTACCTTTCACCTTTACCCACATTTTATATTCCTTTTTGCTAATATATTTCTTTCGCTTATCATTAGTTACTCTTCTATATATTTTATCTACCTGTAATAGGTTGTTGCTTGTACTCCTGAAACACAGTAAATGTTCAATACATATTTGTGGAATGAATCTCTGAATTAATTAGTTCCAAGGTGTATGAATAAAGGTATATACCATTTAGAAATTATATACACTATGACTCCCAGGGACTCATTTCCCAGATCTTGAGGGGCCATTTTTGAGAGATATACTAAGACATTTTCATACTAAGAAAGTCTAGAGTAGTTCAACAAAATCTAGCAACCATTTGGAGGCAAACCATAAGAGACTCTTAAATACAGAAAACAAACTGACGAGGTTTGATGGAGGTGGGGATGTGGGGGGGGGTGAGTTAAATGGGTGACAGGCATTAAGGAGGGCACTCTTCAGTTTGAGCAGTGGATGTCATATTTTAGAGATGAATCACTGGGTTCTATGCCTGAAGCCAAGACTACACCATATGTTAACTAACTTGAGAATAAAAAAAAAAAAAAAAAAAAAAGCAAGCCTCAAAAGACTATATATAGACTATCAATTCTGCAAAGTTCAAACAAAAAAAAATAAATTAAATGTATTGTATAAGATTTAAAAAAAAAGAATTCTGGAATAAAAATATCCAAAATTAATAAGAAGCTTTCCAGGTAATATAATTACATATTTCCCCCAAATACAAAACAATGGTTTATACACCTTTAGAAATACAATTTCAAAACTCTTGATCCCAAAAAAAGGAACTACTATGAGGGGCGCCTGGGTGGCGCAGTCGGTTAAGCGTCCTACTTCAGCCAGGTCACGATCTCGCGGTCCGGGAGTTCGAGCCCCGCGTTGGGCTCTGGGCTAATGGCTCAGAGCCATGAGCCTGTTTCCGATTCTGTGTCTCCCTCTCTCTCTGCCCCTCCCCCGTTCATGCTCTGTCTCTCTCTGTCCCAAAAATAAATAAACGTTGAAAAAAAAAAGTAAAAAAAAAAAAAGTAACTGCTATGAGAAATAAAATATTTCATTAGTGATGCTGTATTTTCCTTCCACAAGACACCATTTCTCTCTCTAGCAATTCAGTAGAGTGAAACAGTGAAAGTACTGCCCTTGACCTATTGTATAGGGATATTTTGCATTCTAAGGACTTTGTTTAATGATGCAAATGTTTTACTGCTTACAAATGTTAAGAACTTAGACTTGATCCGGAGAAAATAAAACGATTGACATGATACTTCATTGAACAATATGTCAAGGAAGAATCAAGTCTTTTGTGCTCATTTCTTTATACCAGGATTTCCTTTGCTCTCAAATAAATATAAAAAGAATGTGTAGAAAATATTTTTCTTAATTTTGAAATCAAAATAGATGACTATAAAAAACTAATCGCAAATTAAGTATACTGGCCTTACAAGAAAAACATATTTGAGTGCTACTCAGATAGTTTCTTTTTTCTGTGTAGTACACAGATAATGAGTCTCTGTTGTTTTCTGTTATACTCTATCATTTTCCAAGGATTCATAAATTATACAATACTCTGCTTAATCTTCTACACCTTCTTTTGCTTTCCTGTTCTCTGTTTACACATTCTATGTCAGCCAATATCAGCATTTTGATTATAAACAGAATGAAACTTCTTCTGAAGCCTGTTAGCATATAGAACAACATATTTGGTAATATTTTCTGTCTTTTTTTTCTCTCTACAAATCCATAAGCGGTGTAACATTTCTTTTGCCATTGCATGAACTTGGCATTTTTAACTAGACTGGGATTAGCTTTTCTGTGTGTTCATGAAGCATTAAAGCTTTGCTGAACAAAACAGTTCCTTCTGACCTCTGCTAGAAAAATGGAATATCTTTAAGCATGCTCTTATTATTAATGGATTTTTCCATTTGTAATTCTTCCCCAAACCTCTTCCCCACGGCTCATGCTGTTGGCCATGCTTGTGTAACAATGTCTAGAAAAGGGATTGTTTCAAGGAAAAAATTTAACTTCAATAAAATTTGCGGTCATAATTAAATTATACTATATTTTGTTAATTAGTAAATAGTTTTATTAGGTAATTAGTCTATTAACATAAAATCATCAGAGTCTGACCAACTTATAGTTAAAATAGGATACAGATTTTGTCTCATATTCCTCTCAAAGAACAGGGAAATATTAAGATTGTCATTAAGATATGAAGCATTTTATTTTATTTTTTGTTTTATTTTTATTTTTCTTAATGTTTATATATTTTTGAGAGAGTGAGAAACAGAGCGCAAATGGGGAAGGGCAGAGAAAGAGAGGGAGACACAGAATCCAAAGGAGGCTCCAGGCTCCAAGCTGTCAGCACAGAGCCCGACATGGGGCTCCAACTCATACACTGACAGATCATGACCTGAGCCAAGTCGGATGCTTAACAGACTGAGCCACCCAGGCTCCCCAAGAAATGAAGTATTTTAAATAGAACCAACAAAATAGTCCTTTAAATATTGTGGATGAGATGCAAAAGGATAGATGCATAGACTAATGAATAAGTAACCAAAATATGCCCTATCTATATGGTAAAAACATATATATTAATATATGATACAAATGAATAAACCTCAGAAACATTATGCAGAGTGGAGGAAGCCAGACACAAAAGATCATATAGAACTATGGGTCCATCTATATGAAATCTCAAGAAAAGGCTAATGTGTAGTATAGAACGTAGATTGGTGGTTGTGTAGGCTGGGCATGTGTGTGGGGATTAAATATAAAGGGACACAAGAATCCAATTGGTGTGGTGAAAATGTTCTAAAATTAGATCATGGTGATAGCTGCAAGAGTTTGCCAAATAGCTTTGTATTGTACAGTTAAAATGCATAATTTTATGCCACATAAATTATATCTCAATAAGATTATTTTTAAAATATAAATAAATAAATAAATAAATAAATAAATAAATAAGCAAGCATGCAATGCTTAGGTCTATGTACTATTAAGCACCGTCTGCTGTCTTTTAAGGTCATCACTTTTTACCATGGCGATAGAATCGAAAATGTCCACCAAAAACTACCACCAAAAAGGATAAGGCCTGTAAAATATATGTGGTAAACAATTGGAAGTAGTAGAGAATTTATCTACTCTAATGAAAGCAAAAACCAATTAAAAAAAGAATGCTGACAGTTCTCCCTAACATTGAGTTTCAAAAACCTGTTACTCTGCTCCCTAAACGCATAAATATTATCCTCATTTATTCTATCCCAGCAAATACTAGAAATAGTCCCATTAATACTTTTTCATATTACTTCTCTAAAACCTGAGTTGAATAAACATGTATTATTCCTTCAGAAAACCACACTAGCAGGTGATGTCTTCTAAAATACCAAATGAATAAGTAAGTGCAGTTTCTACATTCAAATAAGTAACACCAGTAAAATTTCCCTTCTGGTTTTAAATATCTTAGTAGAATTTGATGATTTCATAAAAATGAACTACTTTGGGGGATTGTATTCAAGATTATGGATAGAGTTACATAAATATTTGAGAGAATTTTTTTTTCTTTCTGCAAATATGTTTCAGCATTTAGTATATGGAACTATCTTTTTACAAATCTATCTTTGTCACATCTGTGCCCATTTGGAGCCCCTTTCTATACCCATTCTTAAGTATGAGTTTTGTTCGGGGTTCATCTATATATTTTCTGTTTATTTTCTTAGTATTTGTGTAGAAATCGAATATTAGTATCGATAATAAGCACTTGACTTGCCTGAGTATTTCATTTTGAAATTTATGTATTTTAAAAGTTTTAAATGATACATTAATGGTAATGATAGCAATGGATCAAGTAAACTAACTTGTATACAAGGAGATAAAATTGTGACTTTGACCTTTTAGTTAATATTTAATAGTCGACAGAAGTCCTCACATCAGGGGTTCCTGGGTGGCTCAGCTGGGCCTTCGAGGTTAAGCATTCCACTCTTGACCTCAGCTCGGGTCATGATTTCACAGTTTGTGAATTTGAGCCCCGTGTTGGGCTCTGCAGTGATAGCACGGAGCCTGCTTGGGATTCTGTCTTTCCCTCTCTCTGCCTTCTCCCCAACCTCATCAAAATAAATAAATAAACTTAAAAAAAAAGTTTCCTTCTTAAAATGAAAAAAGAAGCCCTCACATCAAAATGCACCTTGTTGGTATCAATGACTGACTTGCTCAGAGCAAGAAGTATTTAGAGGGGCACCTGGGTAGCTCAGTTGGTTGAGCCTCTGATTTCGGCTCAGGTCATGATCTCATAGTTAGTGGGTCGAGCCCCACTGTGCTGACACCTCAGAACCTGGAGCCTGCTTCAGATTCTGTGTCTCCTTCTCTCTCTACCCCTCCCCCACTCGCACTTTGTCTCTGTCTCTCTCTCTCTCAAAAATAAATAAACATTTAAAAAGTTAAAAAAAAAAAAACAAGTATTTAGAAAATCTGTCACTTTGGTATATCATCCACTAGCCAAGAATTTCAGGTTCTAAGCAGCTCAAAGCTGCTCAATGTTAAAAGAAGAAAACATATATGAGTTGCCTTGGTCATAGATTTCAAAGTCCTAAAGGATTCCTATATACCTCAATATAGAATTTGAGTCTGAAAAACAGATAAGCCATTTAAAAGGGACACCCATCACCTAGTTCTAATTAAGCTTTGCTACATGCAGGAGACTATCTACTACGATAAGTTCTTCTGTATGAGAAGTTCTTCTGAGTTTAAAAAGGAAGCTGAAAAGTTGACTATTCGTGTGAAAATTCCCAAATGTTAAATGTTGACAACAAACTCACAAGTTGTAAAACATTGACCAGAGGACTGGGTCTCCTAGTGGCCAACTCAATCCTTCTGCTTCACAATACAATCTCATCTAATTTTGTACCATATGTATACCCAGATCCTGCCACTATTGCAGCCTGTTTAGCCTTTGCTCATGTTGGCCCCTTTGGCTTAAAATATCTTCCTCTTTCATATTTAGAAAACTCCGGATTTTTAAAAATATTTTTATGAAAGCCTCCATTTGTATTTCTGATGAACCTTAATTATAGCAACTATTCCTTTGTGAAAGCAGTTTTTGTGTATAATTTTTAAAATGACTCTCTAGTGGAAAACAGTTTCTCAATGTTTCTTGAAAGCAGGGCATCGTATATTCTTATTTTGTATTCATAGCACAGTAACTACAGATAATTAACACTCAAATGTTTGAAGGAATGAATGAGTGAATGAATGAATTACTAGTATTGAAAAAGATAAAATTCCTACCTCAGCTCCACTACTGACTTGTTATATAATCTTGGACAGGTCATTTCTACTGCTAGGCTTCCGTTTCCTCACCATTTAATGAATAAATACACCAGTCTGGATTCTCCCGGTGGTCTTCAACATTCTATTTTGATGATGGTGAGATAGTGATAATAATGTCAATAGTAAATGAGTAATGTCTATTGTTAAACCCTTATTGTGTTCAAGGAACTGTGATAAGTGCCTTCAACACAGGATATTATAAAGTAGGTATTTTTATTCCCATCATACAGATAATAAAAATATATTTGAAGAAATGAATTTTGAATTTGAATTTTGTTGTCATGCATCAAACTAGAAATGCAATGTTTGTTGTCCAATTCCCTATCATTCCTTTCTTCTCAGGGGTTTGTGAATCATAATAACTGAAGTTCCCATGGTTTAAGACTTTAATTACAGTAACTGGTAAGGCTAGTGATTATCTGTCCAGCCCTGTATAACACTGCATTTTTCCTACTCCAAATCACACAGAGCCATGCTACTCAAAGTGTGGTCCACAGACAAGCAGCATCAGCATCAACTGGAAAATTGCTAGCCATGCAGAATCAGTATCCCCAGCCACACATGCTGAATCAGAATCTCCATTTTAACAAAACACTAGGGGATTCTTATACACATTAAGGTTTCAGAGGCACTGACAGAGAAAAATTGTTCCTTGTTTATCACTATAATCCTATTAATATGGAGGTAGATAAATAGGAAATGACTTCAAAAAGGAAATCTTCAGAAGTAGAGAATAAGAAAATGTAAAAAAGAAGTGTAAATGATTTGATCCTAAAGTCATCCTATATTTAAACAGCAGTTAAGTTCACATTTTAAAGAATATCAAATATCTATCTGTGTCTACTTGTACTTTACATAATAATGTCTCTTTATAAAATGATTCGTTTGCCAAGTTTAGTATCCACTTGTTGGACACTTGTTATCTTTGAGATATTACAAAGAATCAGACTGTTTTGAAACCAAATCTTTTGGAAGTTGTTTTTTCTTTTCCCTCTTGGCACTTGTATCTTACATTAGTTTTAAACCATGATAACAAAAGGTATTCAGTTGAAATCATTACTAATTATTCCCATTATGAAACCTGAACAATTTTTTTGAGTGACAACAGGACAAGAAAAGGTTTGGTGCCTCACTGTCTTCAGTAAGTTAGAGCAATGGGTATAATATGAACTTGAAAAACTTATCTTTCCTTTCAGTAAGTAGAATTTTCTCTCTGTTTCTTACTTTGAAAAAACTGGTGTCTAGCTAGCTGAGATAGAACAATGAGGTATGCATCACCTCAGTATTACACACTTTCCAAAAGAAATGATTCTTCCTTTATTCTTTGTCTCTTCTGGGCTAATTGAGTATATGCAAATAAACTTTTCTTGTATAACTCTACAGTCTTTAAAAATGTTCACAGTGTTATGTTAAGGACCTCTTTCTTCTGGGGATCATACCTCATACTTATCATTGAATTCTTTCTAGATACAATGGAGGCAAAGAAATTTATTCAAGGAATGTCACAATCTTAGAGTAAGATACCCCATTTATAAATATGTAGAGGTATTCATTTCTATTATTTTTGCTTTATCAATAAGAAATATAGTATATGTATTTGTAAAGGATAAATCAGAGCCATGTTACATGGAAATTGGCAAATGGCATCCAGATCCTCTAGACAAAATCTAGAATAATAGTAGTTATAATTTTTGTGGATTCTAATCCTAGAACTGACCATTGCAAGAACATTAGTTATTCCTTGAATATAGTGACTAGTATATAGTCACAGGGTAGGAGAAAGTTTTTAATAATACATGTGACAAATGGGCAGGCAGAGTCTGGGACAAGATACCCAGCTGAAACACCAACAAAGAATATTCAAGGCTGAGTCTATCCATCTCAAACGTTTTCAGTAGCATTTAGTTTGCCGATTTCTGAGTTTTTCTGTGGTAAATGCTGGGGGAGTAAGTTTTCCATTTGGACTCCTTTTTCTTCAGTTATTCTCTGTTCTTCCAAATCAATAATACTTTTTATTGCTGAGCATTACATGAGACTCTAATCATTTATTTGCTTGCTTTATAGCTAGGTTCTTATTTTTCTTCCTTTGCAATGTAGCTATTGAAGATCCACAAATTTTCAAAAATGATATTTTAAAATAAGCATGTGTTATATGCAAAAGCCTTCCTAGTCAGCAAGTTCAGCTGACTTTCTGAAACATTCTTCAGCAAATCTTGATATTTGCATATTTTCTCTGTCTTGTGATTATATCCAGCTGATACTTCCTGAGGAATAATACCATTCTCATTTGAGTCAAAAACAGCAGCAATAACAACAAACAAAATAGTTCTTCTTACTCTTGAGACACCAGTTCTTAAGTTTTTGAAAAGTTAATGCCTTTATCAACAGCTTCCCTTGGCTCAGAAGAATATAGGTGTGTGGAATCTAAGTGTCCATCATGCAATCAAAAGTTTCCTTTCCTCACCATTCATCCCATTTTATTTATATATATATATATATATATATATATATATATATATATATACGCACACACACACACACACACACACACACACACACACATATACACACACACATATACACATACATATGTATGCACATGAGTATAGATATAACTTCATACATTTGTAAACAAATATCATCACTACTGATTGTGTCCCTCTGGCACTCTCCACTTTTTCTGTATATTTTACCTTGGTCTTTAAAATTGTGTTTATAGTAGAAACCAACGATTTAAACTCGGAGTCTCTCATTCCTAAACACTTTTGCCTTAAAATAGGATGTTTGTTTCCTAAATGTTATACTTTCATGATACTCTGTTGACATTCTTTGCATTAAATTGATTTTTTTAACATACAGTGTAAAGTAAGAAGGAATTCCAAATTTTAAGAAAATTTACAAGAATCTGGTAGCTGTTTTAAGAGTAACTGCATCTAATCAAATGAGTCAATTTAGCTCTCCACAGATTCGCCAATAAGAGCCTATCAGTCATGAATTTATAGCCATAAATGTGTTTGGGCTGTTGATGTTGATGTCTTATTTAAAATAAGAAAAGCTATAAAATCAGAATGGAACATAATCACAACTCTATTAACTGTAAGTCAGACATTTCCTGTGGCAATCATAAGTTAGTTCTCAAAAAGATGTACCTATTCACGTATGCATACCTGTGGTGGAGGTCAAGGCAAGGAACTTTTCATAACTCTATGCTTTACTTCCCACAAGAATAAGAGTTACTCATTCATCTGTTCATTAATATTTTTGCTTCCTGCTATGTATTATCCACTGTGATAGCTTTAAAAAAATACCTAATAACTAAGTTTGAAGGTAATAAGGCAATTTGTTCTACTTGAATACATCAACTAGGATGTACCCTTCCTGGTTTTCAAACTATGTGCTAATCCTGAAGTAAGAAAGAGGAATAAAGTATAAGGTCTTTGTCAAAGAAATCACAATATCTTGGGAAAAACATTTCAAGAGTCAAATGCCAAATGCCAACTGTAGTGCTCTGCTGGTGATAAATATTAAATGCACACACAAAAAGGAGTCATAATTTTTTCTAGAAGTGGAAGATAAGCAAGGAACAAAGTGACTGGGGATTTCATGGAGATGATGACAATAAGTCCGGGACTTGAAGAAGATAGAAGACCAGAGAAATTGGGAGTAGTGATATTTGAGATGTGGCATTTTATTAAAAAAAGCATGCATTGGTCAGAATGCAAGCCATGCTCAGATTATTTCCAATAGTCCGTTAAAGCTACAAAAAAAGAGGGGCAGATGTGAATTTGCAAAGGGAGAGAGGTATATTAGCAAAGAGTGTTAAATACCTTGTTAAAGAATTTGTCACCTGTAGAAACCAGTAATAATTTCAAATCATGTTGCGTTGTGATCTAACACTGATACACAATATAAAGCAGCAGGGGCCTTTCTATTCAAGATAGCTCTGGGAAATAATTAGAAGAAACTCTATGTGTCTTTAAGTGTAGAAGAGGCCAAAGAGAAGATGTTGGAACTTAGAGTAACATTGGCAGACATGAGTATTAAAAATGAATTCTAAGGGCTTCTGGGTGATTCGTTCACCCAGAATGAGTGTCAGACTCATGATTTCGGCTCAGGTCATGATCTCATGGTTCGTGGTTCGTGGGATTGAGTCCTGCACACTGTGAGTGTGGAGCCTGCTTGGGATTCCATCTGTCTTCTCTCTCTGCCCTTCTCCCACTCATGCGCGTGCTCTCTCTCTCAATATAAATAAATAAACTTAAAAAAAAAAGAAATGAAAATCTGTGTAGCCAGATCTGCAATCAAATCCATAATCACATCACTATTGTAATGTACAATGAAAAATTTAAGTTTACCTTGGAAGTCTTGAATTTTATCTTAAAGGACAAAACATAATGCTCTTTTGACATGTTTCCAGACATGTTTATTTGTTCCCTACAGTATTTAGAAGTTAGATTTAACTGTAAAGATCATAAACACTATTGTCTACTTTTTTCTAATATTTCCATAAATATGTACTCTGTGCAACCAAATAATGTTAGATTGGTACATTTTATTATAAGTGATTAATTGTAGAAATATCTCTTGATATGAACATATATCTTATATTTCACAGAGGGTATTCCAAAAATTTTAACCTTATTGCTGTTCACAGGTAACTACCAATGGCACTTTTCAACATGCTAATATAATTCTCATTTTTCTTTACCACTGCCATAGACAGATATGATACAATTCTCTCTTCTTTCCCTATTTTTGGAGTGGTAGTAGGTAATAATAATAACAAGGTAATGGTAATAACAATTCCTGTTAATTGTATAGCTGGTATTATTGAGCTTTGGTTTTATCCTGGGTCCTGTGCTAAGTATTAACCATTACATGCCGAAACTCACTTAGCCTTCATGCCAACCCAGGGGAAAGTTCTGCTATTTCTTTCATTTCACAGATAGTGGCTCAAGGACGTTTAGTAACTGGTTGAAATCATAGAGTGAATAAATGGCAGAGCAAGGATAAAAGCCCAAGTCAGCCTGTTTGACTACACCATGGATTTAATTTTCATGTTAAGAGAAGTGACTCCCCCTATGCTGGATAGTCAGCTTTATAATTTAAATCATCCTTTATCTCCCATAAAATACATCTAAGATTTATAGCCTATTTCAGCATTTCTGGTGTATTCTTCAGAAGGATCTCATCCTGAATTTTTGTTGGTTTTTGTCTTTAACCAACATTTGTGTTGTGGTTATTCGACCCTTTCTTCAACTCAATTTAAACAAGTTATAAACTATAGATTATTTTATTATTAACTGATGGTATTGTCATAAATGGAATAAATAATATTTACAATGTTATGTTTTACAAAAGTTTTAGAGTATATATTTTTCATTTTAACACCATTGCTTAATTCTTAGATTCACAATCTATAACTCTAACTCATTTCAATATTGTTGATGTTTCTTCACACTTCACATAGTCAAAATTTAACATTTTGTGACTTTGAGGAACTCTTCAGCTTTTTAAATGATAGTAGGAAATTTTATGACATCTGTGTTTTGTATTCTAATCATTAATACTATTATGTAACAACCCTAAAGTTGGAGAAGACATGAGACATTTTAGAAACTCTAGAATCTTCTTTCCTCTTTTGTTTCTTGAATATATGTAAGGTGACATCACTATCTTTTAGATAAACTCAGCCCCCATAAATCTTAAACAGATACAAAATCATTTAAAGACAAATTTGAGGAACATCTGGGTGGCTTAGTCGGTTAAGTGACTGGCTCTTGATTTCAGTTCAGGTCATGATCTCATGGTCCCTTGGTTCAACACTGCATTGGTCTCCATGCTATTGTGGAGCCTCCCTGGGATTCTCTCTCTCCCTCTCTCTCTGCCCCTCTTCTGCTTTCTCTGTCTCTCAAAATAAATAAACTTAAAAAAATTTTTAAAGTCAAATTTGAAATAGATGTTTGAATGAAGTTCATAATATGTTTATGACTTATCTATTAATTTTTGTTTTTACATAGTCATTTTCATAATCTAAATTTACTACCAATAATAACAATCATAAAATACTTAACACTTTTTTAAAAGAACTGAACTCTCATGGATTATATATACTCTTTATTTTGTTAATAATTTATATAGCAAGTGTTCACTGAGCTCTTAGTAAGTATGAGGCACTGTGATAGATACTATGAGCAAGAACAGTATAGCCCCCCCCCACGTTAATTTTAGATTTTACTGTGAACAAGTAGGAAACTTACACTATTTTGTAATCTAATAAGAAATCCAGCAAAGTTTCAAATAGGGAATAAAGGGTAAGGAGTAATCTACTTCACTTGGACTGATAAAAGAAAGCTTCTTTGAAGGAGTTATTTGAACCTGAGAAGTAAGGTAGGGGAAAAGCAAAGAGCAAGAGAAGAGTAGCTTGGGTGGCACATTAATTATCCATTGCTGCATAACAAACTACTTCAAAACTTATTGGTTTAAAACTACACATTTACTACTCATGGTTTCTGCAGGTCATGAAACTAGGCATAGCTTTGCTGGGTACCTCTGATTCATTGTCTCTTAGGAGTTGGCAGTTATGTTGTTGGTCTGGCCTGTGGTTTCTGAAGGCTCTACTAGAGCAGGATTTGCTTCTAAGCTCACTCACATGGATGTAGTCAGAATTAGTTCCTCACCAGCTATTGGACTGAAGACTTCAGTTCTTTGGTTTCCTTTTGGTCAAAGACTTCCCTCAGTGCCCTGCCACATGGCCCTCTCCATAGGGCAGCTCACAACACTGCAGCTGGTTTCTCTTAGAGAAAACAAGAAAGAGCACACAGTCTTTTATACCTAATCACTGAAGTGACATTCTATTACTTTGCTACATTCTCTTCATTAGAAGCTGATTACTGGATCTAGCCCATACTCAGAAGAAAGAACTAAACAAGGATGTGAATATCAGGAGTTAGGGATCATTGGAGGCCATCTTAGAATCTGCCTACATAGATGAGAAAACACACTATGGTGCCAGAAGTCTTGAGTGAGGAAATAGCTTGGAATGCACTATTATGTGGATCCTGAGAAACTTAACAGAAGACCCTGGGGGAGGGGAAGGAAAAAAAAAAGTTAGAGAGGGAGGGAGACAAAACATAAGAGACTTTTAAAAAACTGAGAACAAACTGAGGGTTGATGGGGGTGGGAGGGAGGGGAGGGTGGGTGATGGGTACTGAGGAGGGCACCTGTCAGGATGAGCACTGGGTGTTGTATGGAAACCAATTTGACAATAAATTTCATATGAAAGAAAGAAAGAAAGAAAGAAAGAAAGAAAGAAAGAAAGAAAGAAAGAAAGATAGATTTGTCAAAAGACCAATGTAGTTTAACATGGAGGAGGGTGTGGTGCCTGGTAGCTCATTCAGTTAAGTGTCAGACTCTTTATTTTGGCTCAGGTTGTGATCTCATGGTTTATGAGATCAAGCCCCATGTCGGGCTTTGTGCTGACAGTGTGGAACCTGCTTGGGATTTTCTCTCTCCGTCTTTCTGCCCTTCCCCCATGCTTGCTTGATCTCTCTCTCTCTCTCTCTCTCTTTCTCTCTCTCTCAAAATAAATAAAATTTAAAAAAATGGAGGAGGAAGACAAGAATATGTAATGAGATTGGAGCAATAAATAAAAACCAGATAATCTAGGGCTGTGTTGTTCATTGTAGGAAGTTGCAAGTGTAAAAATGAGAATACCTTCCCCGAAAATCTTCCTCCTAATGAAAGATATGAGATTGAAAAAAATGAGTAAAAGAATGTTGAATACATTCAAATTTATACTTTCAGTGAACTAGGATTGTAGTGTAACCCTGAATCCTCACATGCATGCATCCAGTGATGAGGGAACTATGAATTATGCATGTAACATTTCTCAGCTTCTCACACTTTTCACTGGAGCCTGCATTTTAACACTGATTGCAAACGGTCCATGAATCCACCCAAAGCCAGATATGCTGAACAAAAGCTGCTGTTGCCTGGGACAACCCTAGCCTTTAAGCATGTTAGGACATAAATTGTGTTTCTAGGAATTTTACACAGGATTAAAAAAAAAAAAAAAAAAAAAAGCCTGTCCTTGCAAACCAAATGCTTCACATAATTTGAAGTTTCATGTGATTTTTTCCAAGAATGTTGCTTGTAACACCACTACAGAGATGAATTTTAATGTACAGTTGGAGCACATATTCACTGAGCTATTTGATCCTGTAATTTATGGTATTCTTTTTGTAGTTGACTCTTTCTGCCACGGAGGCTGCTTTTTTGGGAAATTTTTCTACTTCCATAAAGTGGGTAATGGAACCTAAATATTTGTCATATATAATAGAATCTAGAGATTTATTAGAAATAAACTGGAGAGTGGGGAGCCTGGGTGGCTCAGTTGGTTGAGCATCTGACTCTTGATTTCATCTCAGGCCTTGATCGCAGGGTCATGGGATCGAGTCCCATGTCAGGCTTCTTGCTGATACTGGAGTCTGCTTAAGATCCTCTCTCTCTCCTTCATTCTGCCCCTCTCTCCTACTGGCATGTGCTCTCTCTCTCTCTCTCTCTCTCTCTCTCTCTCTCTCTCACACACACACACACACACACACACACTCACACACACACACATACACAAATAAAGATATAAACTAGAGAGAAAAAAATGTCAAAAAATTGAAAGCATGTTCATCTATAAGGAAATGAAATGGAAAAGAGCAACACGTGTCCATAACACATATTCTGGAAATGATCCTACTTAAAAGCATTCTATTGGAGAAGCCATTCTTTTTATTCTATCATCTAAGTGATAATAATATTTTATTAAGTCAACTGATATGATTGTTTAAATCTATCTATCCATATATCCATGTATCTATCCATGAAGAAGATGGAGGTCATATTTTAACTTTATCATGTATACAAATAAAGTTATATTATAGTTTTAATTGGGAATATCATTTCAGTTTAGGTCTTAGATCTTTATTTCTGCAGCTTTAGTGTTTTGATATTAATTATTTTATATGTCTTAGCAACCCATGAACAAAGAGTTAATTTAAGAACATGAAATAAGCATCAAGTTATTCCCCTAAACCCCCTTTCTCAGTAATTGTTTCTCCTTTTAGGAGAAAATTATCTTTCTTTTTTTTTTAATATTTTTATTTATTTTGAGAGAAGGAGAGAGCATGCTGGAGCACCAGGAGGGGAGGGCCAGAGACAGCAAGGCAGAGAATCTGAAGTGATCTCTACACTGACAGCAGAGAGCCTGATGTGGGGCTCGAACTCACCAACTACAAGATCATGACCTGAGCCAAAGTCAGAGGCTTAACGAACTGAGCGACCCAGTTCCCCAAGAGAGCATGATCTTTCTCACAGATGGTTGAAATGATATGTTGTGGGAAATTAAACATACTTGGCTCTTTTCCTGAATTTTCTACTTAGCAACTAAGGCTGCTTACCCCAGAAGTATTATTTAACTCTTCCCCGGATACCCTGTTAATCAACAGTAGTAGGATTAGTAGTTGGAAAATTCTTTTTTTTTTTATGGTCCCTAAACACTGTTTTACTTTCTTTTTATTCCTATTTTAAGTATTTGTAACATTTGGGGATAGCAGGCCATTAGGAATTTTTATTTTTAACCCAAAGGTAGAATTTGGAATACACACACTTGTAATCATCTAAAAATTTAATACTGTTAAGAATGTGGAGAAATGCCCCTAGAGATAGGTGTATGAATTGACACAACCTTTCAGGAGAACCATCTAGCAGTATCTCAGTATTTTAAATGTGTAGACCTTTTTATCTACTAATTCCATTTCTTGAAATGAATCTAAAGAATGGGAAGAAAATATTTGTATACAACAATAAATATAAGAATATCTAGGGGGACCTGGGCGGCTCAATCAATTGTCCAATATCAGCTCAGGTCACATTCTCAACACTTTGTGAGTTTGAGCCCCACATTGCGCTCAGTGGTATCAGCCTGTCAGCACAAAGCCCTCTTCGGATCCTCTGTCCCCCCTCTTTCTGTCCCTCCCCTGCTCGTGCTCTCAGATAAATGAATGAATGAATTAATTAATTAATTAAAGAAAACCCTAATCTAGGTGTTGTTTACACTGATGAAAAATGAATCTATTTGTTCACATGTAATTGGTAAAACAATACTAATAAAATAATAATAATAGATCACCTTTACTGAGTCTCTACTATGTGTCAGCAATATATTAAGGACTTTACACTTGTTATATAATTTAATTTTCTCTAAAACCTAATAATTATCTCCATTTTTTGGATGAAGAAGTGATCTATAGAGATGTTAAATACTAGATCAAAGTTACACAACCAGTAAGTAGGAAATTTCAACATATGAATTCATATTATGAAATCACTGAGAAAAATATAGGCTTAACATTTATGTCCTGGCATGAATGATACTTAAGGATTAAAAGCATATATTAGAACAATATGTTTAATATCACATTTATATAATAAATATATCTATATATTTCCTATAATTAAAAGGGCATCCAATCAGACTCCTATAAGTTGTGGAGTATGTATCTGTTTGTTCACTCTATTTCATATCTCTAGTGATGGCAGCCAATCCATCTCCCCAGCTGGCTCCATATTTTATAAAGAGACTGAATTTAACATCCAGAAAGAAGCAGGGGAGCCAGGGTGAGGGGGCAGAATAAGAGGCATTATTGGCAATACTTGATTTCTAAAGTACAGATGAAAAAGTACTTCTCCTTCTAAGTTCTTGGCTGAGACCCTGCCACCCCCTTAATAAAAAGACAAATTAACAGAAGAACAAAAGTTTAATAACTTGTATACCCATTGTATACACGGGAGATAGCCAGGAAAACTGAGTAAATCTCCAAGATGGCCCAAGCCATCGCCTTAAATATAATCACCAGCTAAAGACAAAAGAAAGATGTTGGGAAATGGAGGACGATGGTCAATAATGGGCTCTTACCAGAAAAGCCCAGTAAACAAGAACATGATTGTTATGCAGACATAAGTTGACATTCTTTATTAATAAGAATTTTTAGAGATGTCACACTGCTTTTGGTAAAGAAGAAGACACTCTTACAAGAGATTTCCCTTATAAGGGTAAATGTCTCTCTTTTTAAATTAATTAATTAATTTTTATGTTTATTTTTGAGAGAGAGAGAGCAAGAGCTATGGAAGGGCAGAGAGAGAAGGGGGTGGGGGATCTGAAGCAGGATCGGCACTGACAGTACAGAGCCCAGTGTGAGCTGGAACTCATGAACCCTGAGACCATGATCTGAGTAGAAGTCAGACACATAACTGACTGAGCCACCCAGACACCACAGTCTCCCTCTATTTTTAAAAAAAAGTTTATTAATTTATTTTGAGGAAGAGAGAGCAAGCAGGGGAGAGCTATAGAGGGAGAAGGAGATACTTAAGCAGACCCCTTACTCAGCACAGAGCCCAACACAGGGCTTGATCTCAGGTCCATGAGATCATGACCTGAGCCAATATCAACAGTTAGTTGCTTAACCAACTGAGCCACCTAGGGACCCAAGTGTAAATGTCTGTTTTGAAGCGCTAACTTTTACTCTGTTTTCAGAGCCTTTCCTGTGCCTGCAGCCCCTCAAAAATAATCAGCCCCAAATAATATTTATGCCAAAGAGCCATATTGTGGGGTGACGACTCTGCTCCCCTCCTCCAGCCACTCCTCTGCCTTTCCCAACTATTTCGATCTGTGAAGACTGACTTTTTTCTAAGCTACTTTGACCTGGAACTCTGTCATTTGATATAGTAGTGCTTTTTTGCCATTTGAAGACCCATTGTTTGATCCTGGGACATTCTAGGTTATTCCTTTCTGGATTTGTTTTCATTGTATATGGGCATGTTTTTTGTTTTCATTTGTTTGCATATTTGTTTATTCTGTGCTATCATTTCATATACAGGTTTCCCCCATTATCTAAAAGTAGAGGGTTCCTATGAAAACATTTGTCAGTTGAAACGGCATGAAGTAAATAAGCAATTACCATTAATTTACATGGCAATATTTTCCAGAATTCTCAGACCCCAAAACTAACCTCTCAGGGTTTTCTGATCTCTCAAGATGCATCTTGCTAATGGATTCACGAAATAATTGAGATAAAGCATAGATGCTCACAGACACAGTTCAAAGCTATGGCAGCTTGATGCTGAGATGCTTAGTGTGGTTCCTGGGAAGGAGCTGGGCGGGGCCTTTCTTGCAGCTCAGGGTACTGCTGCCTTTAACGTCTCTGCAAAACAAATGCTGAATGCTTTATTTGCTTTTTGCTGTTTTTTTTTTTAATATAAAAGCAAAAATCCTCTTTGAATTTATTTCGGTTAGGAAAAACAGGTACTAATGTAGGTCTTTCATAAAAGCTAAGTGGCGTGACATGAACTTTAGAAAAGCAGAGGATATCTGTCTGAATTTTAAACATTTTTATTGCAAATGTACTAACAAAGATACTCAAAATATAAGTCTTTCTACTTTCCTTCTGCCTCACTTATTAAAATTAGCTGCCAAAAAAAGGTAAAAATCGTCTAGAAAGGAAGGAGTTTTATAATCTTTTAAGGCTGAAATTATATGGGCATTTGCATTATTAATTTCTTGATTGGTGATTGCCAATCATAGGTAAGACCAGTGGTTTCAACATTATTTCAATCATGATCCCTACTGGCCAAAAAATATTTTTGTTCGATTTTATTTATAAGTGATTCGTAAAGAGAAAATAAGAGGACTTCAAAATGTTTAATACAAAATTTCTCATAATATTGAATATACTCTCTCAGAGTACATGTACATGTACATGTACATAGACATATACACATGCACACTACATATGCATATGTAATGTGCATACACACATTCTTTTGCCTCCCACATAACAAGTTATTTTCCTCCTAAGTAAAACACTGATTGGAAGTTATACCAGACAGGTTATGTGTTCTCCAGCACTACCTGGAGACCATTAGATCTTATTTAAATACATCAGAGCTTCAGATCGTAGTAAGTAACTCAAGTAGTCCTTACTAATCAGATTTCCAGAATACTTTTGGGAGCTCAGAACTCCATTATTTCTACCTCATAAGATAACTATTTTGCAGGATATATCTAAATTGTGAAATATTGACCTGTTTTCTAAAACAAAAATGAAGGAAGCAGCAATAGTTAGAAAAAGAATACTGCTCCAACCATCCTAAAATCAATATCCAACGGAGCCTTGGTGGACAAATAGAAGATAGCTCTGTTCCAATCTTCTGGGACATTTTTCTCTACCACTTTAGGTACAAAGAGCCTTGTTATAAGAAAACGAAAACCAGAACATTAGTGTTTAGGAGAGAAAGAAAAATGCATCATACCCCCCAGTATATTATTAACAAAGATGATAAATCAACATATTTTGCAAGCCCTACTATAACATTTATGAATTGCTGTCAGTCCTGAAGAGGAATATAATAACCCAGTCCTTGGATTTTGAAAGTTATATTTCAATATATTTCTCAAGATTTCAGGACAGATTTGTTTTTGCCTTTCAGGTGGTATATAACAATAATTGCCAAAATTCCACTTGCTTTGGTTATTTCCTTCGAACAATTTACCATATTATGTACTTATGCTCTAAACACCTGTGTTTTTAATTTGCTTAAAAACATTTCTATTCTTTCTTAAAATTTTGTTAGAAAAAAAGTTCCTTTTGATATTTACTAATTTGGTATTTTAAATGAAGATGGCCTCTCATATGGTTCCCAGATTCATTTGAATGTTCACTGATACTTCTAAGTATTTATTCGGATTCCTATCTTTGCTACAAGTTATGTTAGGCACTGCTGGAATGAACAATGAGAAGTAAAGCTGGGAGCAAGCTTCTCATATCAGGTTGAATTTATGATTTTAGGAGAAAATTAATAACTAAAACAATAATTTTGCTAGAGGTTGGTAAGGGCTATGATACCGTGACCATAATGATTTGAGACAACACACAGGAGATCATATATGTTTACCTGGGCGACTTGGGGGAGCTGACAAAAGCCTTGGTAGATGAGCAGGAGCTTTCTAAGACAGCTCTGTCACTCCCACCACAGGGACTATGCACATGCTTTTTCATCTGCCTGGAAAGCTATTCCCTGTCATTCTACCGGCCTCCTTTTTCCTTACAGGTATGGCTCATCCTTTACGTACTAGAAAGCTCTACCATTCCTTTCTTAGGGAAGACTCTATGGCCCTGCAAATTGAATTAGTTTTCTATTCAAAGAAAAATTTTCATAGTGATATTTTCCTTATCTGTATACTCTTCTAAGATTGAAATTATATGGACATTGTACGATTATTTCATTAATGTCTGCTTCACCTGCACTGTACATTCTCTGAGATCAGAGGCTCACTTTTATATCTCCAACTTCTGGCAGAAACCTGGCACATAGTAAGTGTTCAATAAACATTAGTCAGTTGAGGACTGAATGCAATTTGCTAAGGATAAGTATCCTCATTCATCAAATGGATTAATATCTACCCTATCTCTGATAAATTATAAATGGGAGTTGTTTAAAATGATGGTTGCATTTTATAAACATGTGCATTGTTGTAGTTACTATCTCATACTCATTCAATATTCAGTCCAATTTTGCCCATCCTTTAAAATTCACTAGTGTTAAGAATCTATTGATTTTATGGGGCGCCTGGGTGGCGCAGTCGGTTGAGCGTCCGACTTCGGCCAGGTCACGATCTTGCGGTCCGTGAGTTCAAGCCCCGCGTCGGGCTCTGGGCTGATGGCTCAGAGCCTGGAGCCTGTTTCCGATTCTGTGTCTCCCTCTCTCTCTGACCCTCCCCCGTTCATGCTCTGTCTCTCTCTGTCCCAAAAATAAATAAACGTTGAAAAAAAAGAATCTATTGATTTTATGTTGATGTCTCTTTAGGATTGGTAAGTTAAGATCATTTGCCCTCTTAGTTGTGGTTTATATCCTTAGGATTTCTTTATGATATTTTTAATAATCCTCCTTCTTTATTATCATCAGAGTGCACAGAGGCAAATAATAGCTCAGGATTTCCTGTAAGTATAAAAATCCACAGTATTATCAGTAGTATTTTTTCCATTTTTCTCTGAAATGTCAAAAATATCACCCAACTTGTTCTCACACAATTATTGGAAATAAGTTATTACTACCTTTTATTATTCTTGGTCATTTCTCAAATTTGTTTCACTACCACTACATTTCTTCAATAAATTATGACTGAGTGTCAAGCACATCCAAAACAAGGTTCAATGCATGTTGCTGGTTATATTGCACTTGCATCATCACAGGTTAAAACATCTTAAAACTCCTTAGATAGGGATTTCTAGCCTTTCTACAGGTAGAGAATCTTTTTCCTTGTGAATACATAATTAATCTAGTACATGCCATTGTTAGCGCTTTATCTTCATTCCAATATTACCACCAATTCAGAGCCCAGATATATTTACCTACTTTTTCTCTCCCTTAAATCTTTTTCCCCCTCTTTCTCGCAATAAGAAAACCAGCTTTCAGTTCACATTTCTAACTATCCTCATTTACATTTCAGAACTAGAATTCTCTGCCTTCACACATTTAGGGATTTTTCAGCAGTCTGACAGTTTTTAATTTGATCTTGTTTTGCAGGTCATGAATTCAATTTCTAAATGCTTTACCATTTTTCGTTTTCTCAAATAGAATAATGTTCCATCCATCAATTGTTATCTCCTTATCTTCAGGTCCTTTTTTTTTCCCCCTTGAACCAAGGTCAATGTTTGTAAAATCTGCTTTTTACTAATTAAATCTGACATCATTTGATAATATCAATGGTACTTAAATAGCATATAAATTCATCTTTAAGTGAATACACCCTGGTGAATTGGAAGGTATTAGAGGTTGCATTTATAATAATAAACAAGTCATGTGCATTTTTGCAATAATTTTTTCTTAATTATTCAAACTCTATAACTGGTCTGTGAACTGGTCAAATATGTTCTCTCTGGCACTCACCAGAGAGAAAAGGTCTGATCACCTTTTAAAATGGTGTGTGCAAATTTTATTAATTATGTGTCTCCTTAGACTAAAATGTGCTGAATACTGCTTCTTTGAAACAATTTCTGCCTTGTTACTCAGAAACCTGAATTTTAAAGGGGAATAAAAAGTAGCTTAAAAGCATGTAGATTAAATTTTATTGGAGGACTTCACCTCACTTTATAAGAAATAATCAATTGATATTGATGAAAATAAGTATGATGAGTAAATATTATCATATAGTGAAAAAACCTAGATGTCCTCCCCAAGGCATCCAGGGAGGCTCATCAGGGATTAAGGCCCATTTTCTGCTGGGCTTTTATGTGCTGAGAAAGCAAAAATGCAAAAAGCAAAGAGATGTCCTTGACTATGTAAAAGTTCCGTCAAACATGAATTTGAAGATACCAAAGAACAATTATGATATTTATAATAAAAGAACACATCTGTGTGTTTTATATTCAAATAGGAGAGTCTGGTACTAGTTAGTGGAACTGATAACCAAACCTTGTAGATATTAAGTAGTGCTTAATATGCAGTGCCGTGTGCCTTCTCCTTTCTTTTACACAAATCCCAATTTTACATTCAAAGAGCCATGTAATCAGAGGACAATATTATTGCTCTTTGAAAGCACATGATTTGCTTAGAATTAAAGCCACAATCATGCTTTATGCCTCAGTATATTCAGTGATGAGGGCAATAGCCTTCCATTCTCAGAAGCAAAGCTTGGCTGGATGGCTGGTCATTTGGCTTCAAAACAGAAATGTGGCTTTCCTTAGTTGTGGAGCTCATAGGTTTTATTTGCCTGCATAAACTCAAGAGCTCTCTTGTTAGTCTCTATCTGTGGACATAGATGAGAATGAATAGCCTGGTTGAATGCAAGGGAGCAAGAATTATATAATACATCTTAGGGGTGCCTGGGTGGCTCAGTCGGTTAAGCAACCAACTTCGGCTCACGTCATGATCTCAAGGTCTGTGAGTTTGAGCCCCATGTCTGGCTCTGAATCTGCTTCAGATTCTATGTGTCCCTCTCTCTCTGCCCCTCTCCCTCTCTGCACTCTGTCTCTTTCTGTCTCTCCGTATCTGAAAAATAAACAAACGTTAATTTTTTTTTAAATAATGTATCTTATCCTTTGCATGGTGCTCTTCTCTCTAAAGCCTAGGTGTGGCAGCAAGGAAAGGGAGATTTAAACTTAAGTTGGGAACAAAAGTTAGAGATGGGTGACAACCAGGAGGGCACTGGCTCTTTGGCCTTAAGCAAGATACTAAACATTTTAGAATTCTCATTCCTCATCTCAAAGGAAGGGTCATGAATCTTCATCTGTTGTCTACCCATGGATTTCTACAAGAATCAAGTGAAAACCCACATCTCAAGCAATTTATTTAGAACTGTGAGTGTTAATTGAAATGGAACCATTGTGGCAAAAGTATTATGAAGACGGACCAGAAAAAAATGGATTGTAGTCTTGCTGGGGCCCCAAGGCATGAAATATATTCCTACCTATGAGTGCTTTTCTAACCATAACTTTTTTTTTTTAATTTTAGAGTGAGACAGAGAGAGAGAGAGTGCATGAGTGGGGGAGAGGGGCAGAGGGAGGGAGGGAGAGAGAGAGAGAGAGAGAGAGAGAGAGAGAGAGAGAATCTTAAGCAGTTTCCATGCTCAGCACAGAGACCTATGCAGGGCTCAACCCCACTACCCTGGGATCATGGGCTGAGTGGAAATCAAGATTCAGATGCTCACCTGACTGACCCACCCAGGCGCCCCTAACTGTAACTTTTAGAAAGCCTCAGATGCCTCATCTATAAAGTGAGGCTCTAATAATATCTATTTCTGAAGAATGTTGGGCAGGTCAAATGATGGTAGGGCACATAGAGGGTGCAAAAAAAACAGTCGTTGCCTCTATTTGTTACTGTTGTCATTAAACATCTTAAAGGATTTCACCTTGCTCACTCCCAGGCACTTTTCTCTCATTTGTTGTATGCCTGGCACAGAACATTGCAATTTTACTTGCAGAAGCAAGTATGAGAGGCTGGACATCTGGTGCTCAAGAGAGGCTAGGCTTTGACAGAATGTGTCTCTCGAACATTTCAAAGGGGAAGAGAGTAAAAGTTAACAAACATTACCATTAACAGGGTTCTGACTGTGGGACAAGTTCTACCTACCATTGGCCACCTGTTTTATAAATAATTTTATTTTGGAGCATAGCACGTCTATTCAATTTCATCATGTCTCTGACTACATTTATGCTACCACTGCCAAGCTGAGTTGAGTGGTTGCAATAGTGACCTTGTGGCCCATAAAAATGAAAGTATTGGCAACCTGGTCCTTCCCAGAAGGTTTGCTGATCCTGTAAATTTCAGGGAGCTTCTTGGGGGGACATGGCCAAAGAAATCAAGGAATAGCTATTAAATAAAATACCAAACACTGAAGTAATTCATCAGAAAACCAAAATTCATGCAAATAACAATAAGCTTTTGAAATTGATATTTAAGCAGGAAGTCTCACAAAATCCTACTATCACATGACTGATCCTGATGCAAGCCTGGCTTAGGATATACAGCTGGGTGGGGGCATCTGGGGGCTCAGTCACTTGAGTGTGGGACTCATAATTTAGTCTCAGGTCATGATCTCACAGTTGTGGAAGTGAGCCCTGCATTGGGGTCTGCACAGGTCATGAAGCCTGGTTAAGAATGTCTCTCTTCCTCTCCTGCCTCTCTTCTGCTCTTTCTGAAAAAAAAAAAAAAAAAAAAAAGGAAAAGAAAAAAAAAGGAAAAATATTTACAGCTGAATAAAGGGGCCATAAAGAGCTGAAAAGAAGGAAGGGAGGCAAAGAAATCAGGAAGAACACTATAAGCTACTTGTTTTCTGCTAGCCATAAACATCCATGATGCCTCCTGCAAATGAGTCCAAAACTCAATGTGTAAAAGTCTAACAATAGATTCATAGATTATAAAAGGAGAGTTCTGTATCCTGAGAAATAAAGTTTTATAATGCTTCATTGCACCTTACCCTTTGAAGAGAGTCAATGATGATACATATTCAATATTTCATAAGTGAACTTTTATTTTTGTTTTGTTTGTTTCTGTCACAAATGCACACAATTGGCCATCTAAGTATACTCTCAGCATAAACTATGATTGCTCTGTTTCTCTTACTTTTACTAAATATAGGAGGCATATCATATTATCACTATCATATTATCACATATTAAGGGACAAAAATAATAAAGCATTCACATGATTACGTAGATATTTTTGCACAAACACAAAGGGTAATAACATTGAAACTGAACAAAAGTCTTACAAACGAGAGCCTCTATGCAATTACTGGCAATGTTAATTGTTGATTGATATATGAAAGAACAAATCCATCGTATGTAAGTATAAAGGAGTTTTAATGTGTAATGAAAGAAAGGGCTTTTTTTTTTAGTATTGAAATAGACTTTTTAAAGTTGATCGGCATCTGTGAAATAATTTTGTTTGCCTATTTTTAGATATTTAAAAGAATATCAAATGCAAGCTAATGGACAATCACTCTTCACAATGTAATTGTTATACTTAAGTTATGCACCAGGAAAAGTTTTACTAGTTGTGATCATAGAGACATGGGTAGATATAGGGGAACAAGTCTTTGAAGCCATCTAACCTAATATTCATGGTCCTTCAGAAACTTTCTAATTTGAGACTTTGTTTTTTCCAGAGAGTGAGCCTCTAAAAACATTAAGCTTACATTTCTATCTTTGCCTTTCTGATATTCATTTATTTAACTAAAATTTCCATTATCTCATGTGTTGTCTTAAACTCACATTTAATTGTTCCCATCTCTAATAAAATATTTTAGAAATACCAGTAATTTCTGAAGCTTTCTATTATTATGACATTCGTCAGGGCTGGATGGACATACTACATCTTCTTTTAAATTTATTTTACTTAAATTCATCAGTAAAACCCCATTTGTGACATTTTTATCAAACATTATCAGAGTATATGGACTGAATTTGTATAAGCTGCTTACTAGATTGATGGTTTATATTAGTAATTGACACAAATGCTCGTTTCTAGATTCCCCTATAAGCTTTGAGATCAGAGAGGGTAACATTGCTTTATAAAAGCTTCATCCATCCATTAACACTAGACAATATGCAATGGCAAGATAGGAAAGGGATGTCAAGAATTAGACCTGCAGGAACAATTGTGGAATGACTCTCTTCCCACCTCCAGAATCAAAGGGCACCCTGGGATCACCTCTGAACAGCAGTCTGGGCTGGTGTCCAATACTGTCAACTCCCAGCTAGATACAGATGCAGAATCTCCTAAAAACTCTAGTGACAATATATGTATTTTTAAGAAAATAAAACAAATATGATTATATATATGAAAGGCTATGCTTTATTTTTTTCAACCAATTCTGTGAGAAATTCTAGTTGTGAAGGCCTCAGGTAGGTTCACTGTAATAAGACACATGAGTGGACTGGGTCCCATGTGATATGCAGAAACAAGTCTGACTGTTAAAATGTTCATTATACCCATGGTCACTATGAGTCATCATCTAGCCTGAGACTGCTTAGAGGAGGAAGAGAGAAGGCTAATTATAAATTGAGTTTAATTGAATCTCTTGAGCCAAACTGAGTAAGAAAAAGAAGAAAGATTCTTCACAGAGGTTAACTTAAATTTGACCTCCTTCATAGACCCACAGTTGCAGGCATGATTGCCCCATTTTATCAGGTAGAGAAAACCTCAAGAGCAGAGAGGCCAAGGGGTTGGCTCCATATTAAACAGTCAGCAAGAGACGATGTTAGATTCTCAGCTCTGAATTACCTTGTCTCTACTGACAACCTCTCCCATTAGACCATGCTGTGAAGCAGGATGATGTAGGAGAGCAAAGTGGCGAGCCTGGCTACCTAGGTTTGAATCCCACCCTTTCCCATGTAAGTTTGTGACTCTAGGCAATTGATTAGCCTCTCTGTGCAGC
Source organism: Herpailurus yagouaroundi (assembly GCF_014898765.1). Classification (NCBI taxonomy): domain Eukaryota; kingdom Metazoa; phylum Chordata; class Mammalia; order Carnivora; family Felidae; genus Herpailurus; species Herpailurus yagouaroundi. The sequence continues at coordinate 56,924,604 of NW_024412377.1, forward strand.
AACTTCCTTATCTGTACAGTGGGAAAAATAACAGTGTTAGAATTACGTTAGTGTATATAAATAACCTGGTACATACCACTCAAGTTATCATTATACCCAATTTCCTCCCCAATTCTTTCCCTTTTTCTCAGAAAGAAAAAAATATTTCAGAAGAAAATTGTGTGCATAAATTTCCTGAGTAATCAAATGTTCAGACCTTACTTGGCTAATGGACATAGAAATACACATTTGTACACACATGTGTGTTTATATCAATTCATAAAGTCAAGAATTAAGTTTAGAAATAGTAACTCCACCTAGACTATGCTGCATTTTCTTTCCCCAAATTAATGCAAAATCTACATTAGAATGGCTTTCAATGTTTGAAGAAATGAAACTATTCAGGAGTTTACATAGGGAAGCAATTTGCTTGGATTGAATAAGGTAATACATAAGTATGTAAAACCCTTTCTCTGTAAATGCTGCTTTTAATTAGGAAAGGAGCTCTGAAAGAAATCCTAGTTATTATACCCACGAATTGAACTCAGGCAACTATTTTAATTGGAACAGAAAGAACCAAAATGCAGAAGATTTATCAAGGAGGTTTAAAAAAAAAAAAAAAAAAAAAACTAGTTCACAGAAAACAACATTTTGTGTTCTTTTTCTTCACTCCAGCACAGAGATTGGAATAATCCCCTTGTCAGAGGAGATGGATGGTGTACATTCGGGATTCTGCAGGGCATTAAGTGGTTGTTGCCATGTCAAACAACTCTCTCCCGTTATTAATACTGAATAAAATCAACATTCTTCTCCTTATTTCCTTGGCTGGAGGATATATATGTATATATGCTCGCGTATTCTCCATTTCCCATCCTGCGTCCTGTGTTTCCATTTGTAGCATTTGTTGTAGTTCTTTCTCTGTCAGGGCCTTTCTTTTCAGCAACTTCTCTCATTTTTCAAAAGGTAGCCGAAGAAAACTTGACTTCTTCTTTTCTTTTCTTTTCTTCCCCCCCCCCCCCCTTGACCATTTCATGAGGGAGAGGGCATGTTTCTGTCATTCTCCCACAAGTGAATTTATCTGATTGAAGCAGTTTGCATTCTCATGGTAGCCGATGTCTGGGTGAAAGGGAAAGGAGCAGTGGGTTTGGGCAGATGGTAAGTCTGGAGAGGGCTGTAGTGAGGATGACTTCACCTGCAACTCATTGGACCCTCCCTTGTCCCCCACTTTTTAAGATTGCAGAGCTGATCTTGGGGGCTTTCCTCTTGATCAGGCTTCTCCAGTGCCAAGAGGGGACCAGGCACAGGGCTAATTAGCATGCATCAGGAATTGCAGAATAGTCTAACAATGATTAAGCCAACTGCCCGGTTCTTAGTAAAATCTGCCACCAGTAGACCCACACCCTCCTCACTGAGTTCATAAAGAATGAAGTGAAAGTTTCCTAAACACTGGAAATGATTTTGAGACAAATGAGGCCTAGAATAGTAACAGCAGCACCGATTGTGGTATTATGAGACATAATGGCATTGGTAGTGATAGGAGAATAGTAGTGGTAGTGGTAGTAATAGTAAGTGGTAGTAGCAGGAGTAAATTTTTATTGAGTGTTTACTACATGGAAGGCACTGTTCTAAGAGGCTTATGTGAATTCTCTTGTTGACTATAACTGTCTGCTGAGAGACTATTATTACTCACATTCAACAGAGGAGGAACTGGAGGGAAAGAGAAATAATTTGCTTAAGGTCACATAGGTAACATGTATTTGAGGAGGGATTCGAATATAAGTTTCTCTCACTCCAAAAGTGAAGCTCCGTTCCCTGATTCGTGTGTCTCGTATGGTGTTGCATAAATGTGTTCACAGTCTTGTGAAAATCCTGAGGAGTTGAGCTTCTCATCACTAGGTGTATCTGCTTTACAGTTCATGTTTTCAACCACTATATAATGCACTCCTTCTTAACACTGACCATTTTGGAATACTGCATGTCGAGATAGTGGAGAGAAGTGTGGCATGGTCTGTGTCTATTCAGTGTGACACATTTGTACAGCATATTCTTCCAGGATTACTTAGAAGGAGGACACCAAGTTAAGATGATGCTACTGTTGTTAGCCTGTGTAGATTTAACTTCATAAGTTATTGCCTGTTTTCATTTTACATATTCACTGAGCAAATTTCTGATCTTTATTTAAGTAGGCCTCTCTCTTGGGAAAGAATTTGCTGACCAGCTATTTTAATATTTGGCTCCATGGCCATTATATTTTCTATTACCCATTATTTGACTTGCTTGTACCAATTAATTTTGGTTTTGGGATACCTTGGGATGGTTGTTTTCCCCCTCCAAGGAACTAATCCCATCTGTATATATTGATGATTAAAAACACAGATGTATAGAGACAACGTAGACATTGGAAGTGTTTTTAATGTATATTTGTGGCATTAAAGTTATCACCTTATAGTCTATTAAATGCTCTTACATGTATTACATTTATTTGGAAGGTATTTTTTTTTATTAATATCTGTGTCATACTAAGCTATTAGCACAGGAGAATGGACCATGTCTTTATTCATCAGTAAGTCCCCCAAAAATGGCATTCACCCTGGCACATTGTAGGTTTTTGATAAACATGTGTTGAATGATTAACGACTCCTGTCTGATCCTCACCAAAAGTCTTTAACATAGGTAGAGAAGGTGATGTTATCCCTATTTTAAAGATGAACAACTAGAGCAGAAGAAAGTTGGATAACTTGATCATGGTACAATATAAGTGGTCAATTACTGAATCCACAATACTTTCATTCTTATTTTTTGCACTATAATAAGCAATAATGAATATTAGGAGTCTCTAAGCTTATACAGTTTCCAGGGCTCTCTTTCCTAAACCAACCAACAAACAAACAAACAACACATCACTGCCAGTACAAAATAAGGTACAGAGTTAGAGAGGCTTGTGTGAGTACTTAAGCTTGGACCTTAAGCTTCATTCAGTTCATGTTTTATCTGTCTCTGATATGCTAGCTTTTTGTTGTTGTTGTTGTTCTAATAATCAGTTGCTAAAGTTCTGCCAGACTTAGAGAAAAATGTCGTGATTTTTTTTCTTATAGAATTTTTACACGGATTCCCTTCTTGGAATATTGGCAGTTCTTTTGTCCTTACTTACCTTCTTAAGTCATTGCATTGGATTCAGAATAATCATAAAACCAAGGTTCTCAGTGGCTGGTGCCTTTCATTTGACATCTTTAGTGCTGTATCCTGATTTAGACATGTGGGAGTTGGGGGACTCTAGGTGAGTGGAATCATGTCAGTGAAGGCTTATAGATAGTAGAACAAAAAGCAAATAGAAAACCAAGATACATCTCAGTCATAGAGTGAAGGAAAGAGGGTATCTTGGAAAATCAAAAACATTATCTTTATTACTCCACCAGGAGTAATCACACTGAAATTATCAGCCGCGAATCTTGTCCCTTGTCGCCACTATTTATGTGGTCTTCCTCATACCTCACCTGGAGCTCTTTCTCAGTCTCTTTGGCTTTTTCTCTGAGTTCCCTAAATCTCTATTCTGTGTCACTGTCTTTCCTTTGGCTACATTCTCATCACTCTCATTGCTTTCAGTATTTATCCAGTGTTGGGGAGCCTAGGTGGCTTAGTTGGTAAAGTGTCTGACTTCGGTTCAGGTCATGATCTCAGAGTTCATGAAATCAAGCCCACATCAGTCTACACTGATAGTGTGGTGCCTGCTTTGGAAAATCTGCCTCCCACTCTTTCTGCCCCTCCCATGCTCATTCTATATATATCTCTATCTCAAAATAAATTTTAAAAAAACTATTAAAAAATAAATATTATCCATGTGTTCATGATTTCCTAAATCCTATCTTCAGCTCTTGCCTTTTATTTAAGCTCTTGACTCATTTAACTGAGAAAGCCACCTACATGTCTTACAGGATTATTAAACTCAGTATATTTAAGTAAGACCACTGAATTTGTTCTGTATATCCTCTCTGCCCCCAACCTGTACCTCTCCTAGTTTTCCCTGTCACAGAAAATACTTCTACATTAACTCAGCTACCCACATCAGAAATTTCATAGTCAAAGTGGGTTAATTTCTTTCCTTCATATTCCACATTCAATTCATTAGCAATTTGCTATTGGTAAAATATATTTTGATTTTTAAAAAGTTATTCTCTAAGGATTCTGGAAATACATTGGCAGTGAAAATAGCAGTGATTTTAAATCTCATGGATCACCACATAAAAACAGACAAAACAGTAGAGAGTGAAACCCAAAATCAATGGACAGTATGTATCATAAAATTAGGTGACAGAGTGTCCCCTGATCTCCAAAATACAGTGAACAGATTATAATCTTTAGATAACTTTTTCCATTGAATTAAACCAGGGCTTCTTGCACAGCTCATTTTAGATCGAGGGCTGGGGGTAGGAAATATACAAGTTAAGCCTGGGATATTTTGTGATTCCATATACCAAGAAACCTTTCCAAGACTACTTTGGGGTCATGTTGAAATAATGTCGTAACCAGTCCAAATAGACATTGGCCAAAGATGAGTCTATTTGAACTTTATTGAAATCATAATTGTAATAGATCAAAATCTAACAAATATTGTTTAAATCCATGAGTTGAAAATGGTATTTTTTCAATCAATTTGTCCCAGTCTTTCTCCCCCCAAAAGGAGCGGAGAATAAAGAGCAGTCTCTCATATACATTACCTTCCTTACACAGAAGTCTGTGGCCACACCACCCTGATGTCTATATACATTGCCTTCCTCAAAGATAGTTATTGACCCACCAATAACTTTTATTTTTCATCTTTATATTTGTTTATTTTAAATCTGTGTAAAATAAAATTCGTTCTTTTGGGTATGCAGTTTTGACAAATGCATTCACTCATGCAAGTACTGTCATCATCAAGATATGGGACAGTTGCATCAACCCAAAGTATTTGCTTGTTGACGTTCCTCTTTGCCATACCCTCAGCAACCACCTATCTGTTCTCAATCCCTACTATTTTGGCTTTTTTAGAATCATGTAAATGGCATTATATAGTATGTAGTCATTTCAGTCTGGATTCTTTCATATAACATAATTCATTTGAGATTGATTCACACTGTGTGCATGAGGAATCTGTCTCCTATCCTTACTAAGTAGGATTGTGTGGTTATACCAGAGTTTATCTATTCACCAGTTATAGGATATTTGGGTTATTTTGAGTTATTATGAAGAAAACCACTGTAAGTATTCATTTATAGTTTTATTGTGAACAAAAGTTTTCATTTGTCTTAGGGAAATACATAGCAGGGGGGTTGCTAACTTATATAGTAAGTGAATGCTTGTCTTTACAAGAAATCACCAAGCTGATTTTCCAAAGTGGCTAAACCATCATAATATTGAAAAGAAAGAAAGAAAGAAAGAAAGAAAGAAAGAAAGAAAGAAAGAAAGAAAGAAAGAAAGAAAGAAAGAGAAAGAAAGAAAAGAGAAAAGAAACCCTGATTTGTTATCTTTGGAAAACGATAGGGCAACAATTTGTTACCTTAAAAACTAGCATATTATTGGTAAAGAATCTGGTATCTATCCCAGCTTTCCTATCTGAACTATACCACTGAGCAACCAAATAGTAGATGAGAAGTGTCCCTTTATAAAATATTTCTGTTAAGAAATGAAATTATAACATTAAAATATCACTATTTTGCAATCCCTAATGAATGAGCAGGTATAAATAATTATCAGTATCACAAAAAGAGACACAATCAGACATAATGTGACTTCTAATGAAAGAACACAAAACTACCACTAATTTTGTAAAGTATCAAATCTGAGTCTGATGAATCCTCTGTATCCAGCTGCCAATTTACAGGGAATACAGAAGATAGAGGATTACAACTGTTCAAGTGTACCATGTTTATGCAATCAGCAAAATATAGACTTAAAAAATCTCATTTTAAATATCTCAGGTCTTTTAACAAATATAAAGTAAAGGAAGGATGGGGAAATCTATATAATTTAAAAGAGGATTATTAGATGCATCCACTTTAAGAAAAAAACTAAGCTAGACCCAACTATGTTGGCTAGGGATGAACACTAGGTGGTAAAACTATAAAACTGGGAGGAACAGATAAGGGTAAAAGAGACAGTACTGCTAATTTTAAGAGAGGAAGAGGATTTTGATAGTGCCAACATGAGATTGGTGGAAGAAATGATCTAAGAACAGACCTTTGTGCATTATAACTCCTTATGAGGTAGGAGAACAAGTAGTAACTAAAGAAGGAATTGAGAAGTACTGAGGAAGAATCTCACAAGTTTAGTGTTGCAATTGTTTTAACCGGGCAATATTTATAAGAAAGTGCTATTCAAGCTATAGAAGTCTGCACAAATGGATCAGCCTGAAAACGAAATTTGGGGTCTGGAATTTGCAAAGTCCTGGGTGACCTAAGAAGCCCATTTCCAGAGGGGGTATATGAGGCAAATTGAGAATCAAGGTTAAAACAATCACACATCTTTTGTTCATAGTGTGTTCCAAGTTTTCCTTCCACATGCCATTTAAAAAAAAAACAAGATGGGATATATTAGTTATTGAACTAGATATACTAGGGTCTTAGTTATTTCTTGAATAAGTCAGTGAAAAAGATCAAAGACATTTTGGAAGAACTTGAGGAAAAGGCCACCAAAATTATAACAGTAGATAGAGTGTGAACTGATACCTGGTTGGCAACATTTTGTGAGCCATGCAGGACTTCCTCCCAGTAGTCAAAATTAAACTTGAGAGTGATCAATATAAATTTGAAGGAAGGCAGAAGCATCAGCTGATGCTCACATTAAAACAAATCGTTTCTCAAAATTAGTTCAGAATCTACTTTGTGCATATATTTCTACCACCAGCAGTTAGTTGTTTTATTTGCAAATAAAGCACTTTCTGCACAGCACATTTCCATCCACATAACAAAGCTCAATAAAGTGGTTTATTCCCTGCTGGCCACTATTACAGTTCTATTTTTTAATCAGCAGATGTTCACTTATTTCTAACTAGGTATAAACATGGCATTGAATGATATCACTGTGGTGCATAGATGTGTGCCCTGCTTATCTGAGGTTTAACACCCTTTTCTTTCTCTTCTGAGAAGTAAACAGCATGCAAAGAACTGAAGTACAGAACATTTGGTTTAAGGTGGATACATTAGTTTGCATAATGGATTAAAACAGAAAAGTAAAAGTGAAACTCACAACCCTGCCAACAAGAAAACTCATCCCTGTTGATGCCTACAAGGGACTTGCCATTCCCATAACTTTTTGCTTCTTTGAAAATATGGATATGGTCCAGTGAATTGAAAAGAAGAAAATCTATAGTGTCGATAGGAAAATCAAACACAAAATTTAGGATAAAAACATCAAAGAAAATAGATGTCTGCTTTTATCTCTTGTTATAAGAAAACACTTCAAAGAAAATCAAACTACTCTCTTTTCACTTCATTGCATAAGGTTTCCGTGGATGACTCTTACATATATCATGCCAACCATGTTTGGGCATGATATAACACATTTGATGGGCATTTCATTCATAAAATCTCCTTTCTTAATACACACTGCATAGTTAGCTTCTTTGGATATTAGAGTATTTCTTTCATCCCACTGGCTTATCCATGTTTTCACGAATGTTTCAAAATGCCTGCATTACGTAATTTTTTTTGTAAATATTTCTCCCAAGTTGATATAATTCTGAATAAATTGATGCCTAGACAAAGAAGCTACATCAAAACCAGGATCATGTCTCTATCTCAAGTCTATGTTCTTCGTCCTCCCTTTTAATGCAGTGAACACAGATGCAATGCTTTCTACTCAGCCACATATAATGCAGTACTTATTATAAGTGAGGCTTTGATCCCATTAATCTGGCATGCTCATTAACATCAGTTTGGAAACCCTTATCTTTTAGACTGATTATCTGAAATTCCGACAAGTTTTATTTTATTTTTTTTAATGTTGATTTAGTTATTTTGAGAGAAAAAGAGAGAGAACTCAGGGAATGGGAAGAGAGAGAGAGACAGACAGACAGAGAAATTCCCAAACAGGCTCTGTGCTGTCAGTGCAGAGCCTGATGTGGGACTCAATCCCATGAACCATGAGATTATACCCTGAGCCCAAATCAAGAGTCAGATGCTTAACCAACTGATCCAGCCAGGTGCCCTGTGACAATGATTTTAAACTCATTACCATTTAGATCTGTATTTCTTAAAGCTGAGTGTATTTAATTTTTACTTAGCAAACTTCTGCATAGTGCCAGACACTATTCTAACTGAATTACAATCGTTAACTCATTTAACCTTCATAACAGTCCTGTGAGGTAGGTTCCATTAATATCCCCATTTTTCAGATGAAGAAACTGAAGCACAAATCTAAATAATTTGTGCATAGCAAGTGACAGGTTGACTCCAGAATCTATAACCATTATGCTAGTCATAAGAACACCTGGGGATGCTTATCTAAATACAGATTCTAAGGTCTTATCACCAGCAACTCGAGGCTATTCGATCAAGGCCCAAGAATTCATATCATTTCCTGCATTTGTTGGCTTTCTGACCAAGCACTTTCAATGTTGCTAACCTGGTATGGTTATTTCATATACTTCATTTTTAAAAGGGAAACATTGGCTTAAATAAGTCCTCTAGTCCTGGCTCCCTTCACTTTCAATGTCATCGTATACCTGCATTTATTGTACCCATAGGAAAATGAACGGACTTACCACATTGTATGAATTTTATAGGTGCCAAAAAGATCTCATATGTTTCCCAAGCCCTTTGGTTTAAAATGCAGTTCCAATATTTTTCTTCACCTAGAGTGGTTCCTTATGAAAATGCAACATTTCTTCTTAAGTGTAATAACACTTACAGTGTTAATCTCTCATTTGTGCTCTTAGTGTAAATGAAGAATTAGGAAACAAGCATTGAGAATAGGGTTTAGAGAGGGGAGTGTGAATCGAGAGGCTGCCTTATAAGGGCGGGGGAGAGAAGGGCCTGGCAGATGCCACCAAAAATATGGAGTGAACAGTCCAGGAGGATGCCGGGGATAGCTCTGGCTTCTTGGTCTTGCCAAGGGCTGGCTGTGCTGCTGATACAGACACGTGGTTTTAAAACCTTATCAGTCAGCTTCAGGTATTACCTCTCCTTAGAATCTGCATCTCTGGGTGACATACCTCTTTGTCAGTAACTCATTTATAGATTTTGCTGCTTGTGAATTTCATTATCTAAACTCTTTAGGCAAAGAGGATGTAAAGTAGCCCAGATTGGAGATGTGTTTCAATATTGATCATGCTGGGGCTAAGTATACTGAGGAAGCCAAAAATTTTCATGCCGGATCAAATGCTATTGAATCAGCCAGAAGAGAGGATTGAACACAAAGATCCTGAGTATAGTTTTTTTTTGTATTTAACACCTCTATGAAATAGTAAGAGAAAGAAACAGAACCTAACTACTCAACCATTTCTATTTTAGCTGTTTTAAAGCCAGAGTTGATTGTGAAATTTGACAGCTATAGTGTTTTTCATGTAATTAGTAGTAACAGTACCTAAAAGCTAAACCTCTTAAAAAAGGAGCTACCAGTTATAAACTAGTTCCATTTCAGCTCAGGTTAAATTCTTAGTACACCGCTATGGGATAAAAAGTCTAATTGTTTCAGTCACTATAATTTGAAATAATTGACTTCGGTGTTACATCATAGCTTTTGCAATACCAACAAGTAAGAAGGATATTTGTAGCATTACAGTAAATAAGGTTTTCCACCACCAACTTGCAAGCGTTTCTCCCTCTCCCGGGAGTACTAATGTCTGACTATAGCTTTCAAAGTAAATGCTACCTTTGCTCCAGCATGTTTCCCAAGTCTTTTTCACTGTAGTGAATAAAGGGAAGGAATTAAATAGCATTTAGTCATCCCAGAGGTCAAAAGGAATATTATAATTCCAGAAAACTTCACTTTGCAGCTAAAACCCTTCATTGTTTTGGCTTGGCAGCTTTACCGGAGAGGACAATTTTTGAGACTGAATTACAGCACCAAACATGCATTAAACACAACAGGCTTGCTATTGTCAAATGATTTATGCCACTTATGAATTTTAGCAGTTTGACCATAAAGAACAATTACCCAGGATTTTTATGAAAAGCAAAATTCAGAAATACTGAAGCTATTCAATTGTTTCTTGTAACTCAAACCCCAATTTTTTATTGAATTAAAGAAGGCATATTAATGATGGAGAATTAGAAAGGCACATCATACCTTGAACATTCTTTTAGGCTCTGTTTAAATTTCTATGGCATAACGCAGAACAGCATGGCATAGTGGAAAGACCGTTATCATTTTGAATAACGCAGGCCTAAGCTTGAAACCAGTATATCCTAACTGTAGGACTATGATCAAATTCTAAGATTCTGTGCCTCATCTGTGAAATAGAGATAAAAATATTACCTATCTCATGTTTTATTGTATAAACCACAGTAGAACAGGCCATAAAGAGCTCAGCATAGTGTCAGATACTGATTTAGAACACAATAAATGTCATCTATTATTGTCACTATTATCATCATCATCATTATTGCCAGAGTTTTTATGGTAATTCAATGAATTTAGTTTTTCTGGATAAATCTGACAAATTGAACACTGTGGCAGAGAATGAAACAGAGGTGACATTTCTCTTTCAAAGTCATAGCCACGGGTGTGTTTTCAATTTGATGGGATATTACCTAATTTACTGTAATGCTACTATGATGTAACCCCTTAGCCAATTATGTCAAATTATGGTTACTGGAACAATTAGACTTTTCTTCAATAGCAGTGTACCAGCTACAGAAGTTTCTATTTGTGCCTAGGTACACACTAGACTATAATTGCAGTCCTCTTTTGATATTAGTTATAGCCATTTGACTGTGTTCTAGCAAACGAAATGTGCTTTAAAAAGTGACATATGCCACTGAGGCTTGACACATAAAAACCTGTTCACCATACTACCTTCTATCTCTTTCCTGATCTGCTGGTTGGAACTTAGCACCCATCCATATACTAAAGATAGATCCTAGACCCCTGGGTACTACGTGAACAGAACTTCTCCATGGGAGCAAACAGAAGACACCATCAGTTGCAATTTATGTTAGAGAGAAACAAACTTACAAACATAACTTATGCTACTAAATTTGGAGAGTCTATTAACTAATGCAGCTATTAGTGGCATGAGTGATACAAGCATACTTGTTTACCTTTCTTCTTTCTGAAACATGTTTTAAAAATCACAATACAGGTATTTTTAATTGTATTGAAAAGCAGGAAGTGGAAGGTGACTGATTTAATAGATCAGAAAAAAAAGTTTAAAACCAAGGGAAATTTGTTTGCAGTCTAGAATTCCTCACTTATCCAAAGTATCAAGTAAGAAGGAACACTGTAGGGCCCCTGCGGGGCTCAGTTGGTTAAGCGTCCAACTCTTGATTTCTATTCATGTCATAATCTTGTGGTTCATGGGTTCGAGCCCTGCTTGGGACTATCTCTCCCTCTCATTCTGTGCCTCCTCTGTCTCTCTTTCTTTCTCACAAAAATATATAAATACACATTAAAACAAAGAATGAAAATTACAACATACACATTTTCAGATGTGGATCTTAATGTTACATCCCCCAAGCTATTGAAGAATACTCTCTATCAATTCAAGGAAATAATCAAGAGCATTATCCAAAGAACAGAGCATTCATCATGAAATGAGGCCATGGGAACTCCCAGGGTGGTACTGATGGGGGTACCAAAAAGGTAAGTGTACAGAAGTCCTAGAAATCAGCTAGACCACAGTGAAGGAAGAAAGAAATGGAATTATTAGTTACCTAGTCTTTGTGTATGAAATAGTGATCGGAACTTAGAAAACTGGGCACATGAAAAATGAGACAAATTAATTTGAAAGAAGACAAAGTATTGTATGAAAGAAGAAATACATTTACATCATACAGCATGGTTCTATTATGGTTAATAGTTGCATAACAAATGTGACATAGTTTTTTTTAAAAATCTAATAAAAAATATTACACAATTACATTAAAAGTATGCGGGGACGCCTGGGTGGCTCAGTTGGTCAAGCGTCTGACTTCGGCTCAGGTCATGATTTCATGGTTCGTGAGTTAGAGCCCCACATCAGGCTCTGTGCTGAAGCCTGGAGCCTTCTTCAAATTATGTGTCTTCCTCTCTCTCTGTCCCTCCCCCAATGCACTCTGCCTCTCTCATTCTCTCTCAAAAATAAACATTAAAATTTTTTTTAAAAAGAGTCTGGGAAGGGGCGCCTGGGTGGCTTGGTCGGTTAAGCGTCCGACTTCGGCTCAGGTCATGATCTCACGGTCCGTGGATTCGAGCCCCGCGTCGGGCTCTGTGCTGACAGCTCAGAGCCTGGAGCCTGTTTCAGATTCTGTCTCCCTCTCTCTCTGCCCCTCCCCTGTTCATGCTCTGTCTCTCTCTGTCTCAAAAATAAATAAACATTAAAAAAAATTTTTTAAAAAAGAGTCTGGGAAGGTGTGTTGAGAGAGTGTTTTAAAAAGCTGCATCCTTATTTTCCAAAGTAGGGTCTACTTAGGAAATATTTAAGACTGAAAAATTATACGTAAAACCACAGTATGAGCATTTTATATAGAAAAAGGAAAGTAAATGTAAGGTAAGGTAAGGTAAGGTGAATGTAACTTGAAAAATAGAGTGAAGCATGGAAAATTGTACTCTTTGGAAATAGGAATCAAGGACGGAATGGGATGGAATGCACAAGCCTTGTAAAACCAGGGAATTTTTAGCATTACAAACATGTAAATTTGACTTGGGAAATAAATGTGTTTGCAGAGGTCACACTCCTTTTCCTACTCAATGGCTTTGTTTTGCTTTGCCTTGGTTAGTCCAACTACTCTAGCTCTCCCTGCACTCTGCTGATTGTAGGTAGGAATCACCTGCAGGTTTTTTTTAAGTTTATTTAAATTCAAGTTAGTTAACATACAGTGTAGTATTGGTTTCAGGAGTAGAACCCAGTGATTCATCAGTTACATACAACACCCAATGCTCATCACAACAAGTACTCTCTTTAACACCCATCACCCATTTTAGCCCATCATTCCCCTACCCACCTCCCCTCCCACAACCCTAACTTTGTTCTCTGAATTTAAGAGTCTCTTATGGTTTGCCTTCCTCTCTGTATTTTATTTTGCTTTCACTTCCCCTATGTTCATGTGTTGTGTTTCTTAAATTCCACGTATGAGTGAAATCATATGATATTTTTCTTTCTTTGATTGACTTGTTTCACTGACCATAATACACTCTAATTGTATCCACATTTTTGCAAATGACAAGATTCCGTTCTTTTTGATCTCTGAGTCGTATCCCATTAGATATATATACCACATCTTCTTAATCCATTCATCAGTTGATGGACATTTGGGCTCTTCCCATAATTTGGCTATTGTTAATAGTGCTGCTATAAACATTGGGGTGCATGTGCCCCTTCCAGTCAACATTTTTATATCCTTTGGATAAATACCTAGTAATATAATTGCTAGGTTGTAGGGTAGTTCTATTTGTAAATTTTTGAAGAAACTCCATACTGTTTTCCATAGTGACTGTACCAGTTTGCATTCCCACCAACAGTGCAAAAGGGTCTGCCTTTGTCTGCATCCTTGCCAACATCTGTTTTTTTCCTGAGTTATTAATTTTAGCCATTCTGACCAGTGTGAGGTGATATCTCATTGCGGTTTTGATTTGTACACCTGCAGGCCTTTTAAAATACAGATTCTCTGGCCCACCTAGACTTAATGGATTTCTTTATGGCAGACCAAGGTGTTAGTAATTTGTTAAACTACTCATTAGGCCATTCCAAGACTTAACAAGGTTAGGAATTGTTCAACTAAATTATGAACAGCATTATTAACATGACTTACACTAGATAATGTGTAATGAACATTTACTATGTATCAGGAACTGTCCCAAGTACTTTACATGTGTCTCTTCACCAAAATATTATGAAGAATATATGATCTTTTTTTTTTTTTTTTTTTTTTTACAAAAAAGGTTTAGAAAGGTTCAGTAAACTGCTTAAAGTCACATAGGTCAACAGTGAAAGCTTGATGCAAACTCACAACTGATTATAGATCTGAGCAATGTTTAATTACCACTCTATACTGTTGTTCTCTGCTAGTCTTACAAAGCTTGCCTCATACCTGTTATTACTCTATGGTCTAGAAAGGCCTGGTTCAATTAGACCTTGAAAAATGTTGTCAGTGATCATCATGAATTATGTTAATTAATGTCTCCTATTCTAATAGTGTTTGCATTTCTAACTATAGAATGAAAGGTTATAATTTTCTGTTAATGGAATTCCATATTTAGTGAATCAGTTGTTAAAGCTATGTCAGACATAAAAAGACCTTCAGGAGTCCTGCATTTATAATGTATAAGTCATCACATGTACTAGGGATTCCTAAACTTGGTTGATTGGAATCCCCTTGGGGTGCTATATAAAAACTACCGAATTCCCTTGGGGTACTATAAAAAAAACTACCAAATTAAAATCACTGAGAGTGAAACTATAGTTTCAGAATGCATCCCTGGATATCCCATAATCAGCCAGACTTGGAATCATACCAGCTATGTGGAGATACCAGTCTTTCATGTTCCTTTGTCATGTTTCTCATCATTAGTGGAAAGGACATTCTTGTGCTTAGAACAAGGAATTGTAATTACCAATCATCACTATACACTACATAAGGTCCTGGTACCAAATGTGAAATTAACCAAAGCAGAAAGGATATATTTGTGCTTTGAAACAAACATTATTAGAATGAAACTTGTAAGACTTCTCAATGTGTTCAAAGGATTTCTCAAGGCTCTTAAAGTGATCTTAGAAACAGTGTAAGTTTTGGTGGTACTTAACAAGAGGACACAATAAAATTTATTTCCTTTTGGTCTCACTACATATTGGCTGTCAAGTTGAGACCCACAACCTGGAACTTCGTTTAGAATGTCATTCTGCCTTGTTTTGTTCTTTTTGAATCTGACATTTACTTTATCCAAATATCATTTTGTCTGTAAATATTAAAATGAGTTGTTGGCCACTCAGTGTTGCAAAATACGTGAAATACTTTAAAGGATTTTCTGGCTGGCACAGAAGCTCTTATTGTGCAAAGTTAATCTCTTGAAAATGTTTTAGTATTGACAGCATCACTTGCCATAATTAGACAAGTAAGAGACTCACTCATGAAGCTGTAACAATTGGGTATTATGCTTTCATCTCAAATAATTTCAAATATTAAATGTTCATAGAATAGGATTTAACAAAGGTTTCTTCATCTTAAAGGCTGCTTAGACTATAGTGAAATTGCCTATGCCCAGCATGGGCCAAAATGCTTTTGCATCCTTAGGTAATAAAATTGTGAACCCCCGTGGCTATAGGGGAATTTGAGACATTATCCTGTCCCAAACTCCCCAGCCTAGCTTTTGGTAAGGAGGTTGTTTATCCCATCCCCAACATTTAGGCATTATTACCTGCCTACTGTGGTGTTTAATAACCTCTCCATCAAGAAATGCTTCTACACATCTGAAATCTACTTTTTTGTTTTGTTTCTTTTGTTGTTGTTTGTTTTTGTTTTTTTTGTTTTTTTGTTTGTTTGGTTGGTTGTTTTTTTTTTTTTTTTTTTCTGTTGTTGTTGTTGCTTTGTTTTATTTTTCCAGAATTCTGGTGGAGAAAAGAAAGGCTTCTTTAAGGTTGAGGGCTTAAGCTGCATAGTGAGTCTTGGGATTTGTTCTCCCATTTGGAAAACGGGCACCATATGTTTTGGTCCTTAACAGCATATCCAGAGTCACCATATGCAGTTACGTAATTTATGCACCGTACAAAAGCAGCAAGTAGAATGGTGGTAGTGGGATTAGATTCATATGCACTCCTGTCTAAACTCAACACCTACCAGCATGTTAGTTCTACCCCCAAGAGGCATCTCTTTCTAATCTTCTGTGCCAAGGAGAAGCCCCACAGGGAATGTTTTTGTTTTGTGTTTCTATTTTTGTTTTTGCTTTACCTAGATTGCTCAAGGGTGCCCTAATAGAAACATTGATGACAGTGACTATAATAGTGAGTCTCAACCTTAGAGGGCCTAGATTTACCTTAGATACAATTTTGTTGTTGATGGTGTTGTTCTTTTGTCCCACAAGAGCACTTCTGATTCAACAAGTCTGGAACAGGACCCGACAATCTTTTTGTTTGTTTGTGTTGTTTCGTTTTGTCCAACAAACACTCCATGTTACTCTGATGCTAAGGGTTAAAAATCATGTTTTCAGAAAAAGTGTTGGGATGGTTTAGCTACTTTAGATTGGCACCTGGTTATGTAGTCAAGATACTTCCCCTGGGATCATGGAGGCTTTGGCTGTCTAGTTGGACCTCATTTGATTTGTAATAAGAAGCCAGTGGAAACCTTGCAGATTATCAGTGAAGTTGACGAACATCCAAGAGTCTCGTCACTATGTGTTTCAACTCTTGTCACTATGTATATCACTTTATATATGTGTTATTTTCACTTTAGGTATTTCTTGTATGCATTCTTTTCTTTACTCAAAAAAAAAAAACAAAAACAAAAAACACTTATTAAGCACCTGCTCTGTACAATGCATGGTATGTGAGAGACCATGATGATCCAGTTACAATTTAGTAGACTGCTTAAAACATGCATGAAAATACTCCAATTTAAGGTGTAAAGTAATAAATTTCATAAAAATTATAGTACTTTAGAATTTAGAGAGGAGGATATAATATTGTTAATGTTACTGTGACACAATACATGGTTTTATACTATCTACAGAAGCAAAGACAGGACTCAGATATTAATAATTGGATTTTTAAAAATTATATGTGTTCATTCATACATTTTATCACTATTTACTTTGCGGTGTTATAATAGTACTGATAGGTTAAGTCTATGGCCGTGGCATTTCATGTGTGCTATATATAATAATAAATTTGAAAGTTTTCAATTGAGATTTTTATCATACATAGCATAGATTAAAATGACAATTTCTTATCTAGTATATATACTCAGGAGCCTCTAACTTTCAATTTAGATGTTTGTTCCAATATTGATTTTTGTATTGCAACCCTAGAAATAAATACTGATTTAGATTTGACAGTATAATGCTTTAAATATGTTAGATTGTTTTAGCTCCAGCAGTATATTTTTTAGTTGTTTTGGTGTGTAACAATTTGGCTTAGGTTGCAATCTTTTTCGACTACCAGTATTTAAATAGGGAATGAAAAGCAGGTTGATTGTTGACCCCTGGGCACCAAAGTAAGAAATCTCATCATTAGACTATTTTGTAGTGTGTATCCATGTAAGAGGACACCTGTATCTCTTACCTACACAATTGCTCTTACATTTCACATGAGATAATATGAGTAAATGAACAATCCTTTTGAGGTTGTATGTAATAAATTAGGACATTTTCTTATCTGATTGCAGGGTTAGACAAATAGATAAAATTGGTGAGGGTAGGAAAGGTGAGTTTGGAAGTTCTTAAAAGCTCTCCTTTCAAGGTTTTTGAGTTTTTGAGTTTATGAATTTCTCATTCATAAAATGGGGATAACAGTAGGAACTTCCTGTTGGATTTTCGTGAGGAAAATGAGATGATATATTACTCAGTACAGTGCTTGGTTGCCACGGTATATGCTTTAACTTAACCCAACATGTTTACTGAATATGTGCTACCTGGCAAGCACGTTGTTCTAAGTGCTGGGGAATCAGAGATAAATAAAACAACGTCCTTGACCTTATCAGCCTTAAAACAGGGGAGACATAAAGCTGAAAGTAACTCCAAATACAGAAAGTCGTCTGAGTGGACAACTGTTAGAGTCTTATTTATTTCAGTTGGTACCTTTCAGACCTGCTTCTTTATTCTTAGTCATTCCAGATTTAGTAGCTCGATTTCTAATAGTGTTCATTACTGATCAAACAGCAACTTAAAGATAGAATGCCATTTGTTCAACTCATTCTTGTTTTCCTTTCTACAGGTTCAGATAAACTCTATTAAGATGATGTAATAGGACAGTTACCTACTAGAGTATAATGATTACCTCCATTCTCATTTCAACTTAGACCAATTTTGAATGACAACTGGAAAATAAAAACACTTAGCGTCTATAAGTTTCAGTTTCCTTAGTTGTTTCCATGCAAGGTTACACTTCACATGAAAAAGAAGAAGAATGAGGAGGAGGAGGAGAAGGAGGAGGAGGAGGAGGAGGAGTAGAGGGAGGGAGAGAAGGAAAAAGAGAAGGAGAAGAAGAAAACAAGGAAGAAAGTAAAAAGAAAAATGAAAAAAAGATCTTTAACAAGTACTTGCTTAATGCCTATTCTATGCCGTATACTGTTTTAAGAGCTGGGAAATTAGCTGAATCAGTAAATAATTAGTTATAGTATGACTGAGGGGTAAAAGAGTTCTAGGGAATGGAGAAGGGGAAAGCAAAGAAGTGGTGGTTGTGAAGGGGGCTGTGTTTTTGGATTTGGGTTGTCAGTAACAACTTCCCTGAGAAGATGGTGTAGGAGGAGAGAACAAAGGAAACCAGGAGGTAAAGTACTGGAAAAACCTTCCAGGCTGAAGGCACAAGAAGTATAAAGGCCCTGAGGCCAGAGGGATGAGGTAGGGGTGGTCTTAAAAGTCGAAATAGCAACTTTGCATTTTTTCTGGGTGAAATGAGAAGTCACCTGGAGAGCTTTCAGCAGACTGGTGAGATGACTGTTGGCTGCTGTCAGAAGGAATGCAGTGGGAAGGAGACTACAGAACTGGATTGGACTTGTTTTTCTTGACCATTTACCTACAGCAAGGAACTGACAATCTGAATAGTGTTACAGGTGTTCCTTCCAAGAAAAAAAAATCACATATATCTATACACAGGCTAATGGTGTCTAGGCATAGACATTCTATATTCTTTGATCCATTCTGGATGTTTCTGTTTTATGACCCATTTCTTGTGATTCTCATTTAACTGTAGAAAAATATTTGATTGAGGCCATATATCCAAACTTAATGCTTTAGACCAATTAGAAAGCTGAAAAAAAAATAAACCAACTCATAATCATCTTAAAGATAAGAGTCAACCTGGCATTGCAATATAAATAGAGACCAATTTAGGCAAGAGACATAAGGAGAAATCTGGAAATCTCTTTCAAGATGTGATAATATATCCATGTGTGAATATCATTGCATGCAAAAAGCTTCATTGGATGGAAAACTTAATGCAGTTTGCCCAAGGTTAGAGACTGTGGAATTGCATTAGATGAAAGTCCTACAAGAAGTTCGTGGAAATCCTAATAAAAATATTATTGGTAGGGGTTTTAGGTACTTAGAGTTTTAACTTTTGATTACCCAACAATCTGATGTATTAACTTTGCTTTAGGATTTCAAAAGTCTCTTAATACTATTATTATTCCTACAGGGAGATTAAGCATAGCCAGCAGTCATATTGTTTTGAAAATAGCACTATCTCTTTAAAAAGATTGACATGCTTTGCAAATCGTGAATCTCTGCTTTGTTTTCAAAAACAAATGGACACATTTCCCATTTAAACAGTGGTCTTCACTGTCTGCCCTTTGAATAAATGCTGGGAAAGTGTCTGATGTGCATGTATTTATCTTACAGCTTGACAAATGGAATTAATGCCAAAGTGTTAAGCCATTACTGTGTAGGGGAATAGAGGTCTTACAAATACATTTGCTATTTCACTTTCTCTGCATGTTCTGTGCATTGAAGCCTGGGTTAATGATATCCTCAGAAATTGTATGGTCTGTTAAATGGTAGTGGTGATGAAATATGGTTGTCCACTGCTTCCAGAAGAATAGCTTTATTCGGTAATAAATCCACAATCTTGGAAGGGTGAGGATAGGAGTCAGAGATGGGTATGAAGCAAAGACCCAAAAGGTAGAACCAATTAATATCTTCCAACCTCTGGAAATATATGCTGTGGTCCTGAAGTTTCTCCCTTTCAGATTAAGAACGAGCCACTTCCAGCAGCAGTTACCTTCTCATGGGGGTTTCTCATCATGAATGCAAGGACATGGCCAACTTATAGTCCATATCTCCCAAGATGACACCTGAAGCTGAGACTTAGTTTCATTTTCAGCAAGCATTAGAACCATCACAAAGACGTAAGAGAGATCTTCAACACCCCTACTTACGAGAATTAAAACACCACATTTGGGGCAGAAATACAGGAGAAAAAGAGAAAAATTTGTTTAGCCCCTGCCTTCCCCATATCAAATTCCCCCTCCTCCTCCTCACCCCCATCTCTTCCTGTCCTCTCCCTTCTCCTTTCCATTTCAAAGTAGACCCAGGCCTCCACCAACCTCAGGGATAGGAAAGCCTCAGGGCAAAGTGAAACCAAAGTACTGTAGTTAATTCTTAGCTTTTGAGCTTCCCGAGCCCAGGTCCTCCAGATTTAAAGAAGTTTCAAGGATAATTTTGACAATCAGTGATGTTTACCTTAATTTGCCTTGTTGAATTGAGAACCTAGCTCTTGTATTTGAAGATACAATTTCACTGCATATGCAGTCTGCTTCCAAATTAGCTGTTTTTTTTTCAAAACATCAAAATATCCTGTTTCCTAAGAATAGGGACTCTATTATATTCATATCTAAAACCCCACAATGCCTAGATCAGTGCTTTGGACAAAATAGATGCATATTGAAAGTTTCAGTTGATTTATATAAAAATCTCCTGCCACCTTTTGAAGACATTTTAGTCAGCTACACATTCCATAGACTGCCTAGCCAATCTGAGACTATAGATAAAAGGTTTTCTGTATGCTTTTTTATTTAAAATTACTGTTTTTCCATGGTGAACAGAATAGAGTTATCTCTGAACTTGTTTTTAAATTGGAACACTAGAATGATTAAAGTTTGGTATTATTTACCAATCAAAAGTTATTCTCTAGTGAATATTCTTCCTTGAAAATATTCAAATTTTCTATAGCCACTGTGCCAGATAATCTAAATCCATAGGACACAAAGTAGCAATTTTATTTGATGCTGACATCTTCTCTTTGGGTTTTCCCTTTAAAAAAAAAGCCTATGCGAAATCCACTGAGCATAAAAAAAGAACCTCTATTTCTACTATCTACTGATGCCTTTTTGAGCTTCCCTTGGTTGGGAATTTAGCATTAACAAAGGAATTTGTGATGTTTTATATACTCTGTACTGTAATCTAATATTCGTCTGTGATATCATTCATAATTACTATATATTTAAATCTCAGTTTGGAATTCAGGTGTCAAAGGAGAAAGAGAACTGGGAAAGTCTTCATTATCAGTTATGAGTTTGCTGTAAAACTTACAGTGTTAAAACATCCCTTGAAATAGACATTAGAGACCTGAAAAAGGGATAATATAAAATTGATCAAAACCTATATTTCAAAGCAGCTTTCCCCACCATCCAGAAAAAAAAGGCTTTAGCTAGAAGTGGTTTAGGGTTATTTCATACATGAAAACTTAAAATCAGGCAGGCATTTCTATCCTTTATTGGAAAACTTAGATAGAAAAATAGATACATAAATCTATGGATAGATGCATACACCAGATCAGGAATAAACTCCAGAAATAAACAAACTCACCATGAACCTCATCTGTGTAGGGAAAAAAAATCACAGAGGCTCATTGACTGCAAAGGTTAATCAAGATTCTGAGGGGACATCTCCTGTGTAGCAGCTGACAAGCATTTCATTAGGGAAGAAGTCTGAAGCTTCAATGAGATTCTGGAGAACAAACCCACCAGGAGCCAGATTGCTGGGAGGAGGAGAGATCAGAGCTGGGTGGGTTGAATGGACTTGAATATTGACAGAGGTCTGAATCTCTTCCTGAAAAGTCACCTATTTCACTGTCCCTGGAAATCTTTCTGCCCAGAACTACATAGCACTTAGTAATAGCATTACCTGTAATTGTGAATTCTGCACTTAATAACTTACATCATTACTTTTCCCATCAGATAATCCACATTAAAATTCTATATTACTTCTGTGCCTATGTTATATGTCCATACACAAATTGCAAATAATATAGTTATTATTTTGGTTTCAGGTATCACAGATTTTCTCTGGCAGTATTTTATCATTCCCAGTTTCCATAGATTCCACTTATTTGGGAAGGAAAACACACACACACACACACACACACACACACACACACATTTAAATTTACCTTTAAGGGTTTTATTTGTTGTGTATTTTGGCTTATCAGATCCAATCACTAGGTTGAAATGGGTATTTTTTTTATTAAATATTATTGAAAATTGGGGACCAAAGTTATTTGTTCAAACAAAGAAACTGAAAATACCGTGATAATTTTGGAGATCGTAAAGATGTAAAATCAACATTTGAACCACAGCAGAGTGAAATCACAGCTCAGTAACAAGTTCTCATGGCAAGAATTGTTTATAATAATTAAGGCCAGATTATTAATTGGAGAGAGAAATAGAGGCACAAAAGAGACTCTTTTAAGACACATATTATGGAGAGAGAGCCAGAATTATTTTTAGATTTATTTTTGTACCATCTGTGTGGAATTTTGTTTATCCGTGAAACTCAAGAACAGTAGAGTCTGGTGATTTCTAAGTTGTTACTGGTGTCTTGGGTAGGCCTATTATGGTTATGTTGTTAGGCAGAGGAGTGTTACAATAGTTTTCACTTCCTTTCCATTCCATTGCTTTATTTCCTTGAACTTCTTTCTGAAGGTAAATGGCCAGCACATTACATAGTCACGTAGCAAATGTCTTATGATCTGCAAAGCCAGTCTCCAAAGTAAATAAAACATCAGTCAAATCCACTTTGTCAGCAGCTTATCAAGAAGCATTTTTGTTTTGGTTAGTTTCGTTTTTTTCTTTACACTGTGTTTGAAGGAAAGTTTTATATTTGAGAGACTAAATGAACACTTGGATGGCAATTGATGGCCCGCCTCACATCCCGGCTGGATATGCATCTGCCTCATTTTCCAATAGGGCAGCCAGGGCTCTGAGTTTTCAGTATTAGCGCAGATCCCCAAGGATTGGGTATGGCAAAAAAGCTGACGAACCTTTGTTACCCAGAGCTCTGGCCATCAAAGGCAGGGCCAGTGATGGGGCAGAATCTGCCTCTCTTGCTGTTTCCCTGATCCTCTGGATAAATTCATTACTTTGATCCTTAAAGCAGTAAATCTGACACTTCTCAGCAATACTAAATTCACTTCCTCCCCATTTTGAATAGAGGGACGTGTATAACAGTTGTCGGCTCCTCAGAATCACAAATCCAAGACTGACAGTGGGACTGTCACCTCTGGCTGTCCTGCTGGTATCAGTGGCCCAATATGGAGATGCATACATATTTAACAGAAGGCCTTTCAGTGGTGAAACAGCACATCACAGCCGAATACTTTATTATAACATCAAATGGCTAAAACTGTTTATTCTGTGAACATAATGGTTTTCTGTGTCTTTGGTTCCTCTTAATCTGTTTTAGTGCCTAGCTTCTCTCAAAAACCTCTTTTGAATGCAGAGTTATTCATTTCAGAGAATAGCTGCAAAAGGAAGAAGAATAAAACAAAATTAGCAGTTGATCAAGAGTACTTTAGGCTGCCACCCTTTCCATTAACGATTTGATTTGATGTGAGTGCAATGCTTTCCCTGATACATTATGATAGAATAACACTGACAGAAAGTAAAACCAGAGAAAACTCAAACTTGATCGGAGCTACAGCAGCCTGCCCCCCTCTCTATTAGCATTTTAATTTGGTGGGAACCATGTGGTGTCTTCATCTCAGTTCCCACAAAAGGCTTTCTCATTTAAGAGTGTCTTACCCTATGAAGTTATCCTGAGCTTTTTAAAAACTGTGTTTATTAATGATCACCTCTGCCTTCCTGTTGGCAGTGGAAGGTGTTTATCAGACACTGCTTTACAGGAGAAATCTGAGGCTGCCTCTTGATGACAGATTGTAAGTCTTCATCAGGACTAAAGTACACACTTAAAGAAAAACATGTTCTTCTGATAGTACCTTTGTTGAAGTGGCTTCCTGCAAGAGAACTGTGTTAATAGTCAAATTTTCATTCTTTTTTGCTTGAAATTATCTTCTGCTTTAAAAAGGAATCGAAGAGAAAAAAAAAATTAATCTTAGAGAGACCAATTCATTCATCATTAATTGAAGTCACCACATTAATCCTATAATGTTTAGTTAAGGGGGAAAAAAAAGCGTTAGATCTGCAAATGGACATTTTGTTCCACCCACACAGGGATAAAGCAGCGGCGACATTTTCATGCTAGCTCTGCCAAATCCATTGCTCTCCTTCCCCTAGACACTTCCCACACCTGAACTTTGTGACCTGGTTTCCTATGTCAGATGTGGGGATTGAGAACAGTGGGTTGAATCTATCGAAAAGAATATTTTTCTTCTTCTGATGTCTTAACTCAGAACATTTAATTCTCTTGACTGATTGATCAATTCTCGACCAGAAACAAACACCGTAAATCCAATCGGACCCCCTGAAGGATCACGTTATCTTCCACAAGGTTTGCTTTAGCTCCTTTCCCACCCACCACCCCCTTTTTTTTTATCCACACCCTCTCAGCTTCCACGGAGAATCAAAACATTTTGTATACCTCGACATTCGGAAAAAATGCAGATCGGAAAATTTGAGAACAAAAAATAAAGGAAAACTTTTTTTATCACTATAATTTTTATCTAAAGGGAAAATTGTGCTTCTTTAAATTTCTTAAGTGGCTACCCAATACAGATAGGGTTCTGGTTCACTGTATTTTTATATTTTTCTGAGACTTTGTGTTAAAGCTTCCCTTTTCAAAATCATTTCTCATATGCATATTCCCTAACTAAGAGTCTTTCACATCAAAGTTACACTTTGAAGCTTTCTAGCAAAGTAGCAGCTAGGCAGTCTATGACAACAGCAATAATTTAGTCGCATCGTTTTATTGGAGAAAAAGTTTCATCCTTATTTAAATAGCGGTTTTAAAGCCTAATTAACTAATTTGATAGCTTTATGTATGTAAATTGCCATAACAGAAGAAGGGAATATGCAAGATGGGGTGGGGGGAAGTGCAGGCAGTCTGTCCTTGTCCTATCATGCCCTTTTATTAAGCAGATCTGTATGCTACTGGGGTTTCTGAGGCCAGTCTGTGGCCTTGTAATTTTTAACAGGGGGATCTGTATGGAGACAAGGTCTTTAAGCGTTTAGCAGCTAATCTAGCCACCATCTTAGGAGGATGAGACCTGTTCATTATTTGGAGATTTATTAATTTGGTACACTAATGACCTTTAAAAATCAGATTTGGGAAAATAAAAAAATTCTCATCCAATCAGCCTAGAGACCAATGGTAGGATACATAATGCCACGGAATTTTTTTCATTATCCTGTAGACACCTGTGTATATATTATTGTAAAGTTCTAATAAGTTTATGTTTATATAACACAGCCATGTACAAACATATTTACCATATATTTCTCCATTAATATTTAAGTATTAGCCTATTAAACATACTACTTGTATAAGTTATATTAAAATGTTACTTTAAGTTACACAAAACTTACTTAATATATACTTATTTATTTGGTAAATATATAATAAAATATTTATTTTTTAGATTAAACCAACTGAAATTTATGGTATTCAGCTGTGTTTGACTTATAAAATTGTCATTCTCTGTGATTCAATATGCTGTATATAAAAATAAATGTAATTTCAGTTTATATATATTCATTAAAACTAAAACTTGGGATTGTTTTTCTATGATCGTGAATTTGATGAAAGCTATGGATTTCTCCTTAGAAAAATTTACAGTGATATAAAATTTTGCCTATAAATATAGGGTGTTTACCACTTTCTGATGAGCATCATATAATTTATCCACTGTCTCTTAACAATCTTCATGCGTTGTATGAGACTGTATAGAAAGGCAGACAGCAGAGAATGAAACGATGTATGGGTGATTCGCTGGCCGAAGGGAGGGTTGTGAGGAAAACAGACTAGGACCTAAGCCTAGGTCTAGGCATAGGACCCACAAGGATTTCTAAATGGCCGCTTTGGAAGAAAAACTCCAATCTAAGGATATTAGAGTCTATTCTCTAGATAATTAATGACCCGTCCCCCACCCCCTTTTGGCCTCTTCTGGCTTCTTTCTTTAAGGCCTGAGTTTTCTTTTGGTGAGGAAAGCAAGAACAATTGCTTTATAAGACCTCCAAACTGTAGACGGTAGACTCAATTTCATCTCTGTCTTAAATCCGCCAATTTTTCCTAGTGTGTTATTTCTTCCCTGAGACCATTTCCTTGGCAATCAGAATAAACCATGGGCATGAACCTAAATAAGGCACTCTAGGAAAACCTAGGAGTGATGAGCGCCCAAGATAAAAATCTTTGAGAGTTAGTTTACCTTGGAAGAGTAAATAAGTAATGGGCTCTTTCAGTTTAAACAGCTCTTAAAGACCGCCCATCTCCATCCACCTCTTTGAAATGCATGGTGACAACACATTGATATTGCCGAGGTTAATGAGTGACTGATTAACAACAGAGAGCACATTTGCAGGCAAATGAGCTGTAATAATTGTTGCAGGAACTCCTTTGAAGAAAATGTTTTAAATAGGCTTATAAAGGCTCTTGAAATGGCTTCTTCACTCACTCCATCCCCACAAGCTGCACCCCATTCCTTTATTTTTGCCTTCTGTGCTTTTTCTAGGATGGTGAAAGAGAAAACTCCATCAAGCTTTCCCTGAATAATCTAAAAAGCAGTACTTGTTCATCCAGTCTAAGTTATTTCAGGTAATTCCTATAGACAGAAAAATAAAAACAAAAAACAACCAAGCAAGCAAACAAAAACCTAGGGAAAGGTCCAATAAGAACCGTAATCATACATACAGTCTCTTTAACTCGGTGGAATTAACGTTTTGCTGCTTTGATTTGTAGTTTAGGTTTGCTAATTTAGAAACCATGAGCTAGATCTTCAAATCCAGAAAGGCTCAAGCCTATTTTCCTGTGCCTCAGAAAAGGAGTTTGACATTTATTTAAAACAGTGAAAAGGATAATATTATGTTATTTTTATATTCAGGTATAACATGCATGGAGTTACAAAATAAGAGTGTTTCTCAACTTCTTTTAAACCCACATGCTGTTTGTTAACTAGAAGTACTTAACTCCATGGTCCCCAAATTCCATTGGGGATCATCCATGTGATGATTTGGCCATGTGTCATTGCCAAAGTGGCAGAAGCCTTCAAAATTCAGCATGCATCCAAATCACGTGAAAGGAAAGGAAAGGAAAGGAAAGGAAAGGAAAGGAAAGGAAAGGAAAGGAAAGAAAAGAAAAGAAAAGAAAAGAAAAGAAAAGAAAAGAAAAGAAAAGAGAAAAGAAAAAAGAAAAGAAAAGAAAAAGGTTTGAGGCCCTGCTCCCAGAATTTCTACTTCAGTGGGTCTAACAGTTTGCATTTCTAACACATAAAAGTTGATTCAGATTGTGCTAGTCCAAGGACCCTCCTCTGAGATCATTGTTCTTGAATATGGTCAAAATCAGGTAACTTCTCAGGTAGAGATACATACAGCTGGTCCTAACTGCTCCCACCCTCTAACCCACATCCTAACCTTTCCACACACATAGGCAGACATAAGCAGGTCAACTGCTTGGCAGAAACAACCAGCAAATTACCTTGCCATTCTTGTTCTGTTCTATGTTTTTTGTGTGTGTGTGTGTGTGTGTGTGTGTTTAGTCATTCACTTAGTCAACATGCATTTGACAATATCCCGGACCTAGCCATTAAGCTAAGGTCCTGGAGTTACAAAAGTGACTGTTGACAGTCTGCAGTGTGATTAAGGACCTTACTGAAAGAAAGCACTGCCATCCTGCAAAAGGAAGCCAGTAAATTCAGGTGCCTCAAATGAATAGAATCATTATGGCACCAAAAAAATGGGGATACAGTGATCAAACTTGACTAATTTACATACTGTCTTCATGTATTTTTCTTTTAATTCCTTCACTTTAAAAATGTGTTAAATCTATTCTAAAGGTGATCATTATATCCTTACCACAAAAGTTAAAACAGTGCAACTTCCCATGAATAGATGGTAACCAAAAATATGTAAAGACATCTACAAGACAAGTCTGTTAAATTCTGGCTTTGACCTGCAGAAAGGTCTGTGCCTGGGGCTTTCTTAGTGAAAAAAGGGAGATTAGCCAATGCTTGGATGATGTAAAAGACATTCTAGCAAGACATGGAAATGTTCATTTTGATGTTGAAAGAAAACAAGGAAAGGGAGAATTTTTCATTATGTAATTTGCTGTTATTTATTGCTATGTCGAGTATGCTATCTCTAATTATATTAGGACCACTAGTATGATTCATCTCCCTTTTCCAGAAAATAAATAAATAAATAAATAAATAAATAAATAAATAAATAAATAAA
>NW_024412377.1:56953034-57016404 GCF_014898765.1 Herpailurus yagouaroundi
AAATAAATAAATAAATAAATAAATAAATAAATAAATAAATAAATAAATAAA
This sequence comes from Herpailurus yagouaroundi, assembly GCF_014898765.1. Classification (NCBI taxonomy): domain Eukaryota; kingdom Metazoa; phylum Chordata; class Mammalia; order Carnivora; family Felidae; genus Herpailurus; species Herpailurus yagouaroundi. The sequence continues at coordinate 56,953,086 of NW_024412377.1, forward strand.
ACTCAGCTAGAAAGAGCAGCTAAGAGCAAGCAAAATGGGGTTGACAGACTAGACTGATAGTCTTAAGCCACTAAGAGACTGAGATAGCCAAGGTGAGCAGGATGTGTCAAAATGTGATGTACATGACAGAAAGATGGACTTGTGGAATGAATTGGGTCATCTTTATGGACTCACCTCAGCTCATCTGCATTGCCCAAGCTTAGAAGGGTACATTTGAATCTAATATGTTTTGTTTTTCAGTTTTACTGAGATATAATTAGCATATAACATTATATTAGTTTAAGGTGTACAACATCATGATTTGATATATGTATATATTGTGAAATGATCAGCACAATCAAATTAGTCTCCTCATACAGTTTTTTCTCCCTCTGTGATGAGACCTTTTAAGATCTACTATCTTAACAACTTTCAAATATTGTTAACAGTACTCACTTATGCTATACATTACATCTCCCAAACTGATTAATCTTATAACTGAAAGTTTATACATTTGACCACCTTCATCTGTTTCTCTCATCTCCCACTCCTTGCCTCTGGCACCCACAAAACTTCTCTCTGTTTCTGTTTAGTTTTTAGATTCCATATTTAAGTGAGATCATCCAGTTGTTGTCTTTCTCTGTCTGACTTATTTCATTTAGCATAATGCCTTCTACATTTATCCATGTTATCACAAATGGCAAGATTCCATTATTTATTATGGCTCAGTAATATTCCATTTTACATATGTCATATATATAATATAAATACTTACTTTTTCCTTAATTAATTATTTAATTTATTAATATTTATTTAATATTTATTTAATATTTATTTAATTGTATATAAATTATATATATGTGTGTATACACACACACACACAGACACACACACACACACACACACACACACCACATTTTCTTTATCCATTTATCCACTGTTTCTATGCCTTGGCTATCTATTGTAAATAAATCACATTGTAAATCAAATTGTAAATAAATCTGATAAATCAAATTATGAATGTGATTCTAATGCTCTTAATGCAAAACGATGGCCAGTGTTTCATGGGAAACTTATTAACAAGTATTTCAAAGGGTGTTCTCATTATCTGGAGTATCTGTCTTACTACTGCATGAAAGTGGAGTTAGAGCAACAATATTAGGGGTCATATCTTATTATAATGACTGTTTATGTGATCCATGCTTCTGATAGGAAATGGAGAATATCATATCCTGCCAGAAAGTACCCATGAATGCAATTAACACCTTAGCTAGGCAGGAAAGTTAAAGGAATCAACTTCTTTTCTTGGCCACTAATGAAAATTGCGAGTTGAACATAGAATGAGAAAACAAGTTTGGCATCAAAATGGGAAGAGTAGTCACTGACAAATAATACTCTATCACTCTACCTCTAACACCAGACCATATAAATTAAATGCATATTTACTGGAGTGAAGTAAGAAGAGAGGGAGGAGGCATAAAGAAGAACAAGAAGAACGAGAAGGAGAAGAAGAACAAGAAGAACAAAAACAAGAAATAAAACTTATTTTTATACAAATTTTTCTAATGTTGACATACATCATCTCAATTTATTTTTAAACTGATTTACCAAATAATGAAATTTAATCCCAGAGAGTAACTTAATTTACATAGGTCACCTTGTCCATTGGTGGCATAGTCATTATTTGAAGCCAGTTCTGATTCTCAGCCCCTGTTCAATGATAATTAGCTGTAATAATTATAGTATAATAATAATAATAATAATAATAATGACAGTAACTTCTCTAGAGTACTTATTATGAACTCTTTTACATGAATTACTTAATCCTGACAATGTATGAGTTGAGTATTATTATTTGTTTCCTCATATTATAGATGAGAAAATGATGCACAAAGAATTTAAGTAATTTTCCCAAAGTTATATAACTAATAAATGGCAGAGCTGGCATTATACACAGGCTCATTTTAGTTTTGTGAACTTTGGAGTTCTTATGTGTCTGTTCTCAACCCTCTTGGATGTATTTTATTTTATTTTATATTTTTTGTACTCATAATTGGAATAGACTTTTTATTTTTTTAATAATTGTTTCTTTATTTATAGGAAGTTTATTTTCAAATTGGTTTCCATACAACACCCAGTGCTCATCCCAGCAGGTGCCCTCTTCAATGCCCATCACCCACTTTCCCCTCCCTCCCACCCCCCATCAGCCCTCAGTTCATTCTCCGTTTTCAAGAGTCTCTTATGGTTTGGCTCCCTCCCTCTCTTTTTTTTTCCTTCCCCTCCCCCATGGTCTTCTGTTAAGTTTCTCAGGATCCACATAATAGTGAAAACATATGGAATTCATCCTTCTCTGTATGGCTTATTTCACTTAGCATAACACTCTCCAGTTGTATTTTAAAAGAATATCTAATTCCTAGAGACAGACCTCGTTACAGAACAAGTATCAGCTGATAATGATCATCTGCACCTCCAAGAACCTAAGCTTTAAAGTTCCCTTTAAGTCACCTGGGGCATTATCCCCTGTCTCTCCCTCCCACTGTCAGATACTCAGGGAGGCATTAACTCCTCTCATTAAATGAATTCCTGCTAGGGGGTTAATAAGATGTTGTTATTGCTTCCTAACATCATTTGCAGGCAGTATTTGCATGTAGGAGTTTTTATTTCCTGATCTCCAAGCAAACAGATTCAGGTACTCCTGACTTGGTGGGGAATGATCTCTTCTATTCCCTGTATTCCTTCTGTGAAGTCAGTTCCAAAAAGTAGGCTCTTAACCTTCTGCCTACCATACCATGACCAAAACACTTAAAAGCCCTACAAAACCTGACTTCTTACTTTTAACATATCTAGCTCCAACTTATAACAATTGTATTGCTTTTTTAACATATTTGATTTTTAAATAATCAAGGACTAAATGAAAATACCATCTGGTACAAAAAAAAAAAAACCACTTTAAGATTGACATCCCGTAATTTCATTCTTCCAAAGGTAATATTTTTATGCCAGGATGTGTGTGTGTGTGTGTGTGTGTGTGTGTGTGTGTGTGTGTGTGTGTGTATGTTTTATTTTCCCTAGACCATTTTCTACTCATTTACATGAAACTATGTATCCATAGAAAATATACAGTATTGTTTGTTGTGATTTTCACATAAGTTGTATCATAGAATATACATCTTTATCATGTGTATATTTTTTCCTATTCTTAAGTAAATGTGTTAAGAAATCCTTACGTGTATTTTGGGGGGCCTGGGTGGCTCAGTCGATTAAGTGTCTGACTTCAGCTCAGGTCATGATCTTGCGCGTGTCTGTGCTGACAACTCAGAGCCTGGAACCTGCTTTGGATTCTGTGTCTCCCTAGCTCTTTACCTGTCCCCACTCATGCTCTCTCTCTCAAAAAATAAATAAGAATTAATTTTTTTTTTAAAAAGACACTTTTCACATATATAGTTTTTACCTCATTCTTTTAAGTACTGTCTGGCCTTCTGTAATTTGAATATGCTATAATCTAGCCATTGTCTCACTGATGAATATTTGGGCTGATCACAGTCTTTTACTATTATAAATGGAGTTGCAGTGAGTATTCTTGCCCAGCACATGCTTGTCCATTAGATCTCATCCATTTATACAAAGTTTCTTCTAGGAATTGTATGGAGGAGTGAGATTCTGGATCATGGGACATGCAGGTTTCAAATTTCTATCACTGGCATCCAATTGCTTTCCTAATTGGTTGTTCCAATATGTACTCCCACTCACCACATAAAAGAGGGCCTATTTCCACCACCCTCAGAAGCACATGGTATTTTCAAACGTCTTCTACATTCTTGTGAATATTCTGAAGAAAGGGAGGGAGTATGGGGGGCAGAGAAGAATAACAGAAGATTAAATAGACTAGTGTTGCCCTAATTGCCTGTATTAGGGCTGTGATTCGGAAAGGGAGAGGCTTGGTTGGTCTGAAATATAACCCTTTTAACTTCATCATTTAGCATATTCCAGGCTTTTCACCCCGGTTGCCACTTCAGAGCCTGTCTCATTTATCTCTGCTCTCTCTAACATTAGCACCCATGGAAAAAAGACTCCACGAGCTGGGAGGACCTGACAGTACAGCTCAGTTGAAATGCTAGAGACAGAATTCTGTAATGCCAAAGGATATATACTGTGCCTCTGATTATTTAAAAGTTAACTTTTTGCTTTTCCGGGAAATACAATCAAAATGAGTTGTACACCACCACCCCCACCCCCTCAGAACACCCTCTCCCCTCCCCACCCCCAGGCAGCTCCTAAGGAATTAATCACCAGCTGAAGTTAATGAGTCCCCACTCCGCTCTGGGCCATCAACTCTCCCAGCTGGCCGTTAATCCCCTAGAAATGCCCCACGCCTTGGTAGTTACTCCTTAATTATGGAAGGCATTAAGGACCAGGAGGGAATCCTGAGCCAAATGAAAAGGCCATTTTTCACTGGTGCTCAGCGTAGGCCACTTCAAGTCCAGGTGGCACCAGGAGACACAACCACACTGTGATTAAACCAACTGCTTCCAAGGAGGGGTCATCAATCTCTATTTTGTCCTTTGATCATCCAAATTCGAGGAGGCTATTCAGGGCTACCACAGGTCTGAGACCAAGCAAATAACTTGTGTCTAATGAATTCTTGATTAAACTGCCTGAGGACCAATACTTTGGACTCATTCAAGCCAGAGATAACTTTATCTTCATGTCTGGGAGGAGTAAGTGGTTGTCTATATGGTTTGATTTTTAAAAGGAGTCAAGGAATTCTCCTATTCACCCATCTATTTATCCCTACTTACCCGTGTCTAAAACTAGTCTGTTAATTATCCCCATGGGTCAGAATAGATTTTAGAATGGATTACTCAGAAAACTAGAATTATTTTCCCATTTGACTCACCAAATATTTTTCAGTAGATGGGGTTGAAGGCGCTGGTCACTACCATCTTCTTAACCCAAGCAGCATGTATTTTTATCTATTTTTGATGAGGACATTCCAGTGTCTGCAGATATGGAAACTTGTTAGATGAAAGTATTGTTTAACATTAAAATACAGATTTGGGGGAAGGCTGAGTAACAAGCATTAACACTTTAGTCTGAATTATGTTAGTGCAGAACCCAGTCCCAAGGTGCCTGAGGGAGCCATCAGAGTGAGCCAGAGGCAGTAGAGGGTGAGAGTGGAGAGAGTTGTACAAATGAAGCCTAAAGCAAACTTTACTGCTTCACCATTTTGTTCCAGTTGAAACATGCCCCATTATTATTTCTTCTAGTATGAAGGTAACATTGGATTCATTTGAAGTTAATGCCACATCATGCAGTAAACCGACCTTTAAAAGAGGAAGTGCAAAATGAGGCAGTTTACAGAAGCTCTGTCTAGGGCTTTTGAGACAGAGAAACTGGGCACAAGTGCTGATTCTGTTCCTTACTTATGGTATGACTCTCGGCAAATGCCTCAACACCCTAGGGAAAAATGCGGTCTCCTCTATGTTGCTGTGAAGCCAAAAGAAAATAACGCTCGTCCGTAATTGTGCATAGCGATTCATAGTTAATACTTAATATATGCTATTTATAGACAGATTTAATCCATTATTTAATGAAATATAGCAATCATATTAAAGTGAAATCTTGGAGTTATCTTTGACTTTGACTTTTTGTTTGCCCTCTAATCTGTCATAAAATCCACCCTGTGAGTCTGTGCTGCTGCCTCCTGCTTCTGCCAGTGAAACCTCCCAAATCAATCACTCCTCTGGCTCCTCCATTTGGACCACTTAGCAACCTGGTCCAAGCTCGTATTGCTCATGCCTATCCTACTGTTACCCCTCCTTAACTGATCTTCTGGCTTCTTGTGTCTCTCTTCAAAGCTTTCTTCCAAATGATGGGGTGGAGTTTTGTAACACACTAGGAAGAATCCGGAATTCTTTTCTCTTTACCACTTATCCAAATCCGCCACATCTTGTAAGACTCTAACCCTATCTCTTTCCTGCTCTTGGCCCACAGCACCCTGCCATCTGTGAAATCATATTAGCCTGTATTATTCACGTCACTCATCATACATGTCACATTCACTTGGATTGTTACTTTTCTTTTCTTTTTCTTTTGGTATGTGTGTTTAAGCCTTGTCTCCCCAGTCATGTTGTACATTCAAGCAATTGCTTACATTTTTAATTCATTGACTCTTCTGTGAGTATTCCTTTGGCATGTTGTTCATTTTCTAGGCAACACACATGACCCCCTGGTTAAAATAGGAAAGAAAGATGGTCCTTTCTTCATGAAGCTTATGAGTTGAGAGGGAGGTAGACAACATAGATGTCAAAGAAATGATCACTCTAATGTTTACGTGATTTTAATTTGCAGAAGGAACATATAACAAAAGAATCTGAGCTTGAGACTCAGGGAGAGCTTACTTGAAGAAAATATGGGAAAGGAGCTGTCTGGTGAAGAGTTACCTATTTGAGGAGGGTAGTAAGAATAACCCACACAACAAGGACAGAGATACCAAGGGCCAATGGCAAGACAGTGGACTGGAGGAACTAGAAAGGCCCATGGGACTAGAGTCAGGGAATAATAGAGAAAAGGTGTGAAATAAGGATAAATAAAGAGATAGTTTATTACAGTGTCCTCAATTTCTCCTAAGAGAAAGGGTATATATTTATTATCTCATGAAGGTTCCATGCCTTCCAGGTGCCTGGTGAATATTTGTTGAATGAATGCCTAAATGAAATTGGGATGTTTATATAAATGCTCTTTGTTCCTTATGCATAACTGGAGAATGAGGAGGAAATCTGGAATCATTTATTGGGAGGATTTTCAAGGGCTTAGATTTCTGACCCACCTTCTAGACTGATAAAAATACTATGCATTGTGTGGGAAAATAATGAAATAAATGAAATAAAATTGTGTGGGAAAATAATGAAATAAAGAGGATAAAGCAAAGGGAATGTATTCTACTTAGAAAAAATTATTGAATGTTTTTTTCTGGAAATGAATGTTTTAAAAGACGATGTTTCCTTTGCTCTTATTTTTTTAAAATTTGCCAAATAAAATATCTTGAAATCTAAATAAATCCCCACTCCAACTTCTATGGTGACTTTATACAGTGTCTCTATAATTGTTCAACATAAATCTTCATGACTTTGCTGCATTTTGTATCTGTAGCTTAGCTTCTTTAGCAATGAAAACAAAGTTTTACATGACTTGAAAAGAGGTCCTCCTTTAGAATAGACTAGTACTATTGTGATGAACATAAAAATACTGAAGTATGTAAGTATCTCCCCAAAGGCTAGTGAAGAAGAAAATCTTAAGAATTATTTAACCCTGTTACCTGAAATCATAACACACTTTTTGGTTAAGTCAAGGCAAAATCTTAACTTAGTATCTGCATGTCTCACTCCTTACCTTCCATTCCAGGGTGCTTTATTACACAGAGCGGATATTTCCTCCTTTCCTCTTCCTAAGACATCATCTGGCCGCTATCAAAGATTAAGCTCAGTTCTTTAGTCAGTCCAGGGTGACACATCTATTTAAAGCATTAATGGATAATCAGACTCCTCAGGGAAATTTAATGTGGTTAAATAGTAATAAAAGAACTTTCCAATAGAACATAAACAATACCATAATGAAGAATATTAAATCATATGTTTTGTCACTGAGCCCATTATAGAGCCAATTTAAAATTATAATAAATTTGCATTTGGCACTTGCTAGAGATTGGCAAATTTATTCATGTGAAAAATAGAGAATATAGATTAAATGTCTTTGGATTTCCCCGTTAGGGAGGACTGAAAAATAATCACTCCTGTATAAAGATAACTCTATCTATCTATCTATCTATCTATCTATCTATCTATCATCTATCTTTTATATGTATACAAACATAAAACACGCATACATTCTTAATCCATTAAATATGCTTTACTGACTCAAAAGATATATTTTCGTAGAGACATTTTAAACACTTGAAAATTAATGACAAGCAACAGAAAAATTAGTGATTTGATTTTTAAATGCCTCTTTCCTCCCAGAAACTGGCTAGCATTTTGTTCCAACACATGATGTATGATGTATGAAGGGGACTGGACAAAGAGAGAAGCAGCATGAGCCAGGAAGAGTGATTCAGAATTGGCTGGTGCAAAAGCCAAAATGCACCCAGACTGTCTCCTCAGCAGCAAACAGGAGACAATCTGGTCACCTTTAAATGACTGGCAACTGTACCCTGCAACCAGTTGCTGGCGTTAGTGGAGGTGGTTTTTATATCTTTCCCTCCATTTCCTAAAATGTCTCCTGACTTTTTTCTCAAGACAAATAATAATATGGAACACACTGCCCACTTTGTGACCTTCTTTTGCCTTCTAAGAAGACAGTACCACAAATTATAACCTCATTTCAATATTACTTAGTGATGATGTGGTAATGGCTCCAGAAGAATAGTACGATTTGGTATTTTTCAACAATATTTTTACCCAGAAATTCCACCCCCAAGTACTTGTCATGATGTGTCCTGGGGACATCTCTTTTCATGTTGCCTATTATATAAAAGATTAGAAATATTTTAAATGTTGAACCATAGGAAATTGGCATGTAGTGATCGAAGTGTTGTACAAGTACATTTATTGAAATGAAGGATACTCAAAATATATCATTAACAATGAAGGTAGGATATAAAGCAGTGTAAATGCATACACAAATATATATATGTAAATAGTAGGTATAGTTGATATGCAAGATGGGTGACTTTTAGACTTTTTTGTTTTTTGTGTGTTTTGTTTTTATAATGAACATGTGTTACTTGTATAACCCTGGATTATTTTTTTTTTCCTTTTTATCCTTTTTATCCTTTTTTCTCTTTAAGTAAATATGTCTAATAGTATTAGAATTTCTCATTATCAAAGAAGATAAATTTTTCTTACACAATGTGTTTTTGGTCAGGGTTCTTGAGAGAAACAGAAGAGAGAGAGACAGAGAGACAGAGACAGAGAGAGAGAGGAGGGGGAGCAAGAGAGGAAGGGGAGAAGAAAGAGAGGAAGGAGAAGAGGGAGCAATTGATTGTAAGGAATTGACTTACACCATAATTATGGAGGCTGCTAAGTCCCAGGATCTGCAGCCAGCAAGCTGGAGAGCCAGGGAAGCTGATGGTGCACTTTAAACTCCAGTCCAAGTGTGATGGCCTGAGAACCAGGAGATCCAATAGTTTTAGTTCTAGTCTGAAGGCTGGCAGACTTGAGACTCAGGAAGAGATGATGTTTCAGTTTTAGTCCAAAGAGAGGATAAAACTGTTATTCCAGATTGAAGACTGTCGGGCGAGAGGAATTCCTCCTTACTCTTGGGAAGGTCTATCTTGTTCTAGTCGGACCTTCAGCTGATTGAATGAGGCCCACCCACATTATGGAGGACAATCTGTTTTACCCAGTCTACTGATTTAAATGTTAAACTCATTCAAAGACACCTAACAGAAACACTCAAAATAATGTTTCACCACATATATGAGCACTTTATGGCTCAGTCATGTTAGCATGTAAAAGTAACTATCACACACAGAATTTCTTAGACTGTCTTTATTTTCCATGTTCTCGACCAGCGAAATATTGTAGATTGCAGAATGGTTTTAATTCAACAACAGAAAATGAAGAAAGAAGTCTCCATACAAGGTAGTTTTTGTGTCACCTATGCTCACTGTATGTAAAACAACATTTTGAATGGTTTGATTCAGAGAGAAGCTGAAGAATTAAGGGATTTTGTGAAATAACTCACATAGTATCTATTAAGTCATTGTCTTGGGAATAATGGGTAGTACTCCACTACTGTGATTGACTTTTTACATTAATCCTAGTCAGTGGTACATTTCTTGTGTCCTCTTCATGGCTTCTGAGTAGAAAAGTAGTGTGAATTGGGGCGCCTGGGTGGCGCAGTCGGTTAAGCGTCCGACTTCAGCCAGGTCACGATCTCGCGGTCCGTGAGTTCGAGCCCCGCGTCGGGCTCTGGGCTGATGGCTCAGAGCCTGGAGCCTGTTTCCGATTCTGTGTCTCCCTCTCTCTCTGCCCCTCCCCCGTTCATGCTTTGTCTCTCTCTGTCCCAAAAATAAATAAACGTTGAAAAAAAAATTTAAAAAAAAAAAAAGAAAAGTAGTGTGAACTAAAAAGCATAATACAAAATCATAAATTTTGTTTTTATTTATTTTGTTTTGGTGGAATAAGTGCCATTATATGTGTGTGTGTGTGTGTGTATCTATATATCTATATACCTATATCTAGATATATACCTATATCTATATTGTCTATATCTATATCTATATCTATATCTATATCTATATCTATATCTAGATATCTATCTATCTATCTATATATCTAGATATATACCTATATCTATATTGTCTATATCTATATATCATCATCTATATATATCTATATAGATAGAGATTTTGGTTATGATATTGATTCTGATAATTTATTAAATAAATTTATTTTTTATTTAAATTGATTTTGATACTTCAACCATCAAACATTTATTACAAAATTTAATGATTTTTTTTCTTATAATCTACTATTGCTGCTTGAACAAATTATAATTTAAATGGTATAAATGTATTATCTCTCACTTCTGGAGGTCAGAAATCCAAATAGTCCCAGTGAGTTAAAACCTAGGTATTGGCAACGCTGTATTCCTTTCTGGGGGCTTTAGGGGACCAGTCTGTCTCCTTGTCCTGTCCAGTTTCTAGGAGCCACCCCTATTCCTGGCTTCCTGCCCCTTTCTTCCATCTTCAAAGAAAGCAGTATTTCACTTCTCTGTATCTTTATTTCATAGACACATCTTCCTCTTGACTGATTGTCTCCTCTGCCTCCTTCCACTTTTAGGGACCCTCCTGATTACATTGGGTCCATGGGGATAATTCAGGATAATCTCCCTATTTTAAGGTCGGCGATTAGCAAACTTAATTTTACAATTTTAGTTTTGCTTTGCCGTGTAACCTCACACACTCACGGTTCCTGGGATTAGGGCTTGGGAATCTTGAAGGATCATTATTCTACCTACCACAATAATTAAATCTCTTCCACTGAATACAGCCTCATGGGGACTTTAATCAAGATGTCCTGTCCTCCCTAGTCTAAGAGCTGTCATGTACCCGAGGAAAAGCTATTTGTGCTTTATTCTACAATTTATACTAAGAAAAATGATCATAGACTGAGAAAGTTGGAGCATATTAGTTTCAGTGGTAGAACCTGAGTTCTCTTACAAAGATTCTCTGAAGCTACTGCCCCCTGTTGTTTATTAGTTTCCTTGCTTTATTCTTTATTCTTCATTTACTTCAGTGAGCTCCCATATCTTTCCAGTGAATTCTTCTTTTCCTTAATTTAGCTAGGGTCAATTTCCTTGGCTTACAACAAAATAATCTTAATGGTACAAGAAAAGACAAAAAACAAGGAAGACTGAGGATGATTAGAATCACCCTCCAAGTGAATAAATACGATTTATTGTATACCACTGTGCTTAAATATTATAAACACTCTAGATAGTAAATGGAATTTCATACTCTTTTAACAGCACACATGTAGAATTATAAAACTGCATTGTTGTTCCATGGGAACTAATCATAAAGATGAATTAGGGGACAATGTGGTTATTTATGTATTATTTCTATTTGTTTAAGTGAACTCATTGCCCCAAGGCCTATGGGCATGTGTACAAAAATTAATAAACACAAGACTAGCTTCTCACAGCAGTCTCTGGAAACCTCCCTGGCTTTTGAGATTCTCCACTGAGTATAAATAAGAAAACAACTATGGAATTCTAGGGTGCCTTGAGGGCCTAAAATCCATACAAAACAGATTTTATTAAACAATAAAAGTTGGCCTTTTTTTTAACATGTGGTTTTTGCTAAGTAAACTGTAATGAAATTCCTTTAAATGCTACACAAAAGGTTCAACCATGATAAATGGCTGCGTTAGTAAGAGGGTGTTAAAAAAGAACCAATCGCGGGGTGCCTGGGTGGTGCAGTCGGTTAAGCGCCCGACTTCAGCCAGGTCACGATCTTGCGGTCTGTGAGTTTGAGCCCCGCGTCAGGCTCTGGGCTGATGGCTCTGAGCCTGGAGCCTGTTTTCGATTCTGTGTCTCCCTCTCCCTCTGACCCTCCCCCGTTCATGCTCTGTCTCTCTCTGTCCCAAAAATAAATAAACGTTGAAAAAAAAAATTAAAAAAAAAAAAAAGAAAAAAGAACCAATCGTAGGTATCTCTCACTCTTCGAAAGTTTGTGTTATGCTACTTCACTTTTATAAAAGACCCACATCAGTACCTGGTTTTGCTAGCCCAATGAAATCCCCAGAGGATTTTCACTTTTACAGAAAAAGGTGAAAAGCAAAAAGAACGTTCAGTGTTTGTTTTACAGTGAGCTGTTTCAGAGACAGTTTGCACCCTGAGCAGTGAGTGGCCCTGTCACGCTCCTTCCCCAGGAGCTACACTTTGCCTCGAAACATCAAGCCACCATAGCTTTGAACTGTGTCCGTGAGCATCTGTGGTTTACTTTGATTTATTTTGTGCATCTGTTAGCAAGATGTGTCCTAAGGTATCGGAAAAGCCTAAGAGAGGCTTGGGTGTCTAGGAACACTCAAAATTTTGCCATATAAATTATTGGTAAATGCTTCATCGTTTCATGTTCTTTTGCCTTAAAAAATTTGTTTATAGGAATGCTCTATTTTGGACCTGTGTAGGATTTGGGTCTTGGTTGGGTGATGTAAGAAAGGCCTAAGAAGGAGGTATTTGCTCTAGATTAGATGCTGTCAGAAGGTGGAGGTAGTTCTAAGATTGGGTATCTCATTAAATCTTTTTTTTAAATTTGTATAATTTGATTTTTTTTTCTTTTCATTTTTTAGTTAAATTCTTTTTAGTTAAATGCAATAGTGCAATATTGATTTCAGGGGTAGAATTCAGTGATTCATCACTTACATATAACACCCAGTGCTCAACAGGACAAGGGCCCTCCTTAATACCCATCACTTGTCTAGTTCATGTCCCACCCACCTAATTCTAGCAACCCTCAGTTTATTCTCTATCATTAAGAGTTTCTTATGGTTTGTTTCCTTGTCTCATTTTTCTCTTTCTTTTCTTCTTTTCCCCCTCCCATATGTTCATCTGTTTTGTTTCTTAAATTCCACATATGATTATATAGAGGAGGAGAGACTAGCAGAAGGATAAATCTGCAGTTGGTAAAGAAGTAGCCGTCATGCATTTTGGCCAAGAGAGTAGGCATTTGGTATTTTGTAGATGATAAAGGGAACTTGTTTTTGTCTGTTCTTAGACAAAATTAAGAAGTGGCCTTGCTTTGTCTAACTTTATCTTGGTCTCAGAGTAATCTGTTTTGAGGTTGGTATTCTGTGAGAATTTTATGTCTAAGAGAATAACATGGTCTAGGTCTAAGTATCAGGCTAGGTTCTAAACATCAGCAGCTGTCTCTTTGCTCTCTTCGTCCCTTCCTCCTCCCTCCCTCCCTCCCTCCCTCATCCCTAACCATCCTGCAAGATGCTGGATACCTGCCCCCACCCAAAAAAAAATTTTAACTCAGAGTATCAATAGAACTGAGGTTGAGAAATACTCTGCTAACTGAAAGTAAAGTAATGATAATGATGATGATGATGATGATGATGATGATGATGATAAATTTTGGAATTATATTTTGCGAAGTGATTTTTCTGAGGTTACAAGAAAGAGGAAAAAATAAAAGGTGGAAGGGAGCACCAAATTTCCCAAACTATTCATTCTACCACTTATTTCTTGCTTCAAGTAGAAGTAAACCAATACTTCTCACTGGGTACCACAAAAAGAATTTCCAGATGGATTTGCCTGAGACCTGGGTCACCCAGAAGAGAGAGTAGTCAGAATAGAGGGAACCCCATGAGGGTACTCTGAAATGGCTGTAAGGATGAGAAGTGTCTCATTATTAAAATGACAAAGGTCATCCTTGATTTGGACTCTGAACCAAAGACCCACACTGTCTGTTCTTATCCTCCTCAAGGCTTTGTGCCTGCTGGTTTCTGTTGCTTAAGACAGTCTTGTACCTTCTTCACATAGCTAGCTCCTTCTTAGCTTTGAAGTCTCTCCAAATGTATTTGATCACACACCACATCTCCATTCACTCTTATTACTCTGTCTTAATTATTTCATGGGGATTACACTAAGTGTAATTCTAGTATTTGTTTATTACTGGATTTGCCTATATTTTCCGGTATAAAATAAACTCTATGAGAGAAGCAACCTTGTCCATTTCACAGCCATATCCCCTGTGCCTACAGCAGAGCCTGGTGCATGCCAGTAAGTGCTCTGTTATGCTCACTGAGTAAATGAATGAGTGAAGGAATTGGTCTTGGCTCCTTCTTTGTGCCTGTGGAGCCATATGGTCAGGCAAATGGTATCCTGGGAGAAAGAGGGGCGTGCTGAGACTGTTCGTTCTTCAGCAATGGGAGGTGAGATTCTCCACACATAAGAATAATTTTTTTTTAAAAAAAGTAGAAGAGATGCTAGAGGATTCCTCAGTTCTATAAAGCAAACAGACTCAAGCAAAACATCAGGTGCTAACAGGAAGGGAGATAAATTTGATGACAGACAAATGAGGAAAAAAAAAAAAGAAAAACTAAAACAAAAACCACAGAGGTTCCATTGTTTTGTTTTGGATTTTCATGTCTGTCTTTAAGAAAAAAAAATTTTTTTTGAGACAGAAAATCAGAAAAGTGCTGCCAAGAAAGTCAAAATGAAAGAAAAATGAAGAAGCCATAGGATATAAAGACAGACAACATTTGAAGATACTTTACAACTCATTGCATATTTAAAATCAGTAGGGTCTGATGACATGGATTCTACATGTTCAGAAACCGATGAATAGTGTTGCAGAATATCCTCCTATTAATTGCTAGAACTTTTAAAAGGCAAAGATAATTCCAAAAGAAAAGATTACATTTAGGCCTTGCCTTAAAAAATAGGTGTTTGCAAAGGAGGCACCCAGCTAATTACAGATTGCCCAGCTTAGTGGTAACAATCAAGAAGATACTAAAAGAAATTACCTCCCCCCCCCAGAAAATCATATTTTGAGCCCCTAGAGAGGAACAGAGTTCTGAGAAGCAACCAAGGTTTTGTGAAGAGTGAATCATGCCAAACCAACTTAATTTTCTTCTATGATAGAGTGGCAGGCCTTGAGATAAAGGGGAAGTAATAGATGTAATCTACCTCGATTTCATTGAGACTTCTGATTATGTCCTACATAGCATTCTTGTCAGTGGGCTGGGGAGATTGGTCTATGCTGTACTGCTATTAGGAAGGAGCACAAATGCCAAAAGACTGCCCCAGAAAGATGGTTATCTGCATCTCAGGATAGAACCATGGTTCAAGGAATGGTAGGGCATTGTAGTGCCCAGTACATTAGGAAAGAACAATGGATGATTTAGCAAAGGGGGAAGTCTGTCTCAAGCCTACCTCTATCATTAATCATTGTATCTTTGAGTAGCCTGATTCCATTCTCTGGAGCTCAGTTTCACAATCTGTAAGATGGGTGAATTTAGAGCAGATATTTCTAAGGTCCATTTGAGCTCTAAACTTGTATAATCCTTTGCTTAATAGTATTTTGCGGATTTCCTCATGACTTGGGTAATAAAGTTGAAGGTTCTCATAGATATGTTGGCCACTGCAATATTATTTACAACTTCTATTTAACAAAAACAGTTATACAGGATGGGTTTCCCTTTTCTGGTAACTCTCATATCTATGTAGTTATTCATTTGCCTAGTACTTAATTTGAGTGTTTTTTGAGTGCTGGATATGTGTCCAATGATAGGAAATGAAGGATCGATTATCAAAAGCAGCAACTCTCACCTTTTATGTATCATACATGACATCAAAGAGTTTCTTGAAAAGCAATAATTACAGAAGAATATTAAAATGGAGTATTTGCTAATAGATTTAAAACAAGGACTGATATAAACTCTAAGTTTAAAAAATTATAGTTAGAGTCATGCAAATTAATTGTTTGCTACTCAAATTATAGCAAAATGGTTTTTGCAATAAATGAAAACTCAAAAGCATAAAATCTAGACCTTGCTTTCATTGACTTAAAAGCTACTTGCTTATTAAAAGCCTTTGCGATTTTCTTTTTCATTAAATACTTTATTCGGAAAACTAACCAACCTTGGTCAACTGCAAACTATTCTTAATTCCTGAGAGCTGATTGATTTCTTACAACTTGAGCTAGTTTATATGGAAAACATACCTTTAAATTTCTTGTAAAAAGCACCCAGATGGAATAACATACTAAGGTGATAATATGCTTATTGTTCATTACTTCACTTTTTAAGTTGGCATTTCAGATTAGTTAAGCATTTGATAAAGCTCATGTTTATGCAAGTGTTTACAAATTAGAAAAGCTGTTAGCATTTAATTTGTTTGAATATATATATTTAATTTACTGCTTCTAATGGAAAAAAGCTTAAGGGAATTTAAGAGTCATAGCCTTATTGATAGACATTAAGCACATGCAGAATGTGGCTTTTATTGCTAATATTTTATATTTGCTTCATGCCAACAGTTAGGTGCAGTAAAGAAACCCATGTAATTCCAAAGGCAGGAACATGTGCTGTACATGCAGAGTGTTTATATCACTATACATATTTATCTTGTTGTAAGCTTTTTCACTGCCCTCTAAATCAAATGTGTTTTCCTCCCACTAATTTCCTCACACTAGTGTTATAATGAGGATTGGAATGCTCCTCTGATCCTTTGGCATGGGATTTGTCTAATCACACAGAAATTCTGGACACAGCTCAGACCCTGTCATGACAAATATCATTGCAAGCCTTTGCCAATGGCCAGTTTATCTCCAGGACTATGTGATTAAAATGAATCATTTAGAACAAGATATCATCCAGCTATCTTTCTGAAACCCATGCAAAGGGTTTACGTTGGTCAGGATTCCTGCTGATCCATCTATAGGCACGCTGCTTCTGACTATGGATCTATGAGTAATGATGACTTCATCTTTATTATTTTGGGAAATTATTTGATTTCAAGCTGAACAAAATCACTTATTCAGACATGATTTAAGCACCTACTTTGTGCCAGGCTCTGGGCTGAGTGCTGGGAGTGCAAAGGTGAATAAGAAAAGGTTCTTCTCATCATCACTTCTAAACTGGGCTATTAGAGCAGGCTTCTGTCTAATTTCCCTGACCCTGATTTTACTGGTCCCTTCTGATTTATCCTCCACCCAGCCATTAAAAGCAACCCCTCTCAAAAATAAATCAGAGCATGTTAGACCTTACATTTAAACCCTCCAATGACTGCTCTGTCTACCACAAGATAAAATCTGGGCTTTCAAACATAGCATCAAAGGTCTTTCATAATTTGGTCTCCACAGCACTATTTGTCACCCTCCTCACTTAAACTTTTTGCTCCAATAGCACTGAACTGATTTTAAGTCCTCTATACACCGTTTCTGGCCTTGCTTATTCTATCTCTGGCAAAAAATATCTTTATCTGCTATTTTCTCTTCTTCCTTAAAGACTCAGTTCAACCACATCTGCTTTTCTGATCTCCTTTCCATCCAAGGATCAGGCAAATTAGGGCTGCTGTGTTAAGGCTTTGGTCATGCTGTTCACTTATCTCCATAACTGCACTTACCACCTAGTTGTATAATTACCTGTTTATTGTTTCAGCTCCCCCACTAGATAGGTGTTTTCCTTGATTGAAATCAATGACTATGTTTTTTCTTTTTTCTTTTCTTTTCTTTTCTTTTCTTTTCTTTTCTTTTCTTTTCTTTTCGATTCTTTTTTTTTTTTTTGGAGGTTGGGGAGGGCGTTCATGGGCATGCATGGGTGCAAGTGCAAGTATGGGGTGGGGGCAGAGAGAGAGAGAGAGAGAGAGAGAGAGAGAATCTTAGGCAGGGTCCACACCCAGCCACCCAGCATGGAGCCTGATGCAGGGCTCGATCATGACCTGAGAAGAAGTCAGGAGTTGGGTATTTGACTGAGCCACCCAGGCACCCCAATGACTGTTTTTTTCATTTCAATAACACTAGATGGTACTTTTTTTTTTTTCAACGTTTATTTATTTTTGGGACAGAGAGAGACAGAGCATGAACGGGGGAGGGTCAGAGAGAGAGGGAGACACAGAATCGGAAACAGGCTCCAGGCTCTGAGCCATCAGCCCAGAGCCTGACACGGGGCTCAAACTCCCGGACCGTGAGATCGTGACCTGGCTGAAGTCGGACGCTTAACCGACTGCGCCACCCAGGCGCCCCCAGATGGTACTTTTTTTAAATTCCCACCTGTTATTATTTCCTCTGCACATTAAATTAAAAAAAAAAATTCTGTTCCATATTTTGGGAGTAATTTCTTCATTTATCTTGAAAGATCATAAACACATTCAGTTTGAAGTCACTTTTTGTAGACTGTTCAGTCATTTCCATTTACATGAGGTGAGTGAATCACCTCATTGTCAATTTTGTGATACTGCATGTTGCTACATTTCCCAATAAGTTTCAGAATTTTGGCTTTAAGTTTCTCTTCAGTGGAAACCTCTTTACAGCATTCAGCCCTCAGATAGACTCCATGAACCACATGGTCCCAAACCAAGTCCTTATACTCTCATAGTTGTAGCTTAGGATTCCTATCCTGTGGGATTCAAATCCAATCATCAAACTGGTGTGTAGCCTGCCCAGGTTTGACTGAGAGAAAGACAGACAGACAGACCCACAGACTGTGCCTGTTGTTATCCTTTTAATTTAGCCTCATATAAACCTTTAACCCGCGTGCATCACTCAATCACATTTTATTTTCCAGGAACAAAAGGGGTGCTTCAGCCTGTGGTCTTTAAAAATGAACCTGGGTTCAGTCTGTATGAAGTATGAGGAAATTTTAACCCCCACTATCTCACATATACATGCTCTTTACCTCTTCTTTTCTGAGACCCAAAACCCAGGAGACTTTGGGAGAAGTCAGTCTTAGTTAACACTGAGTTTTTGTTTTATGTCCAGTCTTCAAATTGTTCATCTTTGGGCCATGGTTATGTCTTTTTACTTTTTCTTATTTATATTTTATTTAATAATCTTATATTTGTGATGAAAGGAGGAGGAGTTAAGGAATAAACTAATATGTTCATCTATCATCTTTATTTCCTTTTAAGGGAATAACTAAAAAGGGGAAAAGGGGAAGCATTAGGGAGCTGAAGGAATAGGATAAGTCAACTCAACAAATAAAAATTAAAATATTCTGAGGAGTCTGGGTGGTTCAGTCACTTGAGCATCTGACTTTTGATTTCAGCTCAGGTCATGATCCCAGGGTTGTAGGATCAAGCCCTAAATTAGGCTCTACACGGACCTTGGAGCCTGCTTAAGATTCTTTCTCTCTCCTTCTGCCTTGCACACTTCCCTTCTTTCATGCACACTCTCTCTCTCAAAAAGAAAATAATAGTGAAAGTATTCTATGTATAAGAAACAGTGTTAAAACCCAAGAGGAATGCCAATGCTAATAAGATATAGGGCTTGATCTTCAGGGGTTAGAGTAATATATACTTAATCTTATTCATTCATAAAACAAACACTTATTGAGTACCTATATATGACAGACATTGATTAGATGCTAGGAATTCACTGGGAACAAATTAGACAAAATCCCTGAACCCAACAATAGCTAGAGAAGATGTGACATATAAAATTTTAAAAAGATGTGACATATAAAATAGCTAGAGAAGATGTGACATATAAAATTTCCATGTGGAAATGTGGGCCATTTGGGGGAATCTAAGCTATTTGGAACACCACCCCTTATTCTTAAGCTGACACCAAATGATGAGTTGAAATTAACCATTCAACAAGTAGGGGTGTTCTCAAAAGAGGTAACAGCATGCAGGAGACTCTGGAGGTTGGAGAGAGCATGGTGCTATGGAGGTACAAAACTATTTCAGTGAAGCTAGACCAGAGATGGTAAGCTCAGGTCATCCAACCGCATTGGTGTGTTAAATTCCCTCTACAAAGAGACTATTTCCAGTAATGAGCAATGATTTCTTATACAATACAAGTCTATCTTTCGCCACTAAAGTGTTCCCTAGATATTCACAATGATTTCTGGGTACCTCCTCCTTTTCATTCTCCTCTATATCATTTGGTATTACACAGCCCAAACTGAAGTTTTAAGAGCTGGTATAATTTTCCTTCCAAAGATCTCATGTCAAGTATCTCCAAATTGTTTGGAATCCAATTGAATAAATTATAATATATACGACTATCTTTTCTCTCCCAACCTATCATGAACTCTGAAATGATATGATGTCTCACTCCGAAATTACTTAGCACTGTTGAAATGCCAACTAATTCTTCCTGGTTGGCCAGAAATGAGTACAGGATGGCAGTTCCCCCAGGAAATTTTCTCCTCTGGGAAATGAAGCTGTTAGCAAAGCAAGTCAAGGACCTGTTAGACATTCTGCTGTTAACCAAATGAGACTTCCAGCAGATGTCTGGAGAGTTGAAATCCCCATCACTACTCTGTCTTTTCTCTGCACTGATTTTACAATCTGTGTCTGGTAATACACCATACATTTCCTCCGTGTGTCCCAGTGTACTCTCATAAAGATAGCACTTCTGTGTTCTTCATTTGTCCTAATCCATATGCTCCTGCCCTCAGGTCTGGGGATTTCCATATGAATGTATATCTTCATGACATTTACCCCTCCTCTGCCTCCTGTCTAAGCAGTCTGTTTCTTTAGGGGTGGATATAACCTTCTATTACAATGTTGTGATACCCTTCCGTTGAATTATAATATAGAGGGCTAGTCCACAAAATCCAGGTGGTCGTTACAAACTCACCCCATTCTTGCTGGCCTATCTCCAATGCATGTATCAAAACAAAAACAAAAACAGAAGCAAAAGCAAAAAAAAACAAAAACAAACAAACTCTTTTATGTTCTCAACTGCTTTCCGATAAAAATTACCAGGAATTCAGGGTTAAACTCTGTGTTCCTTGCTACTCTAGACCAGAAGTAGGGACCTCTTCTCAGATCCTATTAGAAATGCAGAATCTCCGGCATCATCCCAGACCTACTAAATTGAAATCTGCATATTAACAAGATCCCCAGGAGATTTACATTAAATGCATATTAAATTTGCAGAGCACTACTCTATGGCACCAGATTTCCCCTGTATATCTAACACTTATTCTCACTTCCACATGCATAAAGCCTTCTGGATCAGCTTCAGCTGGTCTCTCTGCAAGCTCACAAAAGGTTATCAACCTCTGTCCACATTCATCCTTACGATACAGAGAAGACAATTGATTCATTTGGCATTTAAATATGTGACACTGTTTACACCATGTTTTCTCCATGTAGCAGGCATAATTGTACCACTTTCTTGACTTTAGCATATCTGGTTTCCACTACATACAACCTCCAAAAAGGTATCATATCAGAGCATGCTACCTGTTTTGTAATATTTACAAGATATTCTTTAACTTTCTTACCTGTTTATATATTTTTTTAATTTAATATGTTAGAAAACTTAATTTTATCTTAAAATATATCAGTTGTTATGACTAGAAGATAACTTTAAGTATATCTCCCCCCGATCAAAAACCAAAAACAAACTGGCATTATTAAATTCTAGTTAGATACTGTTCTCTGCTAAAAATTCTGAGCCTAAGGCCTTTTCTTTGTTAAACAGAGAGAGTGTGAAGTATTAAAGACATGTTAAAGATATATGGCTCCAAACAAAGTTTTTTCCTCTTTGATGTAATGTGAAGCCCTGAAAGACTAGAAAAGGGAATGTTCTGCATGCAATGTCTCAAATGTTATTAGTAACTAAAATTAATCTTCCAGTTGAGTCTTTGGAAAACACTGTGCTATTCAACTAAGACTGCTTGTCACTTAAGGCCTGCAGTAATTGCTAATAGAGTTAAGGTTATAAATCTGAGGGAAGTGTGTCTACCTTAATTAATTGTATCAGAGGAAAATTTTTAGTCACTTCTCAAAGATGATGCTTCCTTGACATATATACGGAATTTCAAAGTAACCAGTGGTCATGAGTGACAAGTGACTTGTATTGGTGTGTTTGCTACCATAAAATAGGGAGCCTTCTTATCAAAATGAGACTTATAGTTTCAAATTCAGTGTGAAATCTTTCTTTGTGCTGGGCACACATTTGGAAACAACCTCTCTATTCTGCTAAGATCTCAGTGTTTATACTGGTACATTTTCCACACTGACAAGTAATGTACAAGGGCAGAACAAAACATCACCACAGCCTTGCAAAAGCTTTATAATAACATTGTATTGCTTTGAACCATTCAATCAATTGTAGACATGGTTTAAATGTACAGAAAAACTAAATGCAATACCATGGGAAAAAAATGAAAAGTATTTTGCAGCCTAACTTCAGCATAAAGAGTTCAGGAGCATATTTTTTTTAAGAGAAAAAAGTTACACCTAGGCTCCCTGGATTATTATATTTCTAGTATGGCTATAATAATTTCTCTTTAAAGATTCAGAGACCCAGCATTTCACTCAACAAAGCATGTTTTATGCTAATTAAAAGTGCCCAAGAAGTCATGAATTCCCTATGATCTTTATGGAGAGAAATCAATACCTGTATCTATTTCTATAAAACTCCAGGGTTTTACTGGTGGATATTAGAATCCAGAAAGGTAGGCTTTTATGTTGTGTTTCTTGTAATAATGAGCAATCTAGGGTCAAATAGAAGTCTCATGCAGAGTACAGAATAAAAGAGTAACTATAAACCATTGAAAAATAAATGCAGAATCAGATATTTGTAATGCTGCTTAAAGCAAGGCTAATCTTTATTCAACATTTTTTACTCACATATAAGACTCCCATTGTGTGCTGTCTTAGCAATGGATATATTACTGAGGTTCTAAAAACTCAGTATTAATGCAAAGAATTATGGTTTTATAACTCAGTAGGGGAATGAATGTATGCACACAGACACACAGACACATAGACCCCAATAATTGCTATCTCTAGCAGCATTTATTTTAATAGGAGCCCTAAAGAGTCTTGGTTTTGCTGCAATTCAAAACAGCTGAAATGTGTTGAGGAGGAGTACTGGCTAATACCTACAGGTTCACCCAAGAGTAAGTGACATGGATAGCTAAGATATCTCACTGCATGACTCTAGCGGATACCATTCAGATTGGCCACAATCATAATGCTAATCATCATTACAAAAAACTCAAAAGTGTATTTAATCATGTTTGATTTTGTGTCCAGTAAAATTATAACATAATAGTCTAACTGTAGCATTGACTGACATCACAATAGAATGAGTTCCTAGAGATTCCTAATGTGTTCTCAGCAGATTTTTCTGAAGGGTGGGAAGAGGCAAGATTCAATGAAGCAGTGTGTTCTAAGACATCTTCACATTTTAAATTTGTTTGAATATTAAGTTCAGTATTATAACTGCTGTTATATCATTTTTTTTTCCTGAAATGCAAGTGTTTCAAGATAATGATGGAATTATTTCCAGATTCCACTTGTGATAACTCATGCATTACCAATTGACTGATAAAATTGGTGGTTCCATAGGAAGACATGAGGCATATAAAACATGCACATCCCATCAACATCAAAAACAGAGTGAAATGATAAAATGTCATACTGCTTTCAGAAAATTAAAAGAAAGTCAGTGAGTGTGTAATACAGGGTTATATCATCTCCCGGGTACTTGTCTTGATTTGTCATTGCCAATCAGCTGCCAGTAACTCATATTAATCATAGATGAAGGTAGGATTTAGG
Organism: Herpailurus yagouaroundi; assembly: GCF_014898765.1. Lineage (NCBI taxonomy): Eukaryota > Metazoa > Chordata > Mammalia > Carnivora > Felidae > Herpailurus > Herpailurus yagouaroundi. Next base: position 56,976,825 of record NW_024412377.1, read on the forward strand.
ATTTTTTTTTCTTCTGATTGCTGTCCTAAGTTTACCCAACAGAGGCTATTGTTAGTACCTTAGCGCCTTAGAATTTATTCACAGTGCTGGGATGTGTTCTGAAGTCCTCCAGGAAAAAGGGCTTCAAAATATACCTTTCCCTGTCCCTCTTGTTGAGAGCTCCTTTTTTGTGAGCCGGTAGGAAGTAGCATCGACAAATCTGTGCTCTTTGATAATTGGCACATACAGGATCCCTGTGCATTCTGGTCCCTGCTGACTCAGGAGAAAGAAGATGACAGGGGGCGGTGTCTTGGGCGGGCCGTTTGTGCTCCGGCTGCATGCCGAACACAGCTCCTGGGCAGCCATCATTTGTAGACTATCTTTTCATTGGAAAGTAGGCCTTCACCTTTGGCAGGTGGCTCTATTATACTAAGCAGCTCACAAATCTGGTGGAGAAGCGCCTCAAACTTTCTTTGAATGGTTGTGTTCCACATTCATAGGTGGTGTTCAGAAAACCTGCATGGGAGCAATAATTGTGTTCTCTTTAGAGGCAGTGGTGTGCCCTGAAAAGCTCACATGGAAAAGCCATGTGTGGCCCCTAAAGCCATCCGCCACAGTTGTAATGGAACACACCAGAAGTCATAATAATGAAATGCTTGGCGGATTTTTCTCTCAGCTTCCTAATGATGAAGCTTATATTTTTTACAACCATTTGAAGTTTTTTGGGGTTTTTTTGTTTTTTGTTTTTTTAAGTTTTTTCTCTCAGCATGAAAGCATGTTATGTGGGTAGTTTACATAGTCATAGGATGTTAGGGTTTAGTTTTATCTTATTTTCATGTTAGCTATCATTATGATCCAGTTTTACCAGCAGGCTTTGGTCCAAGATGTCTTGAAAGGAATGCACCAATATTTCCTACCTCAAAATGTCTCTCCTTATCAATATCTGAAATCCACAATTAGAGATTGATTTTCATTATATGCAGATGTCTACACCCTTAAGATTTATTTATTAAAATAAAAAGGTACCAGAAATGGGTAAACAATAAAGTTGTTCCTTAGTTCAGTTCAGTAACATGTACTGAGCATCTCTTGGGTATCAGAAACTCTGCTGGGCCCCAGTAATGCAAGGAGTGGATAGAGACTCACTTCCCTTTCAAGCAGCCACCCTAAAGTTTAGGCTGGATCTTGGAACTAGGTTGAGAACAAGGTACATGTTTGGAAACAAGAGTGAAGAGAAAACAGGTTTAACTTCCCTCACAATTTTAACAAGAGATAGATTCAGTTACATTTACTTAAATTGTGCCCTTGACAGCTGCTTGTCATATGTCATTTGATTCCTAATATGCTTTATGTACATTCAGTAATAAGCTTAGGCCTAAAAAGAATAAAGGGATGAGAAAAAAAAAAACACTCAGAGTTATATAGCAGTTATTTAATGTTTAGAGGGCTGGTGGAATATATAAAATACCTAATGTTGAAGGATGACCCACTATCAAGCCATATTGCCAGGTACCATAAACAGATATAAATTGTCAGAGCAGCAAAAGTACACAGTGACCCTGTGTTCAGCTAAGCACAGCATTCACTCTAGTAGTTAACCTTTGACTGTAGTAGTAAATTAATGCAGATCTCCAAAAAACACTCCTAGGCAAAAATCACTCTGGAAACACTGATGCATAATAATAAAAGTCTAACAGTGACTTGACCTCCCAAAGCTTATGGCTAGGGGAGGTATCCTGTAGTGTTGAACTAGGGAGGAGCATATGTTCATTAGGAAGGTTATTGAACACTAGACATCTTCTATTTTATGGTTAAATTCTGCCACAGCCCAAGAACAGCAACTTGTGTTATAAAGACAACAATGTCAGGTGTTCCAACCTATTTTAGTAACACCCCTGTATTACTGAAAGTGCCTCCGGTAAATGCCCAAATTGCCTATTTGCACTAAATAAAATGTCACTTTGTGAATAAATTAGGCATTTTATGCTACCTTCTGTATGTCTAATGACATCCGTTGTAATATAATGTTTGCTTGTCTCTAGAGGCTGGCTCTAGAAATCAGCTTGCACCTGTGGCTTTTGGGCGATATTAAGTAGAGCTTTTTTGTACTACTTTCCCCTGGCAGAATGTCAGTGATATTCAAGGGAAGACTTGAAAAATATTACCAGAGTATTTCTTGATACACCTCTAGGGTTTAGAGTTTTGAATTTACATGGACCTTTTGACATGTCGTGGTCCCTGTCCAATGGGAGTTACTAGCAGCTTGTAGTTCATATTCTTCACCTTGATTCACCCTGTGAACAACCAGAGTCAGATTATGCTGTGTGCTTGGCATAACTGTGACTTTTTTTCAGATGGTCTGGTTTTGCATTTATCTGTTGTTGCTTCTATCCCTGAAACAACTTGGTTTCTACTTTCCTTTTCTATGTACCTTAATTTCAAACAAAAACTACAAATTTAGCATGACCACCAGAAGGGAAGGATGCATCTGTATGCAGTGTATAATGATCCAAATAAATCCTTGGAGTTGCAAAAGTTATCCAGTTCTCATGCCACTATGTCAACACCCAAAGAAATTTCTTCTGGTGGCTTTCTTGACCCTATAGATGCCAAAACACCAAAGTTGTGGGCTGATTTGGTGAAAGAAATTCCCTTAACAGAATGGTCCAGAGAGAACTTTCACACAGAAGTGTAAGGTACAAAGCATTTGTATTCAGCATTTCTTTTCTTCCTCTTTGATTTGATTTGACTAGAACTGGTAAAAGTGGAGATGCAGGTAAATGGTACCCTAAATGCCTCATCATCTAAAAGAGAGAAACTATAAAAACAGTTACAGTTGTTCCTCGGCACACTTGACTCTATAAGAATTTTGAATAATAGCAATTGATAACATAAATTGAGTATTTACCATGCGCTAGTAATTATCTAAGGCATTTTGCACGAATTATCTCTGAGTAGTTACAACTACCTACTGAGATAGGTAATATTATTGTCCTGGTTTTTCAAAAGAAGAAGAAATTGGTACTATACCATGCTACATCAAAATTAGGACAAGTCTCCTTGTTAAGTCATACACTTTGCATTACAAATTTTCCTTTTAAGTTGGAGAGTTGCACAGTATGTTCTTTATAAGCATAAGTGGTGGAGTCAGAGAACCTTAGTTTGAATACCCTCTTTGCCACTAACTCTTTAATTGATCTTAGGTAACATTCAGAATCTTTTCCGTTGCCAGTTACAGAGTCACACAGGCTCGCACACAAAGAAATATTGGGAGAAGAAAAATTTATTCCTCATAGAACAGAAATTGCCAAAGTAATGCAGTTTTCAGGCATGATTAGCTTCAATATTTCAACAGTGTCACCAAGACCCAGTCTCTATTTATATTCCAGCTCTCTTCTCCTTCTTGTTTTTTTTTTCAAGTTTATTTTAATGTTTATTTATTTTTGAGAGAGAGAAACAGAGCATGAACAGGGGAGGGGCAGAGAGAGAGAGGGAGACACAGAATCTGAAGGAGGCTCCAGGCTCTGAGCTATCAGCATAGAGCCCAATGCAGGGCTCTACCTCAGACTGCGAGATCATGACCTGAACCAAAGTTAGATGCTTAACTGACTGAGTCACCCAAGCACCCCTCTCTTCTCCTTCTTGTTGACTTCATTATTAGGCTTCACTTGGTGACCTGATGGAGGTTAGGAATCCCAGTCCTAAATGTTCCCAGGTTCAAGCTCAGTAGGAAAAAACAAACAAACAAACACCTCAGCCCACTAGTTCGGAAAAAAAAAAAAAATCTTAAGCCTCATAGATGCATTTTTGAGCTAGTAACTGAAGCCAGGGGAATGCAATGCATTGATTTGACAGTATAAGTCTGGGTCACATGCTCTTTCCTAGAGCTCCAACTGAAATACCTATAATAAGAGAGGATGTGAATGGTCCACCAGTGGAATATCGGATTGTTCTTATTGGGAAAGAAAAGTGGGAGGGGGGTGGAGGAATTGATTCTGAGCATCAGAAACAACAAAAGTCCAATACAACTTGGGTTATCTCTTCATCTCTCTGAACATCATTAATAACTACTTCACAGAGTTGTGAGAATCCAAATAGTATGTGAAATACAAGCTTGGTATCTAGTTTAATTGGCTTCTCCAATTCTTGCTTCTCTTCTTTCTCTCCTTTTCTCTTCCTCTTATCCCTCATTTTTATTTTTATTTCTTTTTTTCTTTACCATTACCACCATCATCACCATCATATCTGTAAATCATTTACTGCTGGATCTGGCCTATGGCAAGAACTCCTATAGAAGACCCTTCCAGAAGGAATTGAGTAGAGAAAATCTGATAGTAGCTTAACATGTAATTCCTGGAAGTCAAGCTCCTCAAAAGAGGTATCCTGGATCTCATCTAAATATCACATTTAGTATATTTAAAATTGCCTACACAATACTGTACACATTACTGCTGGCTTAGAAATCATCTAATCTTTTGTATAATCCAGGTTCTGGTGTTAAAGGTTATTTCCTCCCATTGTCAAGTCTCCCAGTCTTGGAGCAGCAACCACAGAAAACTGTTTCACACCTTATAGGTTGTCTCCTAGAAAACAGAGTGAACCCCAACCTAGCACATACATCTCTCTTAAGTTTTCATAACACATCTGCATGAAAATTATACATTTTGTGATTTATAACAAAATTATAGAAGACAATCATGTTCCCTGTCTTTATCTCTGATTGGATACATCATATAAGCCATGCTTTATTACCAATCCCCAAATGATGTGATTGGATTATAAATGCTAAAATTCACAACTTCTTCATCATTGCAAAATAGCAACCTGATTAGTAAAAATATACTTAGTGTTTAAACCCAGTCACCACCTTTTCTGAACATTAAAGTTCGGCATACATTTCAGTTCAAATTGACAAGTGTACAGTGAGTACCTCCTTGACTTTCCTTAATTTCCAAAATAAAATCCTGGCGTAGGGATTTACCGGTCCAGGATGGATCAGTTGCATATCCCAGGACACATAAATGTAGTCCCAGAAAAGGGTCATTGCATCGATCTACTGTCCCCTTGGTAATCACGGGGGATTGGTTGAAAGCACACTTCCAAAAAAAGAAAGAGAAATGGTTCTGGACAGAGAACACTGTTTCATCTGTATCTACCTCCAATACAAACTTCTCAGAAGATATATGTGTGTGTGTGTGTGTGTGTGTGTGTGTATAATTTCAGCTTTATTGAGGTATAACTGACAAAATTATAAGATACTTTTTAAAAATTATAAGATATTTAAAGTGTACATCCTGATGATTTGACATATGTGTACACTGTGAAAGCATTCCTTCCATCCAGTTTACATATATGAAACCATTTAAGCTCTACTTTCTTATCAAATTTGAATTATACAACACAATGTTATCAACTCTAGTTATGACCTTACAAATTAGATCCTCAGATTTTATTAATCTTATAGCCAAAAGTTTGTACCCCTTATTAACCTCTACCTATTTCTCCCACCTCCAGCCCTTGGAAGTCAGGTTCCTACTTTCTCTGTCTATTAATTTGACTCTATTTTAGATTCTACGCATAAGTAATACCAGGAAGTATTTGTCCATATCTGTCTGTCTTATGTCATTTAGCATAATACCCTCAAGGTCCATCCATGTTGTCATAAACAGCAGGATTTCCTTCCTTCTCATGGCTGAATAATACTTTCTTGTATACACACATAGACATAGACACATATACACACATGCACACATGTCACATTTTCTTTATCCATTCATTCCTTTGACAAACACTTAGGTTGTTTCCACACCTTTAGTATTGTGAATAATGTTACAGTGAACATGGGAGTGCTGATATCTGTTTAATACCTTGATTTCACCTTTTTATACCCAGTACTGGGATTGCTAGATCATATAGTAGTTTGATTTTTAATTTTTGAAGAATCTCCACTTTGTTTTCCATAGTGGCTGCACCAATTTACATTCATACCAACAGTGTACAAGTGTTCCTTTTTCTCCAAATACTCACCAACACTTCTTTCTTTTTGATGATAGCCATCCTAACAAGTATAAAGTGATATCTCATTGTAGTTTTGATTTGCATTTCTCTCATGATTAATGATGTTGAGCAACTCTGTGTGTATCTTTTAACTGGGTACATTTTTCTTTTTGGATGTTTGTCTTCTCTGGAAATATATCTAATCAGTTCTTCTGCCCATTTTTAAACTGATTGCTAGTTTGTTTGTTTGTTTTTCCTATTGAATTGTGCGAGTTCTTTATGTATTTTGGATATTAACCCCGTATCAGATATATGATTTGCAAATATTTCTCCCATTCCATAGACTGCCTTTACATTTTCTTAATGACTTTCTCTGTTGTGCAGAAGTTTTTCAGTCTGTTGTAGATTTTTCTAGATTTCAAAAGTTATGGATTTCTTTGGAGGGAAACAGCCATAAACAAAACTTACCACCTTCCTTTCCATATGTCTAAAATACCATTCTTCCTTTAACAAACAGCCCAACTTTCCTTTGCTCTTGGTGTCAGATCCAAAAAACATCACTGCCAAGATCAATGTCAAAGAACCTACTCCCTATGTCTTCTTTTAGGATTTTCATCATTTCATGTCTTATATACTTTTTAGTCCATTTTAAGTAGATTTTTGGGTATGATATAATATAGGAGTCAAGGTTAATTCTTTTGCTTTTGACTTTCTGGTTTTCCCAGTACTATTTCTTGAAGACATTGTCTCTACTGTATATTCTTGACTTCTTTTTCATGAATCAGTTGACTGCATAGACATGAGTTCATTTCTGGGCTCTCTATTTTGTTTTGTTAACCTGTATGTCTCTTCATGCCAGTATCAAGTGTTTTGATTACTGTAGCTTTTCAATATAGTTTGAAATTAGGAAGTATGATGCTAAAATTTATTTTTACTGTCTTGTCAAAATACCAATTACATCTTCATTTAGAGTTATTCATTCCAACATTAAATAGTCATCAAGAATTACCTCAAAAAGGATTTGTTTTTTTGTCTTTGTGTGAAAGATTTAATTCTAAGATTTTATGTGTTTTAAATAGTTGTGATTTTTCTTTGGTTTGAGATAGTCTTGAACAGAACTAACCACTTTCCTTTCTATGTGTCTAATACTACATCCTTCCCCATTTGGCTTAACTTTTCCTTTCCCAAGCATATGTAGCTAGTAATGTGGAACACAAATACTATGTTGCCTTTTTAATTATTTTTTGAATGTGTGTGTCCTACCCTCTGAATTAGATTATGAGTCAAGGGAGAACAATGAATTCCAGTCTTCTCTGTAACCTTGGTATTGAGCCCCAAATTTTTTATAAAGATTTTTCTTCAGCTGCAGCAAATGTTGGAAATAATAATAGTGACAGCATATTGACCTTCCACTATGTATTGTGAACCGAGATGAGCATTTGATAATCATTCATATATAACTCTCAAGAAACACTAGTCAGGCAATTATTATTATCTCTGTTTTAAATGCACAGAAACTAAGACTAAAATGATAAAGACACCAGTCCAAGATGGCCTATGCAATTCCATACTCTTGTTTCTTTAATATCCAAAGACTGTTACTAATTACCTATTAAATCTCAAAGCCTTTGAATATGTTTCTTCACAATGAGAAAACAGTGTGTTTGTAAACTCATCACTACTCTGAGAGGTGTAAGATTCTTAAATCTTAAATTAAGATTCTTAAATGTGTTGAGGCCCACATTGAACCCCTAACATCTAAGCCTTTTGATGTACCTCTTTAATAACCTTCACACATCAATATTATTGCACTTTGGGGTGTCTGCTAAACCATGAACAAACTATGGATAAATATTATGTTGTATTAATTTTTTTCTCAAAACTTGGTACAGTGTCTGGTGTATTATAGCAGGTATTGAATAGATAGTGCTTGCATATATAACTAAAAGCACAAATCAATAAATCCATTCAACTCTTCATAAATGCAACAATGAATAAAGAAGAGATTAGATGGTGCTACAGAGATTTGTGTACAAAATATCATCTAATCTGCCGTGGATAAATATTAGCAATAAGTGACTTTCCTAGACTCTTAACCACCTTGGGCCTTGGTAGAACACTACACCAAGCACTCTCTAGGGCTGATTGCCAACATACTGCTGCCAACACAGTGCCCAAATCCTTTGACTTGCATTTGTTAATACCTTATTATGTATTCTATATCTACAGCTTACCTTTAATTTATGTACTTGAATCCTGAGCTTTGCTATCAGCCGTGAATGTTTTCATGTGACATAAACAAATGTGAACATTTAAATAAGCAACAGATTACCCAACAGTGAAATGTACTCACCACTTCTAAAGCAGGGATCAAACCAACATCTTCTGAGCATTGAGTTAGCAGACAACTCGGCCAGAGTTGTCAGAGTTTGAGTATGTGCCCTTTTACCTAATAAGCATATGGAGAACCTCGTATGTTGCCAGCCGGCCTGGACATATAATAAAGGGAGAATCATGTGACTGAGAGGGAACACTTCTGACTGCTAGTAAACTCATCTCTTCAGTGTAGGTTGGAGAAGAGCTGTTGTGGTCTTCCTAACTCTTGAATATGGTTTCCTCCAAATATTCTTAAATTCTATTTTACTTACTCCAGCCCTAAAAATCTGTAATAAAGCTGAAAATATTATTATCTCTTCAGTGACTGTTTTAGTCTCTACTTGAACGATGATGTGTCTCTATAAAAATATTTTAATGTAGCTGAAAAAGTCCAGGGTAAGTCGCCTTACCTGATCTTACTAGATGGAAGATGCATTCACTTTTGTATATTTGTTTTCTTTTTGCCTAATATGGAGTTACCATATCCAAACTCAAAGCCTGAAATGTTTTAGATCGTTCAAAATAATATTTTGAATAATTACATGAGCTAATAGATGTGGCTCAGTATTCTCATTCATAAAATGATGCTATTTTTGTTACCATTTTATATGTATATATGTATGGATAAAAACTTACATTTATTTATAAAATAACTATTTACTGATTATGCATAATGCCAAATTTATATAATTCTATAATTCATCTCTATGTATATGACCTCCAGCTACATAAAGGAATATTATATTGAGCAACAATGCAATATGAATGAACAATATATAACACTAATGCATTACCATTATTAGATAATAAAATAATGTTTGCCATTATCACCTAGCCTAGACTGATCTACAGTAATCAAAAAATAAATACAATATGACTCTGATATTTCCTCCTCCTCTTCCTCTTCCTCCATCTCAGTCTCCATTTCTGTCTCTCTCTTGTGCATGCACACAGACACATGCAGAGCTTAATTTATATATGGTTGGTTGGCAGCTGGATTCAACCTAAAGCAAAGTTTGTATAAATCAGTATCTTCAGAAAATTAAAAGTGGTTGAACATACAACCACAAAAACACATGAAAAAAAATATTGTGTATACTTGTATGACTTTGTTGCTATCATCCTACAATTGCAGTCAGAGCTTCATTAGGGATTTAGCTAAATGTTCATTTGGCAGTGACTTCCTATTTGAATAGTAGAGAGTAAGACTTTCAGGATGTTGTGAATTCTATGCTTTTGCTGATAGATACACTTGCTGTCCTCATAATTGGTTTATCCCAATAGATAGCCTCCTCAGAGACCATGCAGTCACGGAAAATATCACCCAATTTCCTTCCAAGAATTGTTGGAAGGTTTAATCAAGAAATGTTTGTGAGGTGCATTGGGGAGGGAAGTACTCTCCAGAGGCAGAGAGAAATGATTATTACTGGAATTAGTCTTTACAAAAATCTCTAATCATCACCCAAACAAGATGAAGAGATGATGGAAAAAATCCTATGCAAATTAGGAACCAAAATTTCCAAATACATTTTTTTTCTTTAATTAGAGCACATTTTTTTTTTCCTTTTAATGTTAGTTGCCACTGGGGGTCTAATATTTTAGATGAGTTTTTAGAACAAAAAGAACATTAAAATTAAGGATTTGGACTTCATTCATTCTATGCTCTACAATTCGAACTTGCCTATAATTTCCTTCTTTACACATGCAATGTAGAAATGGTTGTTTTTCACAGACCCTGCTTTTCTACTAATTAGTTGTCAGAATTAAGTTTGTAATTACCCAATTGAAATATTTTAAGAAAATGTGTCATGTATCAGAAAAATAATTGAAATGCTTAATTTGAGAAAGAATGTGGTTCCTGTCTTGTACATTGTAATAATTTGAGTATTTATAGCAAGTGAGAGGGATCAGATTCAAACTAACTTAAGCAAAAGTGTAGATTTATTATAATGATCTTTAAGTCACTCATGAAAACCAAGAATAAGTATATGAATGGGCCTGAAGATTTATTGAAATAACAAACTCAAACACATTTAGGACTTACTTTCCATACTTTGTGTCTTCTCTGTACTCATAAGCCTTTCTTTTCTTTCACTCTGTAATAAGATTTTCTATGTTCCCTTAGTCCTTGTAGAAGAAAACCTGATTGTCAAGAATTGCATCTCACATTCTAGGCTCTTCAAAAGAGACTGACACACTTTTTCCTGTTTCAGTTCCAGAATTCCTAGAGAGGGACTCCTAGTTCCAGGCCAGGTTGGGTGCCTACATTTAACTGATCAACTGTAGTTAGATGGGGTTTCCCTGGGAACTAACCTAACTGTTCTTAAAATAATCACATAGATGGAGTAAATGTTTAGGGGCTATCTCCAGTTATAAGTGCTTGGGAGACAATTCTCTAAGGACTTACTACATACATTTAAAAGATAATATTTCTAAAACATTCCACAGGTTGCTTTTCTAAATGTAGAATGGGGAAAAACCATACAATTAAATAATATTATATTTAACCGTATAAAAATAGCTTGATCTAACTTAATCCCAAAAGCGTAAGAGTGTAATTTTTCTACTTGGTAAAATATCATTATTACATAAGGGTGATAGCCTCAAAAGAGTGAAAAACTCAAAGCTATCCATGGATGATAATCTACAAATTATTATGAGAATACCGAGGAGAAACAAAGTCCTGTTAGGAGTGAGTGGCAATCATAAATGGCTTCCCAAAGGAGTCAACCTCTCAACCACATCTACAATGATAAGTAAAAGTTATTCAGATAAAGAAATGGAAAACTATCATGGCAGATAAGCAGGAGCAGATGATGTAGGAGCTTGAAAACCTAGCTAAAGAGCTCAGGTTTTTCTAAAAATTCCTAAGAAGAGACCACGGGAGTGGCATGATCCATTTTGCTCAGAACTAGGTCTGAGTTACATTTCCTACAAGCACAGTCATAGAGAGTTGGTTTCTAAGTAACTTTTCAAGTAATTAAGTAAGCGAGGATAGTTTTGCAGGGTGGTGGGGGGTGGGGGTGGAGAAAAGGTAGTCCAGCACATTCTGTCAGGTCCTAATTATACAATACCCCTGTACCACGCCCACACACTTCTGCAGGTGGAAAAAATCTGCTAGTTTCAAGAAACAATTGTGTTCAATCAAAAAAAAATAAAAAATAAACAGAATTAACTATTTGGACATCTTCCTTGTTCCAAGAATGCAAAACACTTTACCATATTCCCCTTCCTTTGTATCGCTCACCCCACCAGACCTCGGCTTTCAATTATAGTCAGGCTAAATTGCCTGCCTTCCCTGCCTTTACTCATCATAAAGTCATTTGAATTTGCTCTTGGAAATTTTCATGCCCAGGACTGACTCTTTCTCCCTATCTGCCAGAATCTATGGTTCTCATTATTAAAAACTCAGTCTGAAGCCATTCCTCCTGGGGCTGCTCATTACATTAGATAGGGGATGTGTGGGACTCTCCTTCTGTCAGTCCCAACCATCTCCTCTAAAGCATTCATGATATGTGAGTGCATTTTTGTTCCTAATATTTTTGTGTGTGCATTCTTCTTAAAATACCCAGAGCTAAAACCTCAAAGCATTGTGATATGCCCTCTCAAAAATGTTTATTAAGTTGAATGATACTAACTTTAATCACAGAAACAGCGCACAGACATGGTCTGCTTTCCTATGTGCACGTTTTGTGCGAGTTTCAGAAATATTTCACACAACAAAAATATTATTTCTATTGTCACCTTGTAAAATGAGATGTGATGTTGTCATTTTCCAGTAGTAAAATGTATTGGCTTTAAACTCTAGCAGGTCCTGAGAAATTGGTCCATGAAATCAATGCATAATAATTTAATGAAAATCTATCTAAAAAGAAAAAAATAAAATCTAGGAGTTTTAAAATATATACAAAAACTAATTATCCATTACTTGTCCTCAGTGGTTGATTTGTTATAGCTAGCACCGGGGCCTCTTATTTGGCAAATAAAGAAAATCCCAAATTTAAAAACAAAAACAAAAAAAAGTTTTTATCATTCTGCTTTTTCATATACAATCCGTTCATACTCTAGAAAGGGTTCCTGTTCATATGTGCTATATTTGTGTAAGGCCTTTCTCAATATAACGAAAGGTATCTACTAAAAAATGCAACTATGATTTAATAGAAAATACTTGTAAAATTAAAAGTCTACAACCATATTTTTTTAATCCTCTAATAGCAAGGTTGGTCCCAAGCAATTACTATTTATTTATTTGTTGGCATTAAGAATGTCGTCACGGGGCGCCTGGGTGGCGCAGTCGGTTAAGCGTCCGACTTCAGCCAGGTCACGATCTCGCGGTCCGTGAATTCGAGCCCCGCGTCGGGCTCTGGGCTGATGGCTCAGAGCCTGGAGCCTGTTTCCGATTCTGTGTCTCCCTCTCTCTCTGCCCCTCCCCCGTTCATGCTCTGTCTCTCTCTGTCCCAAAAATAAATAAACGTTTGAAAAAAAAAAAAAAAAAAAGAATGTCGTCAGGACTCCTGCCCTGAAGTATGTGTGCACACGTGCACCCTCCATTTCTGTAGGATCTTTCAGTGCTCCCCAACCTCTGAACTCTTTCTTGAACCTATTTATACTCTCTAGGCTTAGCTGTTCCTACTGCTATTCTCCCAACCTTGCTTACACTTTGTTCTCTTCTCCCCTTCCCAGCCCTACCAGTGCTTATGTCACCACACGATTGATATTTTGTTCCAATCATGCAACATACTTGCAATTTAATAGGAATCTCCTGAAACTTCATTTTCAACCTTAAGGCATGGCTGTTCAAGTAGCAGTGAGGTGCAATGGAAAAAGTACTAGAGGAGGAGACTCATTTCTTGTGTGCATTTTTTTAAAAGTTTATGTATTTATTTTGAGAGAGAGAGAGAGAGAGGGAGAGAGAGAGAGAGAGAAAATGTGCAGGTGGGGGAGGGGCAGAGAGAGAGGGAGAAAGAGAATCCCAACCAGTCTCTTTGCTGTCAGTGCAGAGCCTGACACAGGGTTTGAACTCATGAACTGTGAGATCATGGCCTGAGCCCAAATCAACTGTCAGATGCTCAAATGACTAAGTCACCCAGGTGCTGCTCCTATATGCATGTTTTATGTGAGGTTTAGAAACATTTCACAAAACAAGAAGATTTCTGCTTTTGCCATCTTGGAAAATGGGATTGTGTTTTGAAAAAATATTATAATCACAATCTCAAGAATCTCATCAGTTATGACCTAAGGTAAGGAATTAATACTCTCCAGGATTGTCTCTTTCTTTACATCAAACCAATGGTTTTACTAATGTATTTCTTTCTTTCTTTTTTTTTTAAAGTAGACTTTATGTTGTAGAGCAGTTTTAGGTTCACAGCGAAATTACAGGGAAGATACAGAGATTTTCCCTATATCCCTTGCTCCTACACATGCATAGCCTTCCCCATTATCAACATCCCCCACTAGAGTGGTGCATTTGTTACAAGCGATAAACCTACATATTATTATCAACCAAGGTTCTTAATTTATATTAGGGTTCACTCTTGGTTTTTTACATCGTATGGACTTGGACAAGCATATAATATTTATCCACCATTATAAAATCCTACAGAGTAGTTTCACTGCCCTGAAAATCCTCCATTACAAATGTGTTTCTTGTCTTTCTTTTTACTTTGTTGTTTTTCTTTTTTTGTTTTTGTGAAAGGGTGACACTCTCCCGTCATTTTAACCAAATCTTCTATTGACTCTGAATGTTTAAAGCAAAAAGGAGAATTACTCTATTTAATGAAGATGCGGAATATCTGAAAGCCTGTCTCCTGGTGTCCATCTTGCCTCCTCACCCCAGACTCCTTCTTTATGCTGGTCAAAGAGACTTTTGTGGACTCAGGAACGTAGTCTGAAAACTACCGCTAACCTACTCTCTACATGTCTTTAATTCGTGAAACATACCTGGGATGGAGCTGGGAAAGCAAACACTTGTTCAAAATGGTGCCTTTTAACACATTCTCATGGTAGTCGTTGAGATGATATTAGAAAGCCTTTGGTGTTAACAATATAAAAGCCGAATGCCAGCCTGCTCAACAGACCATTAGATCCATACAAAAGAGGGGCGCCTGGGTGGCGCAGTCGGTTAAGCGTCCGACTTCAGCCAGGTCACGATCTCGCAGTCCGTGAGTTCGAGCCCCGCGTCGGGCTCTGGGCTGATGGCTCAGAGCCTGGAGCCTGTTTCCGATTCTGTGTCTCCCTCTCTCTCTGCCCCTCCCCCGTTCATGCTCTGTCTCTCTCTGTCCCAAAAAATAAATAAACGTTGAAAAAAAAAAGATCCATACAAAAGATACTCAGATGTTGATGCTACTTTGTGTTCAGATGTTGATGCTACTTTGTGTTCTGGCGAATTCTCCCAACTGTCAACTAATGAATATACAGCTGTATCAACCTGGTGGGCCTTGGCTGTCCCCTCCTCCCACACCGCAGAACTGGAGCCTATTTGCTGTCCTCTGTCCTATGTCAGCCCTTCCTAATTTCCAAAGTGGGGATTTCAAGTGAGTTGTATATGCTACTTGAAGACTTGGCTCTACCCCATGTTCTGGACTTGCAAGTAACAGAAAAAATGGTCTTTCTCATTATAAAAAAAGAAAGCACCCAGACAACAATGCCGAAAGAAAGTTATTTAATAGAGTTATGAAGAGACATTCAACATGTAGAAGTCTACATAGATTTTACTTTTCTTGTTTGGTAAATATAACCTGTGATTCATTCTTAAAAACATTTGCTTAGACCCCATAGCTTTTGGAAAGTCAAACTTGACAGATGCTGCATACTTATGTATTCCATTCACAGATTTGCTAAGAAACTTGTCCTTATCATATCATGCATTTTGATATAGTAATTAACCACACAAAACAACACAGAGAATTTATGAACAGTTAATATAGACATGTGGGATGGACAATGACAACTGTTTCATTATGACATGTGCAGTAATTCTCATTTCAAGTAAACTGTCATTTTATATAGCATTTGAGGTTGGGATGATTGTGGCAGATATACATAATTTTATTTGATGTATAGCCACAGATAAGTGTCAAAATTAGGAGATCTTGAGGGAAAAGCTTTACTTTCAAGCCTCAGGGCACGTTTTAACACTACTTCAATCTTCAGTGCCATACATCTTCAGTGTCCTCTAATCCTTACTCTTCAACCTAGGCTTAGTCTGACTTTCAGGTCATCAGTAGCTGGGCCACAAACACCCCCATATTTCCTTTACTTTGGTTATCTCATGACACTTCCTCTCCTCCAAAATCCTATAATAGCAGTGACTGATATTATATAATTCAGCAATCAATATCAGAGTATCTTTTGAAACTTGCTAATTATTTAACATCTTATTCTCCTCCTCATATATATATATTATATATTATATAAATATTATATATATATTATTATATATATAATTTTTTTTTCTTGCCCCACTCTTAGAAGGATTCTGTAAGGGGTCATTGGAAATAGTCATTCAGGGAGCCCTTCACAATTTTGCAGGGGATATTTATTGGAAAGAAGTGGAAATGGAAATGAAGATAAAGTCCAAGAAGATAAAATAGGGAACATAGATATAATCTGTGGGAGCCATACTGAGAAAAGTATCTCATTTTAGAGTATGTGCTTCCATTCTGCTCCCGGGATCTCATAGAGTTAACTGTTTAACTTGAACATCATGTGTTAGCATCTCATAAAATTATGTTTAATGAAAGTCACTATCATTGCTGTTGCTCTTATCAGTGTCATTATATTTGTTATGGAATTGGCAGCCTTATTATTATTTTTTAATTATTGACTACAGGATACAGATCCAAAGTGATTTAAGTCCTTACCTTCCATCCAGTGTTTTGTTTTGTTTTGTTTTGTTTTGTTTTGTTTTGTTTCCCTAGAGGGTAGAATTAAAGTGACGATATTGATCAATGCTGTGTCTAAACAGTGAACTCTCCCCACTCTCCTCATCCCTGAGTAATGCATTTGTGTAATTTGACTCAATGAAATAGTCTTTTAAATTATATATATATGCATATATATATATACGCATATATATATGTGTGTATATATATATATATATATACACACATACATACATACATATATATGGTATCTCTTCCTGAGATAAACTATTTTAAGGTATCTCTACTTATAGGTCTTTGCATACATGTGTGTGTTTTAATATATTTTTTGTTTAAAGAAATAGAAGTGACTGCGAATTTATGTGGAAAGCTTGGATTGTGATCCAAAAAGCATACTTTCTGTCTTATAAGTGAGATGATCGGTCTTGCATTTGTGCTGTCTCCCCCCAGTGAAATGAACAGCAACTGTGATAATTACTGAAAATCTATGTTTATATAAAACATACCAAATATAGACATTTGCTACTATCAACATATATGCTGGCTTTTATAAATGCACTTGGCATGTTTAGCAATTATCACTGAAAGTATTTCCATGAACTTGAATGTAGATGTTGAAAATCCTAACTAACAAAATAAGAAAATACCATGTCGTCATTATTAATGTCTCAGAAATGTGTTTGTAATTCAATGAATTTAAAGTAAAGGTAGTTTTTGCCTTGAATACTTTATTCATTTTATCTTTAATTTTTATCTTATTAAAATTCTGCCTGAGCCTATTTTGATCACAAAATATACTGTTTTATTTCATTTTGTCAACTTCTCAACTATTAAGCTCAAAATACCACTGTGTCTGTCACATGATCAGCAAATGCTTACTTTCTAGGATGTATAAGATGCTTTTTTTTTTTTTTTTTTTACACTCACTGACAAGCAAAAAAGGGCAGGCCTCAGAAGACTTACTTGCCACTTCTTTTCACTTTCTCCACTTCTTCTCTGCCCTTCTTTCCTCAGTGAAAGTAGATCTGATACTTATGATCTCTTTTTAATGAGCTGGAGGAGTTGATTATTGCCATTTGAGTGTCTGTCTTGTCACATATGGGTTCGTTTAGGGCAGACAACACGTACATCTTCTTTACTATGGGCTCCTGGTATTTGTCACAAAGCCAAGTCTTAACAAATATGTTAGTTGAAAGAGCCAGTATTTTATTTTATTCACTTGTGTTGGGCCAAAACGGATTTCCTAATGGAGCAAAATCATACTACACTTCACATAATGACTCTCTTTTTTTTAAATTGTGCCACATGTTTATTTTATGCTCATTGGTATCTGATTTTCCAATACAGTGGCCAAGTTTCATTTTTCCACTTACTGGAGCTGCCCTCTGAGGCCCTCATCATTAATTGATATTTATTGAGCATTTGCTAGCGTGTGGCTTTGCACCGGTCCCTCTGTTTAAAATATTCCTCCCGAAATGTAAGAGTTTATCGTTCACATTAGACACAATCCTCCATCAGAAATGCATGGAAATTTCAAAACCAGCATTGGCTGGCCCCTAATTAATCAATACCGAACGCTGCTACTCGTCAATTTGGGCTGGTTGCCTTCTCAGCCCTGACGGGAAGGCCCGGAGGAGTGTTGATTCGAAGATGTTCTGACTACAACTTATGCCGCTTAATAGCCATCATGCGGGAAATTTACGATCCTATATCACACTTTAGGGAAG
Organism: Herpailurus yagouaroundi; assembly: GCF_014898765.1. Classification (NCBI taxonomy): domain Eukaryota; kingdom Metazoa; phylum Chordata; class Mammalia; order Carnivora; family Felidae; genus Herpailurus; species Herpailurus yagouaroundi. Next base: position 56,994,787 of record NW_024412377.1, read on the forward strand.
CTTCTGCAACTTGCCAGCTCACTTTGTTTGCAGTAGTCAAAGCCCTGGAGGCATCAGCATTTAACTGTGATTTGAAATTGCTGAAGTGGGCCGTTCCACCAGGCTGGGGGCCTACACAGCAACTCTAATAACAGAAGGCATCTATTTGGGAGGAAATAGCCAGACGTGCTCTATCCAGATTATCTCCCCCAGTGAGAAGGCCTTATATGCCCAAAGAAACTGCTTTTCTCCCTTACCCCCCACTCCACCCCTTTTTCTTTTTGAGGATGGGGCACAAATGTAACCAGTGCTGACCTTGGGTTCAATGTATTTATTCATGGTTTGTTGAACCCTTGGTCAAGTTTCTGTGACTGTTATTAATCATTCAGATTCCAATTGTCAAACAGACAATTGGAACCCTTCTGCACAAAAGCTGAGTAAACAGGGTGCAGTTGGGGGGAAAGAGAAAGAGAATGAAAATGGAGGATTAAGGCAAATAAAATGGATTAATCCTTGACATGATCATTTATACCAGGACTAGGAGTCCAACAGAAGAGCTGTTGTAGATTATGTGTGTGATTAATTGCTAGCATAGTTTCATCAGTGACAAAATGATTAATAAAGTTTAGGACAAAAGCAAATTCTTTTGGATTTGCACCTAAGTGTGTGAAATCTAGCAAGGGCTTCTCATTCAGACCTTGGTTTCCTTGTAAGACAGGCCGACTTCTAATTCATATTTCTGATGCCCTAATTAGAAGAGAGCTTTATCTTTACAATAGATCCACTCTCCATTCGCTTGCAAAATGGTAGGGGGTTAGGAACAAGAACCCGTTTCTGAAAAGACTTCCCAGCGAGAGGTTCATTTGTGTTTAACTACCAAGAAGGATAAATGCTGCTAGCCAGCATATTAAGCAATATTCCCTCTAGCCCTTCTTCGCCCAAGTAAGAGATTGTGCATTTCAATACAAAATAAAATATCAACATCAGAGAAGGTATGGGAAAATGGATGGAGGCAAGAAAAGGTATAAGCAATATAGCATTTTATTTCAGACTTTTTAATCACACTCCATTTCAATGGGGTATATGTCAGCTTGTGATATTCTTTCACATACTTCATATACTTCAACTCCTTAAGACTCACAATAACAAAATTTACTGTGGATAAACATCACTTGGGGCATGTGTATGTATTTATATGCAGATCCCTGACCCCCTCCCCCAGAGATTAGTGTCAGTAGATGAAGAGGGGAAAGAGGGACAATGTGTACTCTGTATCTTAATAAACGTCTTCAGGTCAATCTGATGTATGTAGAGCTCAAAGAAGTTTCAAGAAATGCTACTTGAAGGCAAAGCATGTTATTATGATTTTTTGTGTGTGTGTATGTGTGAAGAAACTAAGGATCAGAGAAACTAACTTAAGGTCAGAAAGCCAGACATCTTGAATGCTTTCACCGCTGTCCTTTTTTTCTTCTGCACTGAACACTTTGTATGAGAAGATTCCCAACACAGTCACAATAGACAGCCACAGAGGCATATGGTTTAAACAGTATAAAATAGTGCTTTCCAACATTGGCTACACATTGAAATCAACTCGGGAGTTTCAAAAATATGGATGCCTGTGACCTACTCTCATATACTTGATTTTATTGGCCTTGTGAGTAGTTTGGAGGATGGGGATTTTTAAACATTGCCAAGTAATTAAAAGTGCAGATAAGTTTTGGGATCGCTGGTATGAATCTATGAATTAAGACAATATTCCTACATTGACCCATGCTTGTCATATGAAATAAGAGATGGCTTTCTATACTAGAAGGACACTTTTAGTTTCAACAGTTAGGTATTTGTTTTAATGTATATTTTTTAAAATGTATTAATAAACCAAACCCTTTTTATGATGCATATTCCTTAGGACAAAGCTAAATTAGGCATTTACATTTTTTTAAAGTGAGTTAATTAAAAATATATTAAGCAATTAATAGAAGTGGCAAAAAATATGGAAGCAGTATATAAATAACTGAAATTTAAAGCAAACTGGGTTAAATTATTATGCCTCTAAAAGGAGCCCATTTCATAAATGCAAGTAAGTTATTGAGATGATATCTAATCCCTTAATTATCTGATTAGTATATTAACATACTAAGAAGTCAACATGTTGTTAGGTATGACTTCTGAGAGGTCATATCTCAGGTAGGCAAAACCATGAAGTATCTGGGATGACAGAGAGGGACAGAAGCATGAATAGCAGGGAACGACTAGAAATAGTTTTACCTTCTTCACAAAAATGGGCCACCTGAACTTGAATATATCATATAGAGACGAGGTAGAGAGACGAAGGAGACAAGATATTCCTCCAAGTAATGCAAAACTTTAAGAAAAGAACTGAGATGATATTATTGAAAATAATACTAAAAGTCGGGGCGCCTGGGTGTCTTAGTTGGTTGGGCAGCCAACTTCGGCTTAGGTCATGATCTTGCGGTCCGTGAGTTCAAGCCCTGCGCCTGCCTCTGTTTCTGTGTTTCCCTCTCTCTTTGCCCCTCCCCCATTCACTTTCTGTCTCTCTCTGCCTTTCAAAAATGACTAAATGTTAAAAACATTTTTTAAAATAAAAAAAAAATTTTAAAAAAGAAAATAACACTAAAAGTTATCTGAACTCTAAATACAAGAAGATAGCACAAGAAAATCTTAAAAGGCCTAATTGATGAGAAAATGCCTAGCCAGATATTATAACATAAAATCACAATCATCACCACAATGATAATAACAGTGATAATAATATGACATAGTACTGGCAAAAGAACATCTGAGAAAGATCAGTGATACAAACACAATATCTAACAGTCTGTCCCAACATATTAATATTTAATATGTGGTAAGGATAAATAATGAATGCCTTGGCAAATGGCATTGGGACAATTAGCAAATAATAACATTATATCTCTAATTTGTCACACAAAAATAATTTCCAAGTGAAATAGAGATATACATATAAAAGAAAAAAGGTAAGAATATTTGAGAAAAAGTAGTAAAATATAAATACATATAATATATTTGAATGGAGAAAATTCGCTTTCATGAAATCAGACAGAAACCATAAAGGAACATTTTAATACATATAACCATATAATCAGTTATCAGAGGACAAAATTAGTGACAAATCAAAAATGGATAAAAATAGTTGCAATTTATATTATAAAATGTTAATATATTTGGCATATAAATAAGTCATAAATCAGTAAGCAAAGGACAAATATGTCAGTAAAGAAATGGTCAATAGATACTGATATGGAATTCTCAAAGAAAAAAATATATTTATTAAACATAAAAAATGCAAGTAATGAAACGTAAATTAAGGTAATGATGAAATGCATTTTTCTCAGCCTGGCAAAAATATTAAATTATAAATAGGTCATAGATAGTCAAAATAATTTTGGAGGACTATTGGCAATAAAGAGCAAAAGCACAATTTTATAAGACCTTTGATCTAACAGTTCTACTTTTAAGAACTGATCAGAGGAAGAAACAAATATCGACAGGAACAAAAATTTAATTCTAATATTGTTTATTTTCACATTAACTGGAGGATACATATCTAAGATCAGGGAGCCAGCATGGTCAAATTCTGGTGATACTCGCTTCCTCCTGGCTTGCATATGGCTGCCTTCTCGCTGAGTCCTCATGCTGAGGAGAGACAGGCTCCATTGTTTCTTCCTCTTGTTATCAGGGCATTAATTCTGAGGGCTCTAACCTCATGACATCATGTAAACTCCTAATACCTTCACCCTGGGGGGTTAGGACTTCAGATATATAAATTGGAGGAGGGAGATATATTCAGTCCATAGTAATGTCGTAAAAATATATAAATATGGGGAACTCCTTGAACCAAGAATGGCAAAACATTTATATTGCTGAACTTGGGTCTGGGTTACAGTCGGGCTCATAATATTACTTCCCCTCCTTTTTTGTATGTTTAAATTTTTTCATACATAAGTTCATTTTTAAATGTCTGTGGTAGGGTAATACGTAATGACATGGGAAAGATTTTTAATATATTTAAAGAAACAAGCTAAAGAAACTTATATTGATCACATCGGAAATTTTGGAGTGAAAAATGGCCAATCTTTGTGGCCTGTATCGGGGAAAAAAACACCTCATATGATAAAATATCATAGCAGCAGTATTAGGGTTACAAATATTTTTTTTTAATAATCTATCTTCAAAAAACACGTTACATTTTTAATTTTTTTAAATGTATTTTTAAATTTATTTTCGAGAGCAAGAGAGACAGAGCATGAGCAGGGAAGGGGCAGAGAGTGGGAGACACAGAATCCGAATACACCCCAATACATGTTACATTTTTTAAATCTTTTTTTAAATCTTTATTTATTTTTGAGAGACAGAGAGAGACAGAGCAGAGCAGAGAGAGAGGGAGACACAGAATCCGAAGCAGGCTCCAAGCTCTGAGCTGTCAGCACAGAGCCCAACATGGGGCTGGAACTCATGAAACGTGAGATCATGACCTGAGCAGAAGTTGGCTGCTTAACTGACTGAGCCACCCAGGAGTCCCTGTGTTACATTTTTAATAAAAAAAGTTATAGAAACAATGCTTGGTATCAATTTTTCACCTTGACATTTAAAGATACCAATTTTAAGTGGCCATTTTTTTGACATTTATTAAGTACCTAATATTGTCAGGCATTGTGCTTGGAACTGTAGATAAAAAGATAAATATAACATAGCCTCTTGTCCTCATCATATTCAGAGGGAAATTAGGTATACAAATTAATTATGTCATTATAAATGCTATCATAGGAGGGTATGTAGACAGTCATGAGAACTCACAGAGAAAAGGGACATAATTTTAATTTTACTTTAGATTTCCTAAAAAGCAAACAAGAAAAACTTAAAAACTGCTATAAGTAAACTACAAGATTTCTTGTCACGAAGAGGTTTGAGTTTTAAGTAGACCTTTCTGAGGCCATTCCTTGTGAACTGACACTTTGCCCAGAGCCATTCTACCTCTGGGCAAATCCATTTCTTCAGCTGTAGTTCTTGATTCCTAGACAGGTTCCATCAAGGCTGGAGAATAACCAGTGATCTTGGGCAAGTGGAGATACTTCCAAGTGTGTGGGAATTAGTATGGGCCTTGATTAAGCCCTGATATTGCTAGAATATCTACTGTGATCCTACATTCCTTATAGTTATTTTTAGAAAGAAATGAAATGAGTCCGGTTTCAATATACCTTATCTATATGCAGAATACTCATCAAGGCTGAGTTGCACTATCTATTACAGTACTACTAGGCCAAGGACACGTGAAATTTGACTAAGTGCAAATTGCAGTATGTTTTAACTATAAAATACACTCCAAATTTTGAAAATGTATGTATAGGGAATACACACACACACACACACCACTAAATAATTTTTATATTCCTTACGTGTTGAAATGATAATATTTTTGAATTTGGCTAATTAAAATATATTATTAAAATTAATTCCATTTGGGAGCACTTTGGCTCAGTTGGTTAAGCATCCGACTTCAGCTCAGGTCATGATCTCTCAGTCCGTGAGTTCAAGCCCCGCGTCGGGCTCTGTGCTGACATCTCAGAGCCTGGAGACTGCTTCAGATACTGTGTCTCCCTGTCTGTCTGACCCTCTACCACTCACTCTCTCTCTCTGTCTCTCAAAAATAAATAAATGTTAAAACAAAATCCATCTTTTTTTTAACTTTTTAACTGGGAATTACTAGGAAATTTTAAATTACACTGTGTGGTTTACATTTGTGGCTTCCAATTATAGTTCTATTGCCCTCAGGCAGTAGATTAAAAGCTTCAAGTAGATAAGCACCAAGATACCTCAGGTGCTGCCATTTTATAAGTATTTTATTACATTTTAACAATTCTGTCTGGTGAGGATGGCATTTTACAAGTGAGAAAACCAGAATACATGGCCCATCAGCTCACTTCCCGAGTTTACTGAAAAGCATTAGATAACTTATTTTATTTGTTTTGTTTGTTCAGTCAAGTACTTGTTTTAGTACTTAAATACCACGTGGAAATGGGAACTATGCACCATCCAGTCACTTGGCATGTTACTTTCTGTTCATATCTTCCATGTGATAAGGAACATGCATGTAAACGAGGAAATTCATCAATTCAAATACTCAACCTCTCTCCAAATCTCTCTCTTACAACACATAAATGTATGTATCTTTCTTACACACACACACACACACACAAACACACACACACACACACACCACTTTGAAAGAATTCTCTGTCATTTAAAATAGTCATTTAAAAATACAGAGTATGAAAAAAAAATTTTTAAAAAAGGGGGTGCGCCTGGGTGGCTCAGTCGGTTGTGCATTCAACTTCAGCTCAGGTCATGATCTCGTGGTTTGTGAGTTCAGGCCCCGCGTCTGGCTCCGTGCTGATAGCTGGGAGCCTGGAGCCTGCTTCAGATTCTGTGTCTCCCTCTCTCTCTGCCCCTCCCCTGCTTGTGCTCTGTCTCTCTCTGTTGCTCAAAAATGAATAAATGTAAAAAAAAAAAAATTTTAATAAAAATACAGAGTATGAATTTTATAGCTGATGGGAAATTTGAAGTCTTCTAGTCCAAAAGCTGCTTCCCCTCTGCCCAACCACCCCACTACCTTCCCCCAGCCATGGAGTCCTTTCTTCAAACTAGCTTTCAGAGAGAGTGCCAGCACCAGATGCAGATAAAACTCTGAAGTGCTGGTGGATGCAAGGAAAGAGATACCCTGAAATCTTACTCCCTCTACTCCCTTCTTCAGCTTCTAAGGCAACTCTGGATTTGCAGTTTAGAAAGGAAAGTGAGTCCCAGAGAGGTCCTTTTCAGGAACAGTACTTGCTTTTAAAGCACTGAAGGTGATACTTTCTGTATCACCAGGTGCATTTTCAGAACTAATCCAAAACTTGATTTAGAATGGCAAGGATACACCTTCATTCCGAGAAAAGAATCAAGATTGTAAAGATCTTTCTTGGTCATGTGGCTTAGGAGACAGGGAAGATAAAATGCATTAAGAGAGAAATCAACCAAAACTAGTCAAATTAACAGTACTTTATCCACTTACTTCAAAAGCTCACAGTAATACTGTCTTGGTTTCCAGAATTAACTTTTATATTTTCAGGAAAGGCCAAATGCTTTTTTGTTTCAAATTTGAGACACATTTTTCTTTTGCACTTAAGTGGACACTGAGCCTCTTTTTTTCTCCTTGTCTTTACTACGATTCTTGAGAAAAACACACCATGGCCAGCCTGCTTTCACTTCAGCCTCCAACTCTTCAGGTTTAGGATGGTCACATCTGGTAACCACAGATGGCTATCACTGAAGGCAGAGAGAAAGTGGAGAGACCTCCTTAGGTTTTTAGCTACTCCCTGTGTTTGTTGTTTTAGCCCTAAGAATTCTTTGCTTACAAATAAAGCTCGGCGCCTAACCTTTTCAGAGAACTGACTCTCCATTCCCCAGAAATCAATGATCAGGAGAACGTCTGGATTTGGTTCTGAATGAATACATGTCACTCTGCCCTGAAGAAAACCCAATGTTTACATTTTTATCTGTTGATATTTTAATTAACAATATAAGTGCAATGTTTGCCCTGTGAGTTCAATGGGAAAAACTCTGCAAATAAACAGCAGTTCCCTCTTGGACAATCACTCTGTAAATTAGCTTACTTTGTCAATAAAGTGCATGCCTATCAGGCTCTTCAAAGCAGCAGGGGTAAGGATGTTCATTTACTTAAGCAGTAGGTTCTACCATTAGCGTTTGTGATTGGTGTTAATTAGAACTGTGTGTGCCTGTCTCGCTGCCACAGAGCCCACATTTTCAGAATCCTCGTAACAATCAAGCTATTAATAAATTAAGTACCCATATTTGTTTGTGTTCTTTTTTAATCTAATTGAAGCTCTCTGAGCAATACCATCTTGATAAGCATTTGAGGACTGGTTTCTCAGTAATGTAATGGCTTGAATCCTGCTTCACTTCTGTTTCTTAAAAGAGCTAATGGAGATATTTAATATTTTCATTGCACTTTTTTACAAGGGGTACAATTGGGAATCCTATGTGTTTTGGCTATTTGAGGCAAAAGCATATTTATTTTTAACCTTTTTTTTTTTTGCATTAAATGGACTTTGGTAAAGTAAATGTTTTATTTTCTCAAAACCAAACATTGAAGGCACGTAAATTAGCATTATGGACATCCAAAAGAATCTAGAGGGTGTTATGAGGTATTCAAGAGGATGTTAATGTTGTATTAATAAAGTGAAGTAGTTAGAGCCATTAGGAAGGTAACTGAGCTGATGTAGGTAGAGACATAGGTAGGGAGCTCTGCCATCCAGTGGGGAAGAGAGTATTTCTCTTGGACCTGAAAAAGCCAGAGTAGCTAGATTATTTTTGGCTATCTCACTTCACCTTGGGAGATATCACCTAAATGTTTCTCAGTTATCTTGAAACTGGACATCAAGTGAGCCAGTACAACTCAAAGCCAATTGTGATAGCACTAGCATTTACAATGAGGAAAAGAAAAAAAATGGTTTCCATATTACTCTGTTGGAATTTTTTTTAATCAGCAAGCACATGTTTCGCTAGAAAAGTTCAGCAACATCAGAGTCCAACTTTGTGCTTTGTATTAGCATCTTAAAGAAAATTTTAAAGCTGATGCTCCTTGAAAAGTTCCTATGGATCAAGTAGGAAAATCACAGTTGTTGTTTTGCAGTGGTTTGTTTTCGGCTTAAATATCACCAATCACCCAGTGAACTATTTATTTCTTAATTTCCTGTCTTAATGCTGGTGATTTGGTTATTGGATAGCTAAAGATCAGTTGTGACCATACTTGTGAGTTCTTACATCTTTATGGGGATATTTTTTAATGATTAGCAAAGCCAAAATAAATCTTACAGAAACACTTAGAAAAATTATACTTTAGAATCCAGTTTTCTCAAAAATATTTATGGCATTTGGCTTTAAAGAATGGGATTCATTTATTAATAAATTTTAGCCCCATTGGCTCCTGATATTTATGTGCTCTTGAATTCATGTCCTCTGTTGATAGCATCCCCATAGTCCTGTGGTAACCATGCAGCATGCTACAAAGGATTATTATAGTTGGTAGAAGAATAATCACAAGTTGAGGACACTTGTGGTAATATGAAAGGGAAATTAGAAATGTCAAACAGGCATGGACATCATGTTTGTTTCTAAACTATGTACTCTGAGACAAAGGGAGAAGAATTGTTCTACATGTTAACAGACACATTTGTGTATTCCTCATATGTGGCAATTGTATATTTATGGTTTATTTTTTCATTTTATATATATATATGTGTGTATATATGTATATATACACACATATATATATAAAATTATTTTGAAGTCTGTGCTGGTAGATATTTGGGAAAAAAAAAAACAGGATGTTGTCCATCCCACATTACATTTTCCTTCTTTCCTTCTTTTCTAGGTTTTAAAGAGTATCTTATTGCAAGGGAGACATTTCTCATAGACACACAACATAAACTCTAGAGTAGCCAAAATATTCAGTAAATTACATTTCTAATGAAAGCATTTTGCATTGTGAGGAGACAACCAGATTATTTTTCCTATTGCTAGATGCTTAGAGTTTGCAAGCTATATCTGTTTCTTCTTTATTTTTTTTTAATTTTTTTTTCAACTTTTATTTATTTTTGGAACAGAGAGAGACAGAGCATGAACGGGGGAGGGGCAGAGAGAGAGGGAGACACAGAATAGGAAACAGGCTCCAGGCTCTGAGCCATCAGCCCAGAGCCTGACGCCAGGCTCGAACTCCCGGACCGCGAGATCGTGACCTGGCTGAAGTCCGACGCTTAACCGACTGCGCCACCCAGGCGCCCCTGTTTCTTCTTTAAAAAAAAAAAAAAAAAAAAGTTGAAATGAGTGTTTTAAAAGAAAACCAGCCAGTTATTTTCAAACAAATGATTTCCTTTTCTTAAAAAGGCCAATTCTTTTTAAAACATTAAGTAATTTCATGGGTGGTATACTTCTGATAACAATAAAAGATAGATGTTAGATGTGTATATATAGATGTATGTGTATATATGTATATATCTGTATCTGTCTTGAAGATTTCATGAAAAGAGAGATAGAGAAAAAAAAAGAGAGAGAGAAAAAGAAAGAGAGAAGCTGTTTAGGTCCACTGAGAATAGGTGTACTTCTGTATAATATCAGAGATTTGCAGGTTTTTCCTGGCCTGAGGCATGGGAAAGATAAAGCATTGATTTGGTTTTAAAGGATTTTGTAAGCAAATGTATACAAAGTGTTTATAAAGACCCTTGGAGTATGTTGGGAAAACATACTGAAAAGATACTGCTGAATTTATAAAAATAGCCACTAATAGTACCCAAGATCACAAGTGTTCCTATTTATTGTTCAACGATAAGTTCTGTTTTTATTTTGTAAAAAATATATATGTTTAGCCCCAGTGACATTGCATGGATCTAAGAGCTGTTAATATATGCAAGTATTAATGCATGTTACTTCACCACAAAAAAGCTGTATCTGACTCATGTGACCTTTGGAATAAGAGAAACTCTGACTTCATTTATAATTTGGCTTTCACTAAGTATGCAAGTGTTTCTTTTCTTAATCTTTAAGGAATATGAGTTTTCTAAATTGAAGCACACTCTCTCAGTGCCTTGCTTACCTCCTCCCACCCCTCAGGACATTTGGAGCATGTGAACTGGAGTTACACCTATCAGTACCAAAGACTCTTGGCCTGAAAGATCTCTGTACTCTGAAGTCCAGCTCTGCCTGCATGTAAGGCAGGCTGCAAGTGCCAGGGCACTAATGCTTTAGGGAAGCAGTGCTCCATGAATGAGTGAATGGAGCTGATTGACAGATAGCTCTCCTCAGTTGTCCCTCTGAGAAAGGACTCTGAGGCATGTGTTCTGCACTGTTTTCTATAGTGTCCCATGGGATTGCGCTCCATTTGCTCACAGTGGCCATCTGTCTAGTAGACTCATTGGCTTCCTGCCCTTTCCTGTCTTACTTTCCTACTTCTCTGCCAATGATTCCTGCAATCCTGTCTCAATAGCCTGTATAAAAAATAATTCTTGTTTTAGGATCTGCTTCTAGGAAAGCCCAACATGAGTCCTGCTTTTTTTTTTTTTTTTTTTTTTTTTTTTGCATACATAGCCATGCAGTTCAAAGATTCATAGGATAGAACACATAACATAAAGTAATTCTCCATAATACCCTCCCTGGTCCCCCAACAATAAAACACTTGTAGGTATGGGCAAGAGGAATCTTCATCATGTTCCGCATGTTTTCACGAGAGTTGTGTTTCTTAAACACACACACAAAATAAGTTTATTAAAATGATGAGATGTTTTTACTCTCAGGTTCTGACATTTAAAAATGCTGGCACAGGGAATACCCTTAAATTCATAGTTCAGACCCCAGGGAAGTACTTGTTCATGTCTCCTGCCTGATGTCTTGAAATAAAAGGCAATTACCTTCAAATGCTCTGAAGGTTGTGGGTTTTGCTATAGTCAATGTTGCAAATAGACACTGTTTCAGAGGACAGGGAAGTTTTGAGCATGAAACACTTAAGTAAAAGAAAAATTAATTAACTTGTCAAATCCTTTCTCTCAGCATAAATGTAATAGATTCCTGAATGATGAAATATTATTTCCCAGTAGTGCTAAATATCCATTGCTTATTCTCCCCCTGTTCTAATTTGTGGTCCTGAGGTATTCACAAGTTAGTATGGTGTTCACCACAGTTACACATAGAAAGTAAAGAATTTTTGAATTATTAATAATTTAGATTATTATTAAATGTGTATATATTATACAAACCTATGCAAATATATATTTGAAGTATAAGGAAGTCTGATACAAATGTTTTGCATCATCTACTGGAGAAACATTGCTGAAGTTATATTTTCTTTTTATAAATATATCTTAAAACTTTAAGTTAAATTTCAAAAAAGTATTTCAGTTTTATTTGACTATCATTGTTTAAAATTATGATTTTTTTAAATTTTTTTTTCAACGTTTATTTATTTTTGGGACAGAGAGAGACAGAGCATGAACGGGGGAGGGGCAGAGAGAGAGGGAGACACAGAATCGGAAACAGGCTCCAGGCTCCGAGCCATCAGCCCAGAGCCTGACGCGGGGCTCGAACTCATGGACCGTGAGATCGTGACCTGGCTGAAGTCGGACGCTTAACCGACTGCGCCACCCAGGCGCCCCAGATTTTTTTTAAGCTTATTTATTTATTTTGTGAGAAATCAAGCATGAGTGGGGGAGGGGCAGAGGGAGGGAGGGAGAGAATCTGAAGCAGGATCCAAGCACTGTCAGCATGGAACCTGATATGGGGCTCGATCTCCCAAACCATAAGATCATGACCTGAGCTGAAATCAGAAGTCTGCCACCTAATCAACTGAGCCACTCAAGTGCCTCCAAATTATGGCATTTCTTATTTCCAGTTTATTTTTGCTTGTTAATTTTTAATGAAGAATTGAATTACAATTGAAATTATATACAAGTCAATATTGGGATGAAATAAAAATTAGATTGGCACTCAGGGAAAAAAATGGCAGAAAGTTAAGAGAAAGGCAAATTTCCAATGAGGTAATCTAGTTAAATTTTTTAAGTCTTAAAAAGTGAAAGTAAGTAGATTCTCTCAAACATGACCCAAGAATTAGGGCACCTGGGCAGCTCAGTTGGTTCAACAACCAACTTGATTTCAGCTCAGGTCATGATCTCACAGTTCTGGGATCAAACCCTGCCACATAGAGCCCCTTATTGAGCCCCTTGTTGAGCCCTGTGTCAAGCATGGAACCTGCTTAAGATTCTCTCTCTCTGTCTCTCCCTGTCCCTGCTCATGTTCTCTTTCTCTCTCAAATAAATAAATAAATAAATAAATAAATAACCCAAAAATTCATGAAAAGGACATTACACATTCTTTACTTAATAAATATTTAATTACTGCTCAAAACAAGGTAAATGAAGAGAAAATTATCCATTGAGCATCATGAATAGGTTGGGTAAGTACGTGAATTTTCCTATGCTTTACTAAGTAAAAATTAAATGTTTATAAGTACAATGAGAATGAAAAAAAATATTATCCACAGGAAATTCACAGTTCAGAAGCAAGAATTGTATCTCTTTCTTCACATTAGAAGCTAAAGGAAATTATAACTACAAAATTATCAAATTGGACAAGAAGTATCAAATAAACTGGAGTTATGTTCTAGGAGTATCAAATAAACTGGAATGATAGTTCTAGAACATAATCGTCATATTTCTCTGGTGATGCAGAGAAAGTTTTCTAGTAAAAACAAAGTTCAAATTAATGATTACAATTTTCCATTGATTTCAGATGGCAGAGAAGTTTTTAATTTTACCCCAAATTATTTAAAATGAATAATGCAACTTTAGAAAGTAGCTTTTATATTCTAATTTCAAAGACATAATATTTTGCCAAAGATTAGCTTTCACAAAAAGTTGTATTTGTAATTAGAAGCATTTAAGCTTTCAATTAAAATAATATAAAAAATCACTTGAAGACACATACATACACATATATTGCATGAATCCTTAATGGATAATGAATAGTATTTAGCAAAGACAAGGAAACCTTTGTCTGATACAAAACATTTGTGTGGTTGGTTAAAAGAATACCTTATGTCCAATATTTAGCCAAGCATAAGGAAACTTTACACAAAATAAACATCAGTGGAAATGATGAAAAATATGTATACTTAATAGAAATGTTTTGAAGTGTAATGCTAGCATAACCAAACATGTAAAATGATTTTAAAATATTATGATCTAGAATAGTCAATTCAAAATGTGACCATTAACTTAATGAATAATGAAATGAGAGAATATGTCATACAACAAAATTTTAATCAGAAATAAACCTTATTCAAGGAGATTTTATCATGGAGAGAAGTCATGTTAAATACCTAGTATTCCTTAGGGATAGATATTATGGAGGTTTCCAAAGAAGAAAACAGAAAAATAGAAATAATTTCACTGGGTTGACACCTGTTCTTCTTAAGAAGTACATGTTTTGACTTAAGTAGAGTTCTGAAAAGAGGATTTTTAATTTTTGGCATTGACTTAAAATATCGTCAGGGCACCTGGGTGGCTCAGTCAGTTAAATGTCTGACTTCAGCTCAGGTCATGATCTCACCATTGGTGAGTTCAAGCCTTGAGTCAGGCTCTGTGCTGACAGCTCAGAGCCTGGAGCCCGCTTCGGATTCTGTGTCTCCCTCTCTCTCTGCCCTTCTCCTGCTAGCACTCTCTCTCTCTCTTTCTCTCAAAAATAAATAAACATTAAAAAATATATATTTGGGATGAGCCCTGGGTGTTGTATGAAAACCAATTTGACAATAAAGTATATTTAAAAAATAAATAAACATAATTAAAAAAAATTAAAAATATTGTCTAATGCTTTTGAAAGGGAACTAACATAGCCACTTAAGAAAGAGGCATAACATCCAGAGTTTTGACTTAATGTCTAGAGCCATTCTTTGTGCTAGGCATGGGACATGCTTCTAAATGATTACCAAGACACATGGCCTTAACTGTGAATAACTTTGGAAGCAATTCAAATAGTAAATATGACATTTTCTGGATCATCAATAAGATAGAAAATCCTGATGGATCATTTTTCAAATTTAACCTTACTGAAACTCCTGGACAATTGGTGAAACTAAATTATGTTAAAGTATTAACAGTTAATTTAGACAAAACATAAAACATGCAAGTTCCACGCTCAGCGTAGAAACCAACGTGGGGGGCTGGATCTCATGCCCTGGAGATCATGACCCGAGCCAAAATCAAGAGTCAGACGCTTAATTGACTGAGCCCCATAACAGAATATCTTTAAATGGTTTATCGGGATATTCGGTAGAAAGAAATGGATATGGAATCACCACTCTCCACACTTTTTGATGATTATGAATAGTGCTAGCAAAAGATTTGCAAGAAAGCCTAAATAGATCTAAGTTTGGCAATATCACTTGTTAAAACAGTTTTATTCCTTTAACTTAAAAAAATTCATAAATAAAAAGAAACTGTGAAATATGCAACGTAAGTGGCTCTGCGGATACATTTAGATAATGTCTATGGATGCGTTTGTACTACAAAGGCAGAGTTGAGTGGTTGCTTCAGAGACCAAATGTCCCTCAAAGCTTAAAGTATTTACAATTTGTGTTTTTACAGAAAATGTCTTTCAGCCTCTGATGTAGAGAGTGCTTTAAGGAGACAGTCATCTTTGATATTTTGTCCACCTTTAGTCATAAACCGTAGCTGTTTTTCAACTTTGTAATTACAGAGTTACAATTGTCAAATGAGAGGATAGATTATTTAACAATTTTGTTAGCTTGATTTATAACTTTTAAACATGTACACAAATAATATGTGGACTTCATTTGTACTCTCCCCCCCAACAGGCCTGCCAATATAGGAACTGGGCTTGTCCCTCTGTTTCTGAGAAATCTTCCCCAAAGCCAACCACTGCTATCATTTTCTGGAACATTCTTGCAAATATACAGATATGCGCGCACACACACACACATACACACACACACACACACACACACACACACAGGAATATGAAATTGCATTTATTGTGCCAACTTGCCATAAATAACATCTAAAAAGACTCATAACATCTCCCTCACCTTCTTCCCTACTGAGGATGACACATCCTCAAAAATGATAATGCTAGTGAGAGCTACAGATGCTAGTGATACAGGTTTCTAAATTGTGTTCACATGTACCCCACCAGGTAAATTAGGTTCTCTCTCTGGCATTCATAGTCATTTATCTGTATCTATGTTGTAAGATATCTGTGTCTTTGGCTTTTGTCATGATTATTTGTGGTTTTCTTTTGTTTTTGTTTTTTGTTTTTTAATGATTGACATGGCTTTAAGGGGTGATAGATATTCCTTCACTCTTTGGAGCTTGATAATGGGTGTGTGTGCATAAGTATGAAGGTAGAAGCCATGAGAGGGATGAATTAGTTTGCACAATTAGTAAAGAAAGGTGGAAATCAGCGGGAGTACACGGATTTGAGGGAATCAGACCCAGAAGGCCTTATGCTGAAGGAAAGACAGAGAAAACCTGACTGACCCTCACTTCTAATGCCCCTACCCCACCCAGGGGGACAGAAAGAGTCAGGATTACATGATATCTGATGGAGGCCTGTAAGTTTTGAGGAGTAAGGTGTGGGATTAAACCCCTTCTCCATTTCTACCACCTAATTTTAAGCAAAAACTATAGACTTCATTTATACTTTTGGTGAGAGAAGAAACTCTTTCTGGCAAATACCAAAAGATGTTTTAGTACTATATGGAATTTGAAACAGAATAAAATTGGGCACAGCATGTGGGGACAGCTGACGTCTGGATAGCTTATTCTGTATGTCTGTTTTTCTTTCCCGGGTCTGTGGTTTCAGATCATGAGAGAATATGTCTTATTTTTTCCTGTTTCTCCAATGCTGAAAAAGTGCTTTGGTTGCAGTTACGCAACCATTAATTATTTGGAAATTTTGTTAGATGAACCAGCTTTTAAGTTCCAGAAGGTGTGACTAGAGAAGTTGATTTTCCACACATAGTAAAGATATAGTGAAGAAATTGGAATTTTTAAGTTGGATGATACCTAAGCTCTATCATCCCTTAGTTAAAATAAAGACACAAGTATTAGCCATTCTCTAGTTTAGTGAAATGCTGAGGTTAAAAACTCCATTGTGATAAAGGGGTATCCCTAAGCATCTAATTCCCAGAAATGACTTACATAACTGAAAAGACTCTCACTTATTTTGCAATTTCTGTTCCTTTACAATATACTAATAAGTACCACTTTGGAAGAATCATACACAATTCATTTTAGTCTTTGCAATGAATTGAAACTAAGGCATTATGAAATCCTTGCAAGGATTCCTCATGTTTGAATTTGATGCTCTCAATGTTTAAATGACACCCCTTGAAAAGATTCATACCGTTAAAAAAAAAAGAAAAAGAAAAAAAGTAAAAGACCAATTTCGGTTCTGTGAAGAGAATATAGAGAAATTAATTCCTCTGCAAGACATTTTGAAATGCAAGATTGGTTTATAGAAACAGATCGTGTACTGCGATCTTATTTCTATTCCACTAACCTTTTTTTCTGTAACTTAGATTGTTTTTGATAGAACGCTCTTTTGATGGAAATGCAAACATCCAAGGAAAAATAGATTTTTAAATGATCAGAAGGAACAGCTTTCCCATAAAACATGGGGTTCACTGAATTTCCAGGCACACAGAATTTTTTTATTATATGAAATTTTTATGAACCAACATTCTGAAAAGAGGTTCCATGGGCCTAAAGGGGACATAATGTGTCAGATTATGTTGATTGAGTGAGCGATAATAATGATAATAACAGCTAAAATTTATTTTGTATTTTTCTTCTAAAAAGCTCAAAGTATTTCACGTATACGAGCTTTTTTTTTCCCCACCTTGTACAAAGAGTATTTTCAGGAGCATGCTGACCCATCAGGAGGCCATAGGGAAATAGTTTCATTACCCTTTAGTGCCAGACTGTGTAAGAATATTTATCTTTCTGGGACCTGAGATGAAGTGAAACATATGTAGTCATTCTGATCATATAGCTTTGAAGTCCCTGGGGCCCCATTTCATGGTCTGCAAATAATTTAAGTAAAAACACTGAGAGTATATAAATATGGAAATTCTGCTAAGACATTTCCTCCTTTTATAGAATTCTCAAGGTTCACTTTTCTTAGTCCTAATGATATTTCTTCATGGCTTTTTGTTGAGGGGGGGAGGGTGATAATGAATTAAGGACATGTGTGCTAGCCATTTTTCAACATTGGCTGTACTCTGGGTGATAGTAAAAAGACAGATTTATAGCCAAAAACTTGTAATTTTAAAATGGACAGTACAGTGTTTCTCAAATAATCAACTACTGAGATGAGAAAACAGACTAAATAAAGGAAAGTGACTTGCTTAACATGAATCCCTTCTCTAATATTCAAATGGGAATGAATACCAGTCTCCTTCCTCTCTCCTTGACAGTTCAAGAGGGCAAGGCTTTGAAGGAAAATCATGAACCCATTAGCTTTTATTACATTTGAGCCAAACCTCTGACAAGGGATGTATTAAAGTCTTTCCCATTTTCCAGAGTAAAGTATGAAAAAAGCCTATGAAATTTATCCCTGTTCCTTCAGGTCTTTCCAAGTTCTGCCTGCCACATTCTCATTCTTATTGACACACCATCCCAAAAGGGCTGCTCCTTTCTTTCCCTAGAGGGAGAGTTGTTAACTACATCAATGTGCTCACCCTTGTCACTTTCAACCCTAAATGAGTAAATAAAGAACTTTTCCTTAATAAAGAAGTAATTTTGTACAACCTTAGTGCTAGAATCTTCTCTAGAATATTCCTGACATCTGTCCCCTTGCCTCTGAACACAGACTTCCACGGATTAGCATTCTCTCCTTTACAAGGAATTATATTAA
The DNA here is from genome assembly GCF_014898765.1 of Herpailurus yagouaroundi. Taxonomy (NCBI): domain Eukaryota; kingdom Metazoa; phylum Chordata; class Mammalia; order Carnivora; family Felidae; genus Herpailurus; species Herpailurus yagouaroundi. The sequence continues at coordinate 57,013,288 of NW_024412377.1, forward strand.
TTAGTAAACCATTCTTAATGTTCATGTTTAAACATTCTTCATTATGATAAACTATCACCTGCCTACCACTGGCCCTAGTTTTACCCTGAAGGGCAACACAGATTAAAGCGATTTCTTCTTTGGACAGTCATTTTCTTATCTGAGGAGAGCAACTTAATCATTCTTTAAATTCACCTCTTCTTCAATATAATATGTTTCCAAAGAACAAAAATAAGGTGAATCCATTTACTTCTGAATTAAAGTTTAGAAAAGATAACTAAGTCAGACACACATCAAAAGTCTTTAAGAGAAGTGGTAGGTGATATAAAAGTCTTTTAGCACGAGGCAGAGAGAAGACCTACAAAACCCAGTCATTTCTGTGTTGCCTTGAACACATTTCTTTTCCTTATGAATTACTTTTTGAATAGTATTTGTAAACTAAGAAGACTGGATTAGATAATGATCATGTCTCCCAGTTCTAAATGTCCTGTTCTCACCATATATTTTATAAAGAAAAAACAGTATTGGGCTCACTGCTCTCTTGAAACTCTGTTGGCAGTTGGTAGTTTTAATCCACACATTTCAGGTAAATTCTAGACCATATAGTGAGCTGAAGATGAAAGCCCTGAACAAATTATACTAGGATCTTGGAGCCCTCACAAGTGCAAAAGTGAATAACAGAAAATACCCCAGTTTCATCAATTTCCTGGAATTTTAAGCAAATCTGTGACAAAGCCAATTAAGCAGATTTTTGGATCTGTGAAGGCTGTAAAATCCTAGTCTGGTTTGTTTAAGATAACATATCTTAATATGTTAGTGAACAGTCTATATCGTTTGTTGTTTGGGGGAGAGAAAGGCAAGTGACATTTTTAATTTTATCTTCTATAAGGACTGGACTTAAGTTGTTTGTAGACTAAATGTTTGTTGTAGTCTCTAAGAGTGCCATAGTTTGAGCAAGGCCAGGTCTGAACAGTAGCTCTCCTTATGTAGATGAAATCTTGATTAAGATATAAGAGGCACAGACTTACTAAACTTAATAAAATTCAATAAAACAAATAAAAAATATCTCATTTTAAAGCAGCCAATAAAATATCAATCCAGGTACAGAACTCAAGTCTTCTAATGTGAATTTAGCTTTTTCTATTACAGTAATAGGCAGCTGCCTGGAATCTCTATAAAATTCATTATTCTTCATTATACAATTATTTGTACCATTTGAGATAATATGTTGGCATTTTGAAACTTATAATTCATTTGGACTAATCAGCTGACATTACAGTTATGAATATTTTTGATTCAGAAGTACAAATTGATGAGCAAACCGTGTCTTCGCCTTTTGAAGAAACAGTTATAAGTTTGAGGAAGCACTGTGGTCTTCAACTGGATATTCCATCATCTCTTGCTACAACTCATTTCCAGATTTTGGGGTGTATGTGTGTGTGTGTGTGTGTGTGTGTGTGTGTGTGTGTGTATTATTTCTCTCTGCTACTTTGCAACAGCACTACTAATAATCTCATGAACACTGCACAGATGTTTTCTCCATTCTGTGGCATACTTATTTTTCAAGTGGCTTCTGAGAGCAGATGTTCCCATGTGTCTTTGTAACTTCTTTTCAGTTGATGCTTTTGCAACATTAAAAAAAAAAAGAAAGTGTAGGGGTGGAGAGGAAGAATACTAAACACCAATTTTAAAAAGAAAATAAAGACCGATGTATTTAACTTTTTTTTTTAATTATGAAAGAAACTCTATTTAATCCATTTGAATTTGATAAGTATTTATTGGGAACCTGTGTGTAAGTCCCTTGGCTCATTTCTGGGAGGGTTCAAAGTAGACAGATGTCACATAGGTTGGAGGAAGTATATTTGCAAAATAAGAACACATTCACAAGGCGTATATGTGAGCTGGTATCTCAGGCAGAAGGCAAAAATAAAGTACGGATGTTTAGAACATATGCAAAAAAAAGTAAAATTATCAGCAGAATCTGGGTATTGCCTCATGTGATGGAAAAATTGGGAATTTAGATTCGGAAGGTGGTTTAAGGCTAGAGTATAAAGAACCATGAACAACAGACTGAGGAGTTTGTGATTAAGTGGATTTGTACTGATGAATGTTTTTGAGTAGAGGAATAACACAATCAGAGCCATGTATTTTGGAAGATTATTTTGGCAGCCATGTGTAAGAAGGATTGGGGAAAACAAAACAACAGAGATAAAGAACCACAGCTATTCATTCTACCAATGATGAAATAATAAGGTAGGATGTAATCTGTAAAAATGAGAGTTATAGATGTGAAGATAGTGAGGTAAGAGAGTCATTGTTTATACAGTGTTACTTTTGTTTCTTTCTCTCTCAAAAAATGTGAGTTAGAGGACACAGGAACTAGTGTCATTAATAGAAATTGGGACATAAAAATGATAAAGTAAGGGTAGAGATTATGAGTTTGATGTGATTATAATATATTCAGTTGTAAATGTCCAATAAGCATGCATATCTGGTGTCAGGAAGAAAGTTTCAAGCTAGTGATAGATACATAATGAGACTGTCTGTACAGAATTGAACAGTTACCAAGAAAAAGGCTGGAAAGACTGGTAAAAGGCACCCAGAGAAAGTGTTCAGCAATTAGTGTGGTACTGATAAGAGAATTAAGGAAGAAGAAGATCCCGTTTAGGTGATTGAGGCTACCAGTTCAATGAAGTAGCAAGAAAACCTTAATAATTAAATTTGAACAATAGGTTCCAAAAGAAAGGAGAATCTACCTAATTCCATTGAGCAGGTGGTTTATGGAACTAGCAAAGATTAAAGGATTCGCCTGTGAAAGGTTTTGATGGTCGTTGGAATTAGAAATGAAACCTCATTATATGCTTTAATTAGCTAATGTTTTATGGACAGAGAAGGTTTTATTTTTTTAATTTTTTTTAAATGTTTATTTATTTTTGAGACAGACAGAGCATGAACGGGGGAGGGGCAGAGAGAGAGAGAGACACAGAATTGGAAGCAGGCTCTAGGCTCTGAGCCATCAGCCCAGAGCCCAACGCGGGGCTCGAACTCACGGACCGCGAGATCGTGACCTGAGCTAAAGTCAGATGCTTAACTGACTGAGCCACCCAGGCGCCCCAGAGGAGGTTTCTTTTTTTTTTT
>NW_024412377.1:57016504-57130807 GCF_014898765.1 Herpailurus yagouaroundi
GAACGGGGGAGGGGCAGAGAGAGAGGGAGACACAGAATCGGAAACAGGCTCCAGGCTCTGAGCCATCAGCCCAGAGCCTGACGCGGGGCTCGAACTCACGGACCGTGAGATCGTGACCTGGCTGAAGTCGGACGCTTAACCGACTGCGCCACCCAGGCGCCCCGAGGAGGTTTTTTTTAATAAATAAATTTTATATAGGTTATTCATTTTACATAAAAGACTGGATGTTAGCTTATTTTAGAGTCTGAAGTACTGAAAATATAAACCAATTTGAGTAGAATCTGTACTATGTTGAATGAATCTCCAGTTTCTCACAAGTCATGCCAGTGAGAGGCTGGGAGTGTGCTGTATCAACCAGATAGACCTGGGCTCCCAAGTTTGATGCCAGAAATTGTGTCATCTCCCATCTTCCTCCCTGTAAGATACCCTCATTGCAAACCTCAACCAGACTTCTTTATCCATCTATTTGCCACTCATCTATACCAGGAGATGATCTCTTTTTCCTACTGTTCTAATTTTGTCTACTTATAATATTATAACATGACAAGTACATCATCTTCCAGAATCCATAGATTGGCTTTCTAGGGTAATATTCTTGTGATGGAGGCTCTGTGTTCTCTTTTTCTGTTCTGGGCCTGTTGCTTTAGAAGCTTTTGAAGACTTAATTTTTTCCCCTTAGCAAGTGAAATGCTTTAATATCTCAATTCCAGTTGGTTTTAATTGTTGAAGATCATCATTTCCAATAGAATTAGGAAGACTATGATGGTAAAGTCCATTGTTGTATATTTTATTCTTTTTTTTATATTTTAAAAATGCTTGTTATTTAATTTGAGAGAGAGAGAGGCAGAGAGAGGGAGAGGGAGAATCCAAAGCAGGCTCCACACTGTCAGCGCAGAGCCTGAACAGAGTTCAGAACAGAGTTGTGGGTCTTGAGCTCATGAACAATGAGATCATGACTTGAGCCAAAATCAAGAATTGGATGCCTGACCAGCTGAGCCACCGAGATGTCCCTGTTGTACATTTTCTAATTTTAGAAATCCATCCTTTATATTCAGCCGGAGTTTTCTTCCCCCACCCCCCCCCCCCAATTCAAATTGTTGGTCCTTTTTCTTCCTCTAGAGAGGGAATAGGAGATGCAAGCAAGTCACTTAATGTATGTGATTATTACTTTTTCTCCTAACATTGGTGTGATTATATGTGAAAATGGTTATAGAAGTGTTACATGGAACTATAAAGCATTGACAGGTTTTTAATTGTTAGTGATATTAATTATAGGTAGGAAAACAAGAAGTTAGAATAAACAACCATGGGGTGTGACAGCTGGCTGTAAAAAAGACAAAATCTATATTAACTATAAAAATATAAAAACAAATGTTTACAGAACCATATAGTGAAAGGACAGCTATGTTAAATACACAGTCATCCATGTTAACATTAATAAGTAATTTAGAGTACCTTAATCGGGCATGAATTAATTAATTAATATTTGGAATCCTAATTAAAAAAATACTAATTGGAATACAAATGCAATATTTGTAATATTGATCCAACTTTATCAATAAAAATTCCAGCATATTCTATAATAAAATTATATTAAGTACATTCTGGACAAAAGCAGAGAAGAATGCAATGCATTCAGAGATACTTAGAGTCAAAATATTTGAAATCTTTTTTTTTTAATTTTTCTTTAATGTTTATTTATTTTTGAGACAGAGAGAGACAGAGCCTGAACGGGGGAGGGTCAGAGAGAGAGGGAGACACAGAATCAGAAGCAGGCTCCAGGCTCTGAGCTGTCAGCACAGAGCCCGACGCGGGGCTGGAACCCACAGACCGCGAAATCATGACCTGAGCCGAAGTCGGACACTTAACCGACTGAGCCACCCAGGCGCCCCTCTTTTTTTTTTTTTTTAAGTCTTGTACTACAAATTTAAGCATCAATTATTTGTAAAACTTATTTTTTCATGACACTATTTTTCCTGGTAATGCTTGGTTAACACAGCCATTCAGCACATTCATTGGACCCAGCCATTTTCAAGCTTCTCTTCCATAAGATGAAAAGTAGAGATAGCACAACCCTCATAAACACAGAGCATCTCTTTCAATACTTTTCATTTTTCTTCTCATGGTCTTTTTCATCCTAGTATTTCTATTACTACTACTTCTCAAATATTTGACCCCTACAGAGCAGACAATTTCAAAACTCAATAAATTAAAAGAAAATAAAAACCACCACCAATCAACAGCATTGCAGCAAAAAGCTACTTAATCCTTGCTTGAACCATAACATATTTTAAAAGGCTAAGAATAAATAGAACACACCTAGAGTTCTCCTTAATTGATCAAATAAATTCATAAAAATGATGCCTTCAGAGCACAGGAAATCTTCTTAGTGGAAGAAGAAATATATGATATAAAAAAAAAACAAATATTATGGTTCCTATAATATTGCCTACTACAAAGTGATATTCCAATGGGTGCCTGATAAATAATATGGAGTTATATTTTAACAAGTTTCTTCCCAACATTGTGCTCAAATGAGGAAGTTGAAAGCCTACCTTGGAAATGTTTACCTCACAGTTGTTTCTAAATGAGAAGTTATACCAGGAGATGATTATGTCTTGTTTTTAGTTGTCTTCTTTAAATGTGAGATGTTGTACGTTTAAAGACAAAATTTTATACTTGTAAATCATCTCTAAGACCACTTTCATTCTTTCCAAGAGAAGTGGAAAAAACTACTTTGTGCCCAGGCAGAGTTAGTTGGATTAAGGGCAACCTCTGGTTAGAAGTGTTGACCCAGAGGCTACAATTAAAGGAAAAATAAAGTAGGTCTTACACACTTCATTCATTATTTTATTATTTGTAGGTACGAGGAGAAATACATAAACTATAAATCCTGAATACTAGATTAAATTAATTATGGACTGATTAACGTATGCTTTTCAGTCCATGAGATCATGCACGAAGACCAAACATCTAATAGTCTACTAAACGAATGAGCAAAATCTGGCCCTGCATACAGTAATCTACATAAAGAATAAATGTCAGCCATGAAAAATTCCCTCTCTACTGGAGGACATATCCTTTAAAATTGGTGAGAATTGAACTTCAGTTATTCAACTTTCTTCTTTTGATTTAGATCACAGGTTTACAATATTCCTTCTCCTCTTATTACTTCTTTAATGAGCAAATTTTTGATATTTGGTAACCTGAATATACTTCTCAGTAGAGTATTACTATTACAAAAAAAACAGTTTAGGGGTACCTGGGTGGCTCAGTCGCTTGAGTGTCCAACTCTTGATTTTGGCTCAGGTCATGATCCTGGTGGCATATACTTCTCAGTAGAGTCTTACTATTACAAACAACAACAACAACAACAACAGCAACAACAACAACAGTTTAGGGGTGCCTGGGTGGCTCAATCGGTTGAGTGTCCAACTCTTGATTTTGGCTCAGATCATGATCCTGGCATCATGGGATCGAGCTCCACGTCAGGCTCTGTGCTGAGTGTGGACCCTGCTTGAGACTCTCTCCCTCTCTCTATCCCTCTCCCCTCCTCACATGTACACACACACTCTCTCTCTAAAATAAAAAGAAACAAACAAACAAAGACAACGGTTTATAATGTCATAAGGACTCTCTTGCCCTACATTAATTTTAGAAACACAATCAACCCTCACAATTCTATCAATGACTGACTTTTGATCTGCTTTAACACTCTCTGCCACTTTACCACTTTATTATGTAGGCTGGATTGAGGAAATGAAGGCTGGTGTCAGAACCAGTAAAACACATGAACAGAAAGGAAAACTCATCACACTTAGAAGACATGGAAGACCAAATAGAAAGCCAAATGAGAAGCAATTGTTTGCAATTTGTTTATTAGACCTATACTTGATTCTTAAGCCTACCAATTAGTGCATATATCAGAGACCTGGCTGTATTAATTTTGTTTATTCCTATTCTATAACACTGAGAACTACCCTTCCTTAGAGACTCCATAATGTAGTACATTGCCCATTCTTCCTCTACCACTGCTGATTCGTAGAACCGGTTCCATGGGACTAGTTGCAAGATGAGCAATTTGGCCACTCAGACTACTTGTTGATGTTATCATTTTACTACAACTACAATTATTATCATAATATACACTCGCATTCTCTCCTCTCTGGATACTCATGATCTATCTTGCCCTGTTCTGTGCCATATAATTTAGTTTTTTTTATTATGTTTATTATAAGTCTCACCAATGTTAGAAGATAAGTTCAACAAGGACACGTATGTTCGTTGTTTTATTCTCTGATGTGTCCCAAACCTTTAAAAGTGTGCTGGGAAAAAAGTGGGCACTTAATATTTGTTTAATGAACCAGTTATGTTCTATTAAGGACAATAAGAACTGCTATCATGTGCTTGCTTTGAAGCTATGTGAGTAGTTCCTATGAACAAGTGCAAGCCCACATATATGAGCTTCTGGATGTACAAAGGAAGACTGTGGATGGTTTCAGTCTGCAGAGTTGAATGAGGGTAATCATTGCTGACAGGGTCTGTTTATAAAAAGCATAATTGCTTCCTATGTGCTACGCACTATGTTAAATGCTTTGCAAATATTATCATCTCATTTATCTCACAAAGATCTCAAAAAGCTTGTTATGTTTTACAGTATTTTATTATTCTCCTTTCTTACTGAGGAAAGAAGGCCTGGCCCTAAGTCATGGAGCTAGTATGTTTAATTGAAACTGAATAATATGCTGCATGGCGCATACTCCGATTCCACTTGGATATATTTGCACGCCCTATGTTAATAAGTGTTTGAAACAAAAGGAATGTGCAATTTTAGCACATTATCCATTTTTTAATGGACAAGTATCATATATCCTTTTTTTGGGGGGGGGAGAGAAAGAGAGAGAGAAAGCTGTCTTCAGCCATCCCTGGTAAAGCCTTTGTAATACCCGTGTAAGTCAGTAATTCCTTCACTTACTGTGGCAGTTAACAACCACAAAAATAAAACCAGTCAATGCTCTCAACATCCCTTTCCTTCATTCAAGTGAAGTTTTGGCCATAAACTGTCTTTTAAAAATAATCTCTGAGGTTCAGGTGACACTGTCCCCTTAGATTGTTTGTGTCCTGGACTGTGGAGAAGCCTGTGACTACAACCCCATTATTACCTGCCATAAATGGCAGAGGAAAGCAAGGCTCCCAAATGAGTGAGGAAGTAGCTTCTTTTGTAGTCCAGCTATTTTTCCTATTAGATAATCTGAGTATCAAAAAGAAAATCCACCACTCCTCCCAAACACCAAATAAAGCAAATGCCTTTGTATCTGAGAGGTGGTGCTGCTTTAAACATACTGATGAAACTTAGGACTAAGTGTAACACAGGGAGAGATTGCGTACATGACTCACAGCTAAAAATGATTGAAATCACCTGAACGATGACAAACACGGAGTCAGAGAAGGACAACACGAGATTTATTATGGACACAACCAAAGTGATATATGCATGAGGCAGAAAGGCATCAGACAATTTGGATGTCCAGTGGGGCTGAGAACAGTCTGGGTCTGGTTTAAGGAGACAGTGAGCCACAGAGAATGCAGGATCTGACCTGGATTCCTTAGAAAACATGATCTGTGACAGCAAGATGTGGGCACGGTGTGATCAGAGTTAGGTGCTAGTTACAGCGTGCCTCTAACTGGCTGCATGGCTTCAGGCAAACTGCTTCATCTCTCTCTATTGTGGTTCCTTTAGTTCCAAGATGAGTGAGGGGAGAAGCATGTTCCCTGCTTACCTTGCATAAATTTCATTGATATTAAATAAGACCGTATACCTACTGATTTCAAAGGAGGTCTATTAAAATTGTTTAAAATTAGAACGCAACAGAAAATACCATAACCCTACACAACACACACACACACACACACACACACACACACACACACACAGAAGTCATAAACATATTAAGCATATATAGAAATATAAAATGGCAATTTTCTCTTTTTTTCTTATTCTCTGATTTCTCCTTGTGATAAACATATTTTTGTTTCCGCTCATTTCTATTTTTGTAAGACAGAAAAAATCGAATAGACAGAGAAAGAAATCTAAGTAAAAAAAATGAAAATTCTAAATGCTATAAAAGAGAGAAAGATAGGGAAAGAGATTCCAATATTAGCTTTTTTTCAAGGCATGATATTTCACATTAGAATGTTGAGAAAGAATAGAAGGAAGAATTTGCCACCTTGTAAATTTGAAGCAAATATTGATTGGTTAAGTGTATCATATGACTTTAAGCCCTGACTTTTGTATTAATGGAACAACAATAGAGCCGCTTTAGACTCAGGGGCTATGGACTTGACTTGAGCAGACCCATGCAAGGTAGCTTTGACAACGTTTCTAGGCTCATTTGAGGGTAGAAGAGAAGAGCTGGGACTTTCCGCATCCATTTTATCTCCCTAGTCTGACATTTAGGATTTTCAAAGATACAAAACAATCTTTTTTTAATGTTTATTTATTTTTGAGATACAGGCAGATCATGAGCAGGAGAGGGGTACTGAGAGAGGGAGCCACAGAATCCGAGACAGGCTCCAGGCTCCGAGCTGCGAGCACAGAGCCTGATGCGGGGCTCAAACCCACGAGATCATGCAGGTTTCATGAGATCATGACCTGAACTGAAGTTGGACACTTAACCAACTGAGCCACCCAGGTGCCCCAGGTACAAAACAATCTTTTGGAGCAGTAAATATCAGTGAATACTAAACCATTGTTACCTTTGGCAATAATGTGATACATCTGTCCTCAGACCCAGGCGTACTCTCTCCTTATACTTGCCTCACAGTAAAAGAGCACACACCACCAAACCCAGCACACTAGTCAGAACTAAATCTCTTAATGCAAATCTTGCTCCTTCTTGGGGGAGCAGGGGAAGTCTCTAGAAGTCAAAGAAAAAGTTCCCTTTGTTTTTTCTAAACCTTGGTATAGACAGAATCCTATTGTTGATACAACCAGCAAGTGGATGCTTGTCACTTCTCTGCAAAAAGCCAAGTAAACATCAGTCTTGGTGATTTTCTTAGTCTTACAGAAAATTTAAATAGCGGGAATTATTCTAATTATTCAAGACCCACGTTTTGAAAATAAAGGTATACTTCTTTTCCACTTTTTTTAAGTAGCCAGTTCCCCTGGTAACTTTAAACGTTTATTACTGATCCTTAACTACTCTCCAAGAAGGCAAGAAGAAAGGGGACACAGGATCCAGACATAAAAGAGAGGTGCTCTTGGGAGTAGTTGTTCAAGCATAAGTGAAAATAAATCGTCTTAGAGACAGTAATGTGAGTCAAATTACTTAGAGACAGTAATGTGGGGTTCTATTTGCCAAAACAATAATCGAAAACCAAAACAGAATGTCTCTACAACTTTTCTGGAAACGAATGACAGTGTGATGCGATATGCTGGTGTCTGTGTGCCCTTAGATAAAGATTCTCTGACTGAAAAAGGGTAGCAGTCATGCCTGCAAAAGAAGAAAATTATAAGGAAAACAAAGTAATTAACTGTGTTTTTCAGATCAAGAGCTGTTACTGGGAGAAAACACACAAGGCCCATACACACACACACACACACACACACACACACACACACACGGAAGTGTTAGAAGAAGGGATTAATATTGCTACCCTATTTGTCCCCTTTTACTTTGTTTCTTATGGATATACTTCTAGCCTGTTTTCTTCCTATAAGAGAGACTAGAGTAAGCCAAATTAAAAAAAAATGCAATCATTGCTAGTAATTGATGTCTTTTATGACTGCTTCATTAGAACAACCAAAAAAATAGAGAGGGAAGAGTGTTAGAATGTATCTGTCATGAGGGAAAGATATTTGACATGCTTATACCAGAATTCCCGTTAGAGAGCAAATTGTGTTTAAGGAAATACCTTCAGAAGCCTCTTAAACTAGTCTCACCTACTCAGCAATTGGATAGGAGGTAAGATAATAAAGTGATAGCTAAATGGCTCTGTTTTATATGACCCAGTAGACACTAGGAGGGGAAAGGGGATGGCAAAGAAATATACCCAAAGACATCTTTAAAAAGTGATATTCTGTATATGATTATCAGTTGTTTTTGTTGCTCCAATACAATGCCTCCCCCATCTTTCTTAAACCCTTAGTAAAGCTGCTCTCTAGAAAAATCTTGTGTAAGGATCACTGTTGATGGTAGTCCCGAAGACAACTGTGTTCCACACTTGGGTCAGTGTCATAGAATAAAGGTGGCCTGTGAACGGCATTTGGGTGATCCATAAATTGAACTTAGAGCAAGGCGCTGGTACAAAAGGAGTCGAGGATGTCAGCCCTGTAGGAATATACAGACATCTGAGGAAATTGGATTCTCCCCTGCCCCTGCCAAAGAAAGTATATCTTATCTATACAAGTGATTGGGAAGACAAGCCCTGCTGACATCTGGGTGAGACAGAGAAACCTGGGTTTATGCAGAAACAGTTTTTCTCAGAAAAGTTATTCATTTTTGATGCGCATACTATATATATATATATATATATATATATTATAGAAAGCTATATATATAGCTGTTGGTGCAAAGCAGAGGATTGCATGTCTCTGAATCATGGGATTCCAGCCCTTGATCTTTGAGAATATCTCACCCAAGTGACTCATTTTACAGGTGAGGACAAAAGCCATGCAGAACCAAATGTACTGAACTGGCCTGAGGGCCAAATGCAGAGAATTGTTCAATCTATTAGAGTTACGTTGTATGAAATGATAATGACTTCACTTAATACATGCTTATTTATTTTACCTGGACCCTGAGAACTGATGAGATATCATGGGGTGGAGGGTGGCAGAGAAAATCGAAACTGAACTTGAATCTGAGAAATTGGGGTGTGGGGAGACTAATTCCAGAATTAAGAAAGCAAGGCATGCTTGAGAGTCTACTTTCTCAACAGCGACAAGTTGATCACCAAACAGAATCTGTATTTGAATGTCTGAAGCCAGTAACAAACATTTCAAGCTCTGCAGGGATGCTTATTTGTGATGTAAATATAAGACATGGAAACTAGCTCTGACTCAGCAGTGAATTAGTGGCTTGAGTTCAGGAATGTTTCACAAGATTTGATGTCTTTTCATTGCTCCCGAGCAGAAGTGGTAAAAAAAGAAAATCATCTTTCTTAAACACACAAACATATAGTTTAAAAATAGCAACAACAACCCAAATGGCATTTTTTTTTTTGTCCTTCTGGAAAATCTATTCCAGAATCTTCAGATATAGGGAAAGTCAAATAGCACAGACTGTCTCTTAATTGCAAAGAAAAGTAGCTACACTCTGCTAAGTCAATAATTACTAGATGTTAAGCAGTTTACATATGACTCTCATTTAATAATTATGTCTTTCAAGAGATATTGGATACTTAGCAAGGACAGAAAGAATGTTCACTCAAAGCCAAGAAGTTGACATAAAGATAAAATAGGCCATGTGCCAGAATTGGCCTCACTAGTCAGTTTCTCCATTTTTATACACATCTCTTTCTTCAAAAATTATGAACGGCACCAAGAGAACACAGGCCTTTGGCAGAGAAAACTTTTATGGCCCGGATTCACTCTCACATCATCTGACTTAGAGGACATTCAAAGATTGTAGGGCACTATGACAAAGCAAAATGTATTGGTACTAGATTTTGACATACATTTGGGTATTCTCTCATGACAATGTTACAACTTTAGCAATTGGCAGTAATTATGGTCAGATATTTATTTGGGGAAATTCAAAATTGTAAAATCAAATCAGTACTAAGCTTCTGAGGATACTTAGAACATCATAAAATAAGGAGTAGAAACTCTTTTTGGGGGTTTTAATCCTGCATATTTTATAAATCAAGAGTTTATAATATATTTTAATACATTCCTTGAAGGCTCCAAGCTTTGATCTTTGGCTTTGTCATTGCTCTGTAGAATCGTGCACAAAGCAAGCTCTGAGAGTAGAATTTGGCACCATTTGTTGCTAGTCTTAGGGCAACCAAGTCCAAAGCCAGAGATAAACATTTTTCCACTGTAAAATTTTGAAAGCAATAGTGCTTATCTCACTCTGTTTGATAAGCAATGCAAATTCAAGTGGCTCTCATTTTATCCACATCCGCTTCAATTTAGAGGATTGTCAACAACATATATGTGAAAATTGTATTGTATATTTAAGAGAACACGATATTTAAATTGACTCAAATACGTTTTGAAAAAACCCATTACCAGCACTACACTTTTTGCTTTGGAGTATTAAAAAATTACTCTCGGGGCGCCTGGGTGGCGCAGTCGGTTAAGCGTCCGACTTCAGCCAGGTCACGATCTCGCGGTCTGTGAGTTCGAGCCCCGCGTCAGGCTCTGGGCTGATGGCTCAGAGCCTGGAGCCTGTTTCTGATTCTGTGTCTCCCTCTCTCTCTGCCCCTCCCCCGTTCATGCTCTGTCTCTCTCTCTGTCCCAAAAATAAATAAACGTTGAAAAAAAAGTAAAAAAAAAATTACTCTCATTTCCCTTTCTTTCACAATGAGTTTTTCCCAATGATAGCCCATCTTTACGATACTGATGTAACCCTGCTGAATAGAAAGATGTTTGCACATGGCACACCTCCTTTCTTGCACTGGGCAGTGAAAATATGTGCAGAGATAAATTGACAAAACATTATCTTTGGGCTTGGCTGCACAGGACCTGACCGCTGTATATATTATTTGGCGGTCAGATATGAAAGTTTGATGGAAAGGTAGATTAGTACAAAGCAAATCCTAACCTATTATAGAGTGAGTCTCCTCCCTCCTCCCACCACGTTCTTCTTTGCTCCAACACACATTAAAATTCTGTTTGGATATCAGTAAAATCTCCCCACACCATAATCCATCCTAAAACAAATGAGCATGTGTCCTATGTTTCCACCAAGGCAACCTGGTCACCAAGTGTGATGATCCCATTTAATTTGCTGTATTTTGCCTGGATATATCTGGTGCTCACACTAAATAATTGAGATGGGTTCTGGCCCAAGCTCCTTGATGGAATATGCCTTTTCCACCTGTGGATTTGGCCTTTTTGCCCAACTTTAAGGAAAGTTGAAGCACTTACTGGGATGACTCCTTGGAGGGTATTACTCCTTGGGGTACTTTTATATTATAACTACATGTATAATTCTTTCTGGCTTTCAGCACTTGGAAAAAAAAAAAAGAGAGAGAGAGAATATGTGTGTGTGTGTGTGTGTGTGTGTGTGTGTGTGTGTGTGTGTGTGTGTTGGCATTTTTAAAGACTGTGTCTCTGCATTTTATTCTATAAATCAGTTTTCTTGCTGGAGTCAAAGTTCACTTCTCATGCTGCATAACAATACTTTTCAGCCTACTATTAAAAGCTGGCTTCATTTTATTTGTAATATAATAAACTTCACTTTAGCATTAATATCAGTCAAAAGGCAGCTGCTCACATAATAGGTTCCTTTTAAGCAAAATGGGAAAACATACATTTATCAAACAATTTTCAGTTTGGAGGCTACAGTTTTAATTACATCGAAAAACATCGGCCAATCAGGCTATTACTTCTGAAAGATGTCAGATCCATGCTACTGACAGGATATCAAATAGTCAATGAGTTTATCATTGTATAACATATTTATAAAACCCTTTATAATATGGAGAGGAGGGAAGAAAGGTGGCTTTAAAAATGTTTTCTAAGCCAATTTTAAAGAGCCCATGTCAAAACTGAGAAATACTTCCTGTAAAGAAAATAGTGTACTTTCCTGGGTACTCTAACATGATGAATGGCAAAAGCAAAATTGAATTTGTCTCAGTATTGGAGCTATTTACTTGTGTAGATTTTATATTAGTGATGACACTAGAAATGGAAGCTTTCCATTTTGCTTTTTGTAAGTTATTCTAGTAAAATCCATGTCTCTTGCACCCAGCTGAACCTAGATCCAGCGTGGACATGAACTCTCCTACCAGGGCTGACATGAATTTTAACCACTGAGGGATAAATCTTTCCTGTGTATCACAGGTCACCTTGTACAATGTTAGAGTATCGTTTGGTTTACAAAGTTATGTAAAGCTTCTTTTCAGTATCTGTACATATATTTTTCTTTTCCTGTCTGATCTATTCCAATGCATGCAGTGTGCTCCCTTAGCTGTTCATTCCTGAGAGCACCATTTTCAAATAATTTATGAAAGCAGAAAAATAATATGGTGGTCAATCCATCTACATGCCCATTTGCAATTTCTTTTTCCTATCACATTTGACATTTAATTGCAAATACTGAGATGGAATTGACCCAGGGAAGTCTTGCCAAACCAACCCACAAACAAAAGCCATAGTCAATTCCATCTGTCACTATGATTGATAAGGAACCCAGTGCCTTAATTTCTCAGGTGATTTTCCTCTCATCCTGATGAACCTGCCAATCAAACTCAAGAGACAGGCAAGAGGGGAAAGATATTTCAAAAGAAGGAGAAGCAGCAGGTGAAGGCCTTTGTTGCTGCCACTTCTACTTTCATTGTTTTTTTTTTCTTTTTTTATTCTTCTTTCTTCCTCTTCTTAGTCCTGTATAAAAAGCAGGAAAAAATAGGGAACAGTAAAATCATGTAAAAAAAAATGCAAGTTTGGTTTAAGCCTGCTTTCTATAAAGGAGAAGAATCTCTTTTACTTCTATCTTTTCTAAGGTGTCTATCTACCACTTAAAAATCTCCAACCTGTGCCAAAATACCCACATATGTAACTTAAATACCACAAGTGGCTATGGAAGGCTATGAATCTCAGAGTTCTTATATCTTTAGGTTTCAGTGTTTTGTTTTGTTTTTTTTATAACTTTCTAACATCAGCCCCTCTGACAAAAAAAAAAAGTCTCATGATCCTTTCACATCACAAAATGATATTCCAGAACCATCTGTGTTTAGATTGCTGTGTGTACCGGACGCTAAAAACATGCCATGCGTTTGCAGGGCGCCCTAGCACCCCTCTCTGGCATTTTCCCCTTAAACAGTAAACACATACACGTGCATGTGCATGCATACACAATTCTAAAAGGAATTCAGAAAACATAGTACTGGAACAGCTCACTTCTTAGAAATTCCTGAGAGCTAGAACTGCATCCACCCGCACCGTCAGAGACTCAATCAGTCTCCATTGCGGGGGGGGGGGGGGGGGGCAGGGGGCTGCAGTTTTAAGAGACAGCCTGATCTAACTGATCCCAGCCCCTTAGGGAGGATGTTCTTCACTTAATTAAGACTACAGCCACCTGCGTGGTGTATTGGTGACTCGCAATGCAGTTGAGCAGGTCCATCCGCGGATTAGGACACCAGCTTTTACTGATGCGTGCGACGGAAACACTGGCATATTAAGCTCTAAAGCTGGTTCTTAAACTGTCATAATGCTGGCTGAATTATAGCTGATTGGAATACCGAACATGAGACTGCTGATTGGCTGAGAGCAAATCAAATCTGAGTGAAACCACGCTGCACTAATAGAATAATAAGTCAGAATGCTTGAGAGAAATTATTTATACCATTGCTTCGCAAAAGTCCTGATCATTCATTTACTTTATGTTCTCCAGCAACTATCCTCTCTAAGATGTTTAATCAAAACCAACGTTAGCTGTTCTATTTACTTTGGAGTGGTTTTGCGATACTCTTGCCCCAATCCACGTTTTATGAAAGAACATCAGCTTTTTTAGGCTTGTACTACATTTGTGTTAACCCACCCACATAAAGCGGTTTATGGGAAAAGGTAAAACTTGGCAGCTGCAGATTTTTTAAAACCCCAAAAAGGGCCAATTTCTAAAGAAATTTCAAGGATTCCTTTAATGTTTGGTTAGCAAACAAAAGCCTCAAGTGAATATGATTTATTTTTTATAGAAAATTAAGGGTTCTAACTCTTGACATTGTGGTGAAATTATAAATTCGCTAAAACACTAATTAGAACTAATTATCATACGAAGTTAAAGGGTGCCAGCAAGCAGGCTTAAACCAAACCTGCATTTGGCTTACATGAGTTAACTTCCCCATTTTTCTTTCTTCTTTTTATTATTGGGCTTTATGTAGCAATGCCAGTAGTTAATAATATCAGTAGTTAATAGTATACTAGACCTAAGATAAAAATGTATAACATTATTTAAATATTAAAGAAGTAAAAATATTTTTGAAGAAGTGTGTAAAATTCCTGCCTTCTAAATTCTAAAATATACTCTTCAAATTCTAAAATGTATTTTCTTCGTGTAGTTGTTTATTCCTTTTAAAAGTTTTAAGACATTTTACATTAAAGATACTGTGGATATGCAGAATCATGTCTAAATATATGTATATATGTACACATGTATATATACAGTTTAACCACAAATATGTTGGTAGGAATATTCCTATGGTAAGATTATTTAATATATATTTATATTTAAACATTTTTCAAGAACACTTTTCTCTTAAGAAGTCTAACACAGAGGTACCTGGGTGGCTCAGTCAGTTAAGTGTCTGACTCTTGATTTCAGCTCAGGTCATGATCTCCCCATTTGTGAGATGGAGATGTGCGTTAGGCTCTGGGCTGACAGTGGGGATCCTGCTTGGGATTCTCTTTCTCTCTCTCTTCCCCTTCCCAGTGCATGCTCGTTCTCTCTCTCTCTCTCTCTCTCTCTCTCAACATGTAAATAAATAAATAAACATTTAAAAAAAAGTTCAACACAAAGAATGTCACCAGTTACATATTTTTAGAAAGGACCTTTTTTGTTTTATTTTGCATGAAAATTAATACCTGGATTTTTATAGTTATATTTAAAGTTTCAGAATATCAGAAAAAAAAGCAGTTCTCTTTGCTCTTAACTCATCCACAGAGATGATTATTTTTATAATTTTTATAAATATACAGTAATTTTTTAAGTTTGATATATGTAAAGTGTGTCTGTTAGTTGTGGAGTTGTTTTGGTAATTTTTTTTTAATTTTTTTAACGTTTATTTATTTTTGAGAGAGAGAGAGACACAGCATGAACGGGGGAGGGGCAGATAGAGAGGGAGACACAGAATCGGAAGCAAGCTCCAGGCTCTGAGCCATCAGCCCAGAGCCTGACGCGGGGCTCGAACTCGAGGACCGCGAGACCGTGACCTGAGCCGAAGTCGGAGGCTTAACCAACTGAGCCACCCAGGCACCCCTTTTTTGGTAAATTTTTAACATGAATAAAATCACGTTCTATATATTTTTTTGTAACTCATTTTTTCACAAAGCAATATTTTTGTAGATCTTCTCATGTCAATTCCTATAGATTGACTTGCTTTTTTTTTTCAGTTGCCACTGAGTTTTTCATAGTGTAGATGAGTCATAATTTATTGATGTTGATAGAGATTTAGGTGTTTTTCAACATTAACAATAACAATTGACATGTTGCAATGAAAATACATGGAGATAGAAGTATATCATCCATGTTAGATACCTAGAAGAGAACAGCTGTGTTCAGGATAATGCATTTTATATGTAATGGAGATGGGAGCCCTTTAGTGTGGGTGAAAAAGCACATCAGTTCTTCACCAGTCCCCCTGCCTAAAGAACTTTGCCCTCTAAATGTCAGACTGTGAGTCTGGAGTTCTCTCTTGTCCAGCAAGAGAGTGGACGCAGAACTGAATATGAGAGAGGCTCATGTCTGGGAGGAGACAAGAGCCCCAAATAGGGGTTTTGTCTCCATATTTATTGAGCACTCAAGATATGTGGTGAACATGAAGAAAACAAGATCTTACATGTGGTGAATGTGAAGATGAACATGAAGGAAACAATCAGATAGCAATTGTTAACTTGTATAAGAAGCAAAGGGTCTGGGGGTCAAGTGGTGTTTGTGATCAAGGTATATTAGTATCAGATGGAAAGTAGTTTCCTGCAGGTGACATAACAAGTTACTGGTGATCCTGTTACAATATCTCACTAGCTAACTTCGGACATTTTCGCCCCATGGTGGCGGCTTTCTGCCGTAAACTTTTTTCTAAACCACTTATGGAAGTAGAACCTATTTCCCCCCATCTAAATAGCCCTGTGGCTTTCTTTCTCACTCAGTTAAGATTTTTGAATATTCCACCATTCCCTCGATAATAAGACTCTTGTACTCCTTCTCTCTCTACTATCTAAACTTTATGTAGTTTTTTTATTTCAGTTATAACAATTTGATCCATACTTCATTTTTTTGTTTCATTACTTATTTTCTAGGTTTATCTGTTTTGCTCTCTGCTAAATCCCTGGTGCTTAATAATACTTGTTGAATAGTGGGGGAAAATTAACAAATGAATGAACTATAATTTTACCTATACCAGCTACCTATCTTGATATTGGGCTTTCTTTCCATCTTGAAAGTATAGGAACATGGAAAATTAAGGTGTGAAAATTACATACTTTTTAAAAACCATGTTGAAGCTTTTAGTAAAATTTTTGTTTAAAATGCATACCAATTTAGGGGGGCCTAGATGGCTCAGTCAGTTAAGTGTCTGACTTCAGCTCAGGTCATGATCTCATAGTTTGTGGATTCGAGCCCAGTGACAGGCTCTGTGCTGACAGCTCAGAACTTAGAAACTGCTTCACTTTCTGTGCCTCTCTCTCTCTGCTCCTCCCCCGCTTGTGCTCTCTCTCTCAAAAATAAACATTAATTAAAAACTATAAATAAACAAACAAACAAATAAATAAACATACATACCAGTTTCTCTGCTAAGGGAATCCTAACCTTTGTCTCTGCAAGGAAAAGCACATAGTCATTTGTGAACTCCACCAAATGAGAAAGAAGTAGTCATAGAGGTTTTGTGATCATATGAAATGTAATCCACTTAATGTATTGGATAGTTTAACACAAGGCAATTTGTCTACTTTTTGGTATCAATACAGAATGAAGCAATCTCCCAAGGACTCTTATAGCATGCTTGGTATTTGAACAACAGGGACCTTATTGACTGGTATTAATGTTATGACATCAAGGTCTTTTTCTTGGTGTTCTCCAGAAGCTTTGCCCTGAGCAATGTTCTTCCAATTACCACCATGTTTCTCCTTTGTCTTTTCTTATGTGCTGCTGAGACTGAAGTGGGATGCTTGTGCAGACTATGATATTACATGCCATTTATCACCAAATAGAATATAATCATTTAGAACATTGTTGTCAATCTACCTTCACTCTCTTAACGGAATTTTATCTGTTTAGCACTTCAGAATGGAAGGCTTGGAGGATTTAATTCTCAGAGGCTAATATTATTTTTTCTGATCATTTTAATACCTTAACTCCCTAAATAGAATTTCATGGATTGAACAACTTATCAACGCAAAGATGCTTCAATGAAAGTAATTCAGGAATTTCAACACAATGAAGGTCAAAGGGCATAAAATGGTAGAGTAAAACTAACTTAAGAGGAGAAAGAGCAAATCCAGGTTTGACACCGCAGGTAGGATTTATTATCTTATACAATTATTTAAATTTTCAAAATTATTTTTGGAAAAATTAGTGCTCTATTAAATGCACACTCACTCATATACTTAGCATCAAAAAGAAGCCAAATAAAAACTAATGTAAGCTAAAGCAACTAATGAGAGTTTTAATATTTTGGTCTCTCCTAATATCTAGTATGTTGTAGTTTTCATTGGTATCACTACTTCTAATAAATTATAAATGACAAACTTCAGGCAATGATTGGGATGGCTTAAAGATTCAACCTCTATAGTTAGAACACATTCTAAAAAATTAAATGAGTAGTAAATTGTAATACCTTAGAACACAGAAAAATGTTGTGCATTACAAATGCTTAGGTTGTCACTAGCTAGTAGGAAAAAAACATTTGTGCCAACTTCATGCATATTAAACAGATACATGACATGTGGCCAAAAGAAAAAAAAAAAGAAAAAAAAAGAAAGAAAATTGGTTGGAATGTAAAAGTAACTTTTTTAAAGGCTACTCATGTATGTCTGCACTCCCTTTTAATCTCTTTGGCATTTTATAGTTGGCACTTTTCTTTGGGCTTAAAAAAAAAATTAAATGCTTTCCTCTGAATAAGAATGAATCACCAACTTATTTCCATGTTTACCAAGAGTAGCTCAAAAGTAAGTGTTGTTATTCTCCATGGCAGTTGTTTCAAAGGACCCAGTCCCTTGTAAAAGTCATTACAAGATTTGAATTTTCCTTTTTTTTTTTTTCTAGTTAGGTTTATGTTCAAGGAAGTTAATTGGTTTCTCAGTTGACTCCAAAAGTACCTTTCATCTGTTTTATGACACCTTGTTTTTGAGTTAGGGAAAAAGTAACTTCATGCTTGAGTTAGGGACAAAGAGAAGACTCAAGTGAATAAAAAAAAATATTCTCAGGCTCTTAGGAGTTGAGCCACTTTTCTGGACTCACAATTTCAGTGCACTTTGCAGATTACATTTAAGTTTGATCTTGAGGCAAATTTGTCGTTATTTAATGCTAATGTGATCATTCTAATGTGGTAACTTACAGATCTAAAATCAAACTTCTTTTTAGTTTTTTTTTTTTAGGTTTTTATTTAAATTCCAGTTAGTTAACATACAGTGCAATATGAGTTTCAGGTGTACAATACAGTGATTCATCACTTCCATACAATACCTGGTTCTCATCTTTGGACAATAATAAAAAAGTAATGATTGTATGAATGTATTTTATTTTACTCATTTATTCAAATTTACTCATTTCACGTGTTCAGCAGGTACTTACTGAATGCCTACAGTATACTCAGACTTGTGCCAAACTGTAACATAATGGTGATATAATGGTGAATAATAACAAAGTTTCTTCTCTCATACCTGTAGATTCATAGTGAATTGTTTTCAGGAGGAAACCATCCCACAAGAAAAACATGTTCTCATCTGCCAGCCTCCAAAAGGTTCTGATCAGACCACGGAGATATAAAAAATTAGTTATAGGAACAATTCCTTGACTGCATCCAAGTAAATTTTAAAAAGTGGAGAGTGCCTGGGTGGCTCAGATGGTTAAGTGTCTGACTCTTGATTTCGACTCAGGTTATGAACCGCAGTTTGGTGAGTTTGAGCCCCTTGTCAGGTTCTGCACTGGTAGTGTTCTCTCTTTCCCCACTCTCTGCCCCTCCCCCATTCATCCTGTCTCTGTTTCTCTCAAATAAATAAATAAACTTTTTTAAAAAGTAAAAATAAATAAAAAATGGAGAGAATTTGGTTGTACTCATAGTTACAGGACATTGCCAATCATAGGTGGAAACAGAAGTTCCAGGTATAAGTCCTGTGATACTTTTCAGTTTAGGATTAACAAATTTATGCCTGACAAAAGGTGGTTAAGGTTTACAGTGAAAATTCTTCCTAACAGAACTTTAGTTTGCCTCCTAGAAGACTGTGGCCACAAGGACTGACAGTTAATTCAAGATAATAAGAAAAATTCAAGATAACAAGAAAAATAAGAAAAAAAAATCACAAGGTTGTATTGATTCTCAAGTTGACCACTACATGAAATAAAGTAATCCTTTTAACTATAAGAGAATGACAATGTTGGTAAGATGGCAGGAAGAGAGATTTCAGATTAAAATAAAAGTCCAGCTGAAAATAAGGAAGAAAAATAGTGTCTTTCAACAACAACAACAACAAAAAAGAGGGTTTGGATATTTGGGGTGGTAACTTAAAATAAAGTGATTTTATGATATTGCAAGGTAACCTGAGATGAAAAGTGGGAGATCCACATCTTTCTGTTTTTCTTTGTGTTCATATTCATGTTTAAAGGTTTAAATCACTTGAGGATCAAAGCCCCCACATTCGTCTCTGAATACTCTATGTTCATCCAAGTTTGCAGTTTTCTCCTTTGAGGAAGACAGAGTGGTCTTGCCAAAAGGGGTAGGAAAAGCAGGGTTTATAAAAAGGTTGAGGAGGAACCATTTAATTCTCACCATACTTGGCTTTCCCAAGAACAATTATGCATTTCTTATGAATGTGACATTGAAAATCTGTACTTTTTATAGTACGCAGTGGGAAAAAATGTAAGCTGTAAAATGTTGCTTTAAAAACGTGTTTAAAAACAGTGTTCTGACACTTTATTGCACAATGAGCTCTTACATTAAGCATTTATGGCAGCTACAAATTCACAGCATGGTTTTGATGCAGTAATAAAAAGCACCAAAATGGGTCCAACTGACATTTTACAGCCAGAACAAAGGGTTGAAAGTTTAAAGCTTATCTATACCTACTACATGTTACATATTAGCTACATTATCTGTAGCAAGATTACATGTTACCCACCCTGAACATATTTCTAACTGTAAATTATTAGTAAATTTGGTATTTCCACGTCTTTGAAGGAAAAAGAACATGAATGTACAGGGTCAAACAAACTTAAGGTAATTAGGAGGGGTCCAGTGTGTTTCTGTGACCACCAAGTGCATACACAGTTCATGCAAAATCCATCCTTGCTCAGAGGAATGAACCAGTCTCATTACTATTCTTCTCTGGAGTTCCAGTGTTTTTTTTCTATACTCATTAAGAGTATTGAGTCAAGAATTCTCGCAAGTATTCTGAATTTTGGCAAAATATTGAGAATGTCTTTTATACTCTCAATTAAGGCAACACAATCACAAACATTTAGTTAAGTCCAATCTTCCTCCTGCTGAAATTACCCCACCTCCCGCCCCCCAACACTACCAAAGCTACAGCTTTTTATCTATATCAGATTAGTATGTTGGCTGAGTGATGTTTTGCCTGGACCTTATCCAAAATGTACGACAATCTTGAAGTTGCTGGTTTGAAGCCTTAAGAGACTAGATGTATGAAAACAGGTGTCCTATATAGTTCTGGGAGTTCATGTACAGAGTTTCCAAGTGCATTTAAGTCTTACACAATACATAGTTAACTAGGTGGGTACCTATCTAGATAGCATTTTCAATGGGAGTAAACAATCTGACATTTTACTTAGTTCATGAATTTGTCTATCCATTTGTCTAGTTCATGAATTTACTTAGTTCATGAAGGAGAAAAAAGAACTAGAATTATTTTCGCAGGCCAATTTGTGTGTGTGTGTGTGTGTGTGTGTGTGTGTGTGTGCAATTGTCACTGCCAAAAGGCTCATGACTTGGACACAGCATAGTCCAGTTTCTCAGTATTGCAGTAGAAGCCAAGATATGCTCTTCCCCACTGGCTGGTTGCATTTGCCTGAATGCCATGTTCATCAATTTTAATGTGGGACAGACATTTGGGATTGATTTATATAAATCTGGACAAATCAAGTATATGCCAGCAGCAATCAAACTATTTAGGATATTATTTTGTTTAATGGATTCAAAAACTTATAAATCCATAAATATTTTATCAGGATTCATTCTTTTTAGAATACTTTAACAAACTGCATTTCATTTGATTTATGCCTATGCTTTTCAATAGCACAGGTATCATTTAGATATATGACAATGTATATCTAGAGTCAGAAATCTTTAATTCCGTGGAAATGAATTTCTTACAATGACATAATGACAGTGTAATTAAAATCCTTCATTTAAAATTCTGGGATGAAATTCAAGTTCCTTTTGTCCCTTTATGAGACTGTTTTAGATTTCTTCAATCACATCATCTACAATGCTGGCTTGCATATATAAAATTGGTACCTCCCCCCTTGAAAATAGTGTGTATATAGTTGACAGCCTATGACATATGTCTTTCCTTCTAGCTAATGACATCTCACTGGGTGCCATTATATACACTGTTCTATGTATTTTGTAATCTCATAATGTCAGGCAAGCTGCTTAGTCTCACGTCCAAACATGAGAAGCATTGCACTGAAAGGTTAACATATATTTGAGAACTTTTTTTATCACTTACTTTGTAAAATTGAACAAAGTAGTCATGATAAAGAAGGAGCAACTTCTGCTCCTTTGTTATTGTTACCAGCTTTTACTAATTACAAATAGTAATAACACTATTGTAACTACTGTAACAAAGGCAAACAGTGTAGAGATGTATCACATGTGTTACAAATGTCTGTTGTCACCCATGCCAACACCCATCTCATTTTTAAGAGTTTGATACTATTCTCCCCATACTTTTTTCTTATACCCACTTAAATATATGTATATTATCTTAATGAGATTTTATAATTTCCTTTTCACAATTAACAATATTACTTAGACCTCAAGTTTAATTACTTAGACCTCAAGTTTAGAAAGCCCATCTTTCTCTGACTCAAAAATCCTCATAAAATCTATTTTATTTTACTATTTTGTTTTCACTTAGATTTTTCAACCCACCTACAACTTGAGGAATTGGTATTGTGCTGGTATACTTCCATATATATTCTTTTTTATTATTTCCAAGTGCTTAGCCAGTAATCACAATGACATGTAATAAGTTATTGTAACATTTTCACTCTGAGTTTCAAATAAAATCAAAATGCCAGAGTGGACGGACAGTCAGAGGTTTATGATAGGAATCTTAACTTAAATTGGGTCAACAACCAAGCTAGACAGGTTAGTTGGATGTTTTAAACTAAAAGATCAAGTGCAGAAATGTCTACTGAGAACTCTTAGTGAAGTTCTCAAATTACATTTAAAAAGCTATCAAGGGGCCCCTGGGTGGTGCAGTCGGTTAAGCGTCCGACTTCAGCCAGGTCACGATCTCACGGTCTGTGAGTTCGAGCCCCGCGTCAGGCTCTGGGCTGATGGCTCAGAGCCTGGAGCCTGTTTCCGATTCTGTGTCTCCCTCTCTCTCTGCCCCTCCCCCGTTCATGCTCTGTCTCTCTCTGTCCCAAAAATAAATAAACGTTGAAAAAAAAATTAAAAAAAAACTATCAAAATATATATTTTTTCAACACAATAAGTGTCTGATTCCATTAATGCTTTAAAAAGTCAGTGTGCTGGAAAGGAAGAGATAGGTTATCAGGGTAGGTGGAAGTAGGGCTAAGAAAGACAGAAAGGGAGAGGAATAGTTAACATATAATGTCTTTTTAATATTTTTTAAAGTTCATTTATTTTAAGAGAGAGAGAAAGTGTAAACAGGGGAGGGGCAAAGAGAGAGGGACAGAGAGAATACCAAGCAGGTTCCGTGCTGTCAGCATAAAGCTGCACATGGGGCTAGATCTTAAGAACGGTGAGATCGTGACCTGGCCCAAAACCAAGAGTGAGATGTTTAACCAAGAGAAACACCCAGGTGCCCCAAAAATATAACCTGTTTCAATGAAGACTCATATTTCCAGTTTTTTTTAATAACCATCAATGAAAATATTTTCCACAGGTATAATTATAGATAAGAATGGAAAAAAATGTTTGAGTTATTGAAATGTTAAATCAACTAATTCAAGCTTCTAAATTTGGATATTTATCTTAAAATTATTGCAAAAATGAAGACACCTGGCTGGCTCAATCAGAAGAGCATCCAACTCTTGATGTCAGGGTCATGAGTTCAAGCCCCAAGTTGGGTGTAGAGATTGCTTAAATAAATAGATAGACCTTGGGGTGCCTGGGTGGCTCAGCTGGTTAAGTGTTCAACTTTGGCTAAGGTCATGATCTCATGGTTCGTGGGTTCGAGCCCCAGGTTGGGCTCTGTTCTGACAGCTCAGAACCTGGAGCCTGTTTCAGAGTCTGTGTCTCCCTCTCTATCTGTCCCTCCCCGACTCATACTCTGTCTCTCTCTCTCAAAAATAAATAAAATGTAAAAAAAATAATAAAATAAATACATAAACCTAAAATAAATAAATAATAAAAATTCTTGCAAATGATTCAGTGGTGGTAAGGATGAGAACAGAAATAAAAATTAAATGTCAACCCAATCTGACATTCATTTGAGCAATATATCAGTATTAATATGTCAATATTGAAAGTAATATTGATATTAAATAGCAATAATATAAAATTAAATTTAGTAAATTAATTACTGTAATTTGTTTTTTAAAGTTATTATAAAGTTATTATTGAAGTAATACTAAAAAAGGAAAAGAAAATTGGCATGTTATTAGATACCCAAAAATGGAGAAAGAGGAAGTTGAATAGAGAATGGAATCCTGTGCTGCCTTTTTAGAAGATTTCTCTTTATAATTCAAAAGAATAATCTCCTATCACCATGGGCCTGAGGTTGTTGACTTAGGGTCCATGGAACATCTAGCTATTGTGGAGAGGCCCACAGATCCCCTGAAATCATATGCATAATCCTGTGGCTGCTTGTGGTGATGATATGTACATGTATACATTCTTCTCACATAAATAATCTGTGGCTTTGTCACAATTACAAAGGGATTCATGCTCCCCAAAGGTTAATAATCAGTGATATAGACCTCACAGTGTACAAGGCACTTTTGCAGTCATTAACTGGTTTGATCCTTACAACATAGGAGCAGACCTGGCACTCAGCCCAGGACACTTATTTTTTTCATGTTTCTGTGGTCCAAAGAAAAGTGGCCTGGAAAAACTATTTTTGCTAAACTAAAAAAAAATTATTTTTGCTAAACATTATTAAATGTAAAAGCCTCTCCTATAGTATTTACATTTGATACTGAAGGAAAATGATGTAAAGATGTTTCATAGATCCTTTGATGGGGACAATTTTTTTTTTTTTTTTTTTAACCTCATACCCATTAGCCAAACCTACCACCAATGAGTAAGGAAGTGAGTAGTTCCTAATAGTGAACATTTCACTTCAATGGGGTTACTAAAGGGGAAAAACCTTCCTTTCTATACTGGAAGCTTCATGCATTGCTTTGAACCCCAACATTTGAAGGCCAAGATATTTGAGGCAGGAGGGTTATTTCCTTGAAACTCTACTTCAACTACTATTCTTCAAATCATTTATTAAAACACACAAGGGAGAGAAAGAACTACCGTTAAAAAAAAAAAAACTGAGGAAATTTCATCCTTATAAATACCCACCCTTTCTTAGTAGAGTAATTTTATTCATTTTCCTATCCCGAAATACACATTCAGTCATCTGAACTTCAGTCAAGCTCAAGTAGAATGAATAGAAGCTAAAGTATTTTTAAAATTTTAGCTGTTTAGAATGTTGACCCTCTATCCGAGTCATACTCATTGCTAGTGGCCCAAATGAAGCATTTCTTCTTTATACTGTCACTTTTAATTTTTTTTAATGTTTATTTATTTTTGAGAGAGAGAGACAGAGCACGAGCGGGGGAGGGGCAGAGAGAGAGGGAGACACAGAAGCTGAAGCAGTCTCCAGGCTCTGAGCTGTCGGCACAGTACATAAAAGTATGTACTTTTAATATTTGTTTCTATTTTTATGTTATTATTGAGGTTTCTTTAGAATAGAAACAGGGGCGCCTGGGTGGCGCAGTCGGTTAAGCGTCCGACTTCAGCCAGGTCACGATCTCGCGGTCCGGGAGTTCGAGCCCTGCATCAGGCTCTGGGCTGATGGCTCAGAGCCTGGAGCCTGTTTCCCTTTCTGTGTCTCCCTCTCTCTCTGCCCCTCCCCCGTTCATGCTCTGTCTCTCTCTGTCCCAAAAATAAATAAAAGTTGAAAAAAAAATTAAAAAAAAAAAAAAAGAATAGAAACAAAATGTCTTTCTACAACATTGTGATAAGAGCACATACTCTGCCTGAGCCAGACAGCTTCAGTTTGATTTCCAGCTCTGCCACTTGGAATGTAATTTTGAACAAGTTACTTAACATTTCTGAGCCTCAGTTTTCTTATCTGTAAAATGGGGATAATGGTACCTATACCATGGGACAGTTGGGATGATTAAATGAGTTAATGTGTACAAACAGGTAGACCAGTGAATGATCTAGCCTGTGTATGCATTAGCTATTTTTGTTTATTGTTGCTGTTGTTTACCATTTTCACACAGTAGACACTCAGGAAGTATTTGTGGACTGATGAATTTCAATCTCTATATTCTACTATCATTCCTGAACCAAAGAAGACCTTGAGCTTATTGATTCTTGTGAATTTTTTTTTTAAGTTTATTTATTTACTTGGAGAGAGAGAGACCGTACAAGCACGGAAGGGGCAGAGACAGAAAGAAAGAGAGAATCCCAAGCAGGCTCCACACTGTCAGCACAGAGCCCAATGTGGGGCTTGAACTCATGAACTGTGAGATCATGACCCAAGCTGAAATCAAGAGTCAGATGCCTAACTGACTGAGCCACACGAGCACCCTAACTCTTGTGATTTTTTAGCATTTTGTTGTCATTGGTGGCATTGTATTTATTTGTTGAATTTTTTTTAATGTTTTTCTTAATGTTTATTTATTTTTGAGAGACAGAGACAGAGTGTGAGTGGGGGGGAACCAAAACAGGCTCCAGGGTCTGAGCTGTCAGCACAGAGCCTGACGCAGGGCTCGAACCCACGGACCGTGAGATCACAATGGGACACTTAACCGACTGAACCACCCAGGCACCCCTATTTGTTGAATATTTTAAGAACATGATTTCCCAAATGGAAACAAACACAGACTTCAGGGTGTCTCAGTTCCTTACCCTTAA
The DNA here is from genome assembly GCF_014898765.1 of Herpailurus yagouaroundi. Lineage (NCBI taxonomy): Eukaryota > Metazoa > Chordata > Mammalia > Carnivora > Felidae > Herpailurus > Herpailurus yagouaroundi. The sequence continues at coordinate 57,042,893 of NW_024412377.1, forward strand.
GAGTTGAAAACCATGGATGAAGTACAGATGAAGAGATTCAGTCTGAGAGATTTCTTTATAAATGTCAAAGATAACATAAAAAGCATAGGTCTCCTTATTTCTAGTGTGGTACTGTTCTTTTTCTTTTTTTCCAAAACTTAATAATTCACTCTCCATGTAAACTACATATAATATTTGATGCTGTTTGTTATACATTTTCTGTAGTTAAGATGAATCAAGTAGTAAATTAGTAGCTTGGTCTACACTATTACCTAAACTAGACATAGTTGCCTTTAATGACAATAAAATTATGAGGAAGTCTGAAAATCAGAAGGTAGGTCAGATAGTTATGCTTATCATCAGTAGTTGCCAAACAAGCTATAGTATTGGCATATTGAATAGAACACAAGCTTTTGAATCAGGTAGACTTAGGTCTAAATCCTCCATTTACCCTGAGTAGGTGGCTCTAAATCCTCATCTAAATTATTGGATCTCTTTGAGCTTTAAGAGTGGCAGGTGCTCAGACATTCATCACCTATCTTCAAAATTTCATGTTGTCTTCCCATGTATTAAGCTGAATTAGATTTTCAAGATCTCAAGTTTCATGAAAAACAGAGAAGAATCTATTTCCTTATAGAAATCATTTGCTCTCCTAATTAAAAATTTGTACCACAGAGTCTAGTGTACTAAACATATCACATGACTTTTAATTTCCTCTTTCCCCTTGTCTTACCCAACAGTTCTAGGTTAGTAGAGTAAAATACACCCTGTGGTATATGCACCTAGGGTATATAGATATAGATACATGTAAATTTCATGGTTGTTTCATCATTTTAAGTTCCCTTTTGCCATATGCAAGTTTTACACATTCCAATGTATAGCTTACCTTATTATATGATCCTAATTTTTAGGTGGCTGTATCATAAATATATTAGAAGTTTATAAATTAAAAAAAAATAATGGGTAGAGAACTTGTTTATTTTCTACTTGTTTCAGTTACGATAGGTTGTATTTTATAAGAAATTTTCCATTTTATTAGGTTATCAAATTTATTGGCATAAGTAAACTATTCTTTTAATATCCATAGCATCTGTATTATATCTTCTTTAAAATTCCTGATATTTGTAGTTTCTGTTTTTTCTCTTTTCTATCAGTCTAAGGATTATAAATTTTATTAAACGTTTCTAAGAACCAAATTTTGTCTTTGCTGATTTGATCTATTGATTTACCTTTTACAGAGTTGCCTTTAAAGAGTATGTTAGTTACATCCTATAGCTTTTGATATGTTGTATTGTTGGCAGTGTCCATCAGTTCAGGTTTTTAAGACCATCCTTTGTGATTTCTTCTTTGGCTCATTGGTTATTTCAAAATTTGTTATTTCTTCAGATTATTCTTAAATAGTTCAAATGACTTCCTATTATGCTTCAAATTTGACACCATTGTTTTTAGCAAATTTATTCCGTAGGTTTATAATCCTTTTTTTTTTATTAAGACTTTCTGAAACTGGACAGTTTTTTCAGTTTAGCCCTTCAATTCAGTCAATTTCTGCTTCATGTATTTGGAAGCTGTGGTATTAGGTAGAAACACTTAAGATTATTATTATTTAAGATTGTTATGTCTTCTGGATTATTTAACTCATAATTTGAAATGCTTCTCTTTTTCACTAATAATATTCTCCATCCTGAAGTCTCCTTTTTAATATAGCCACAACAGCTTTTAAATTTTTTTAATGTTTATTTTTTGAAAGAGAGAGACAGAACATGAGCAGGGCAGGGGCAGAGAGAGTGAGAGACACAGAATTCAAAGCAGTCTCCAATATCTGAGCTATCAGCACAGAGCCCGAAGCTAGGCTCAAACTCACGAACTGTGAGGTTATGACCGGAGCTGCAGTTGGACGCTTAACACACTGAGCCACCCAGGCACCCCAGCCACATCAGCTTTTAAAATAATTTTTGCATGACATAACTTTTCCTTTCCTTTTAGTTTCAACATATTTGTATCTTTATGTTTAAATTGTGCTCCTTCTAAAAAACATACAGTTGAGTCTTTTTTATCCAGTTTGACAATATCTCTTTTTTAATTTGGGCTTACTTTATTTACACTCACTATAATTCATTTGGGTTTAAATCTAATATCATATTTGATTTCTATTTTTTCTCTATGCTTTTTATCACTCCATTTCTCCTTTCTTGCTTATTTTATTGAATAGAATAGATTGCGTATTCCATTTTATTCTTCTGTTGATTGTTTTATCATGGATTTTTATATTATTTTTATTGGTACTATACATATTGTAATGTACTTCTTTAAGTTATCAATTTAACTTCAAAAATTTTTATTTTGCCAATTAGTAACACTCTTACAATGATGTACATTTACTTATTACCTTCCTGCCTTTTGTTCTCGTTTCCATGGAGTTTACCTAAATACATGCTATAAATACATATCACATTGTCAACACTTATGCAGTCAATAGCCTTTAAAAGAGATTTAAAATATCTATCTATCTATCTATCTATCGATCCATCTATATTTCTATCATGTATCCCAAGTTCCTTTATATTTATTGACACATTTGCCCTTGATGTTTGTCATTCCATCCTGAAGAATTGCTTTTCTATTGCATATCATAGTCCTTCAGGCTAGAGCTTTTTTTAAAGTTTCTTGTAGAACATATCTATTGGAGAAATTTCTTCCATGTTTTGTCTCTGAAATGTCTTATTTTGCTTTTAATTTTAAGGATTATTTGTGCTGAATATAGAACCCCCTCCCCCTTTTTTTTTTTTTTTTTTTTGGTTTTTTAAAGAATGTCATTTTTTTGCTGGTAAGGAATCAGCTGCCAGTCTCATCATTTTTTCCTATGTAATGTGTCTTCTCCTGGCTGATTTTGATATTCCCTGTTTATCTTTGCTTTTCAGTAGTATAACTATGATGTCCTTGATTTGGGTTTCTTTGTATTTATCCTGTTTGTAGTTTACTTAACTTATTAAACCTGTGGAGTGGTTTCTTTCATAAATGTTAGAGAAATTCATGGCCACTATCTCTTCAATATTTCTTCTGTCCTATTTTCTCCCCCTTCTCCATCTATGATGCCAAATACATATATATTAGACTACTTGATATTATCTTTCAGTTCTTGTGTCCTGTTTTATTGTTCATCTTTTTGCTTGTAATGATCTGTCTTCACATTTACTGATCTCATCCAGTGCTGTTCTCTGTCTGCTGATAAATCCACCAAAGGACTTTTATCTTTATCATTTTTCCCCTTTATTTCTAGCATTGCCATTGAGGTCCTTTTATGGTTTTCATCTCTCCATCTGCTTTCGCATGTTGTGAACTTTTTTCCAACATATTCATCATAGTTGTTTTAAAGCTACTCTCTAAAAATTCTAACATCTGGACTATATCTTATCTAATTTGTTTCCTTTCTTTATGATGGATCACATTTTCTTGCTAATTTGTATATTTCATATTTTTATTGAATTTCTAACATAAATAAAGATTGAAGTAAATAATTCCACCCAACCATTAGTATGTGGGTTGATAATCTAGTTCCAGTCTAATCCATATTTGAAATAAATCTGGACTTTGTGTTGCTTTAGTTAGATTCATTTCACCACAAGCTTAAAATTAGTTGATGTAGAATCTGAATGTCTAGAGTGACCCTTCCCCCCCTTTTTTTAATCCTGCCTCTCCTCCTTGTAGGTAGCTCTTGCCTAGTACACAGTGAAAGGCCTCAACTGCCTGTGAGACATCTCTCAGACTTCTTTCATCCTGCTTTGCCTTCCCACTTCAATGGGTCCTATGTGTCTCTGCCTCAGGAAGGTCCCTTTTGGCTTTCCTGCCCCACCTCCAGCTGTACAGCCATGGATAGCCCCTGCTTCATACTCAATGGATGAGGCTCAGAGTATCCCTAAGGTTTCTCCCAGTTCTCAATCCCTACCCTCACCGTTCAGCAGGTTCTGTGACCCTGTTTCAGAGGTAGAGGGGCACTTTCACTTCTCCTACCCTTCCCCCAGGGGTAGCCAGCTGCTTCCAGTTCCTCAGTGTAAGAACCAAATTATCTGCGGAGTTTCTCCAAGTCCTCAACTCCACTTTCAAATATTAGAGACCCACATATGACTGTGCTTCAGAAAGTGCCTCTTTCAGCTGACCTTTACTGCCCCCAGTTTTTCTCATTAACATTTTGCAAAGGCCTATCGAGTGTGGGCACACATTTCTCTTATTTCTAGAGTTCCTGGATTGTAAGCTGCCATACAGTATACATTCAGACTTTAAATTTCTGATAAGTTCAGGTGATTTTACCCACATCTATGGAGACTTCCCCCTCTTCCTCTTTCTCTTTCAAGGAGGAAAACAGTAACAACGCTCTTTTGTCTTAGAAGCAGTCTGACATTTTTTTGGATTTTTTACTTTATGTAGTTTCTTTGTGACTTCTGCTTTCTAATAGGCTTTAATAAACTGGGATTATGTATGTTATTTAGTTTATTGTTATTGCTTGGGTGGGAGCCACATTCTCCTGTGACTTTCTGTACTCTACATGGAAAGATAGGCTAGTATATTGGAATTCTCATACAACTTCATTCTAGCCACTAATTGCTTTTTTATCTAATATGGCTATAGAAGACAATTAGCCATAGCAAACATTTACTTATTAGTAATATACTAACTAGATCTCAGCTTATGCCACACAATATTTTAAGCATTTTAAAATCTATTATCTTATGTATCCTTCATAACTAACAATTAAATCCTAATATTATCTTCATGTTAATGCAAGGATACTGAGCTTCTGGAAGTTTGAGTGAATTACCCAATGTATAAAGAACTCAAATGATTCAATGAGATAAGGCAAGCAATGAAATGGAAAAAATGGGGAAAAGAAATGAGTAGCAATACACACACAAAAAAGGAAAGGCAGATGGCTCATAAACATATGAAAAGGTGTTCAACCATATTAACCATATTATATTATAATCATAATTTCTTCCAGATAAGTGTTAACTCAGGTAACATCAAGGGTTGTTAAAGATATGGGACAGTGGGTACTCTCATCCAACAGTGATGTGCATATCTACTGATACGACCACTTTGGAAGTTGGTACAATAGCATCAATTAGGCAAGTTGAACATTTGCATATCCTCAGCCAAGAAATGCTACACTACCACTTGGTGTATACTTTTGCGAAACTCTTGCACAAAGACAACAGAGTCTTGCACGTGAAGATTTTTTTCAAAATGAGGATTCAGATCTAGATACTCTATCTTTTGAATTCCTGCTCACAACTACAACCCTATTCCCAAAGTAACCAGAAGTTCAGTTGTACTCCCCCTACGAAACATAGAGCTTTGATTAAGTCCCTGAGAGACCTTACAGGGAACAGAAATGTAGGAGCAGATGATATGTTCAGAGACAATAAAGCATCCAATTAGATGCCAGTCACCAGTCATGAGTCATTCTCTAATGGGTGAAGATGTATGGATTCCTATAGCAGCAGCACACTCCTATTAAGAAATAAAAACCTGTAATGAGCTTTAATGGATCTGTATATGGTTCTGTTTACAGCAAAGTAACCCCATCTTTTGTAGTGAGTGTTACTTTGGGATACTACAAAATCCTTCTTCCTTAGAGATAGATGCTGCAACTGGGAATTAGAGAAAGTTTTTTTTTCCAGTTTTTACCCAGCTGAAATATACAACCAGTATAGTTCAAATTATATAAACATAGAAATCATTCCTTTTTGTACTTCCAAATAGCAGTCTCAACACCTGTGTTAATAGATCATCCAGTAATAAACATTCTTGTAACTAAACTCACTAATTTGAATATTCAAACTATTCCAGCCATTCAGAATATTACTTTGGAACAATTTGTTTACAACTAATAAACCTATTAATGGGTTCCAGAATTCATGTCTTGGGAAGATATTGGTAAATTTGCTGTCAGAGGAATGCCTAACAAAGCATTTTTTAATAATGTCACAGGACAATAGAGGTTTTTTTTTTTTTTTGAAGTATTGTGTTTAATTGTAGGATTATATACCCTACAGTCACAACAATACTATTTTCTTTTTCCTAAAATTTCTTTGAACTACATCTAAAATAAGTGACAACAAATTGAATTTTGTAGCACCACATAAAACATTATGAACTTAATATTGAATAAGTAATTTGTTTTTAATGGACTATATCCAGCCATAGCCCTATATCACGGTACAAGATTTTGTAGGTGAAGTTCAGTGTTGTTAATCAAGATCAACTCTAACATGATGCTTATTGGTGTTACATGTAAGTGGATGAGAAAATGTACTGAGTGACAGTGCCATGTCAGAGCCACTATATTCAATGTTACTACTAACCATCTAACCTTTTTCATTAGACACCAACTCCAGTATAGGTCGGGGGGGGGGGGTTTAGGAATTATAGTTAGTTGGGTTCTGCTTCATTGGACCCATTGAAAATGGCTTTTCTCTCTCCATTGGTTTCGTGGGGGTGGGGATTGATCTGTGAATCTCTTGCATGATATGTCTGAAGTTTTATATGAGTGCACAGTGTCAGGTGGTGTCAGATTCTCTCATTATCAGGCAGTAAAGGGAGGCTAGATTGATTAGGACTTATCATTTTCATAAGGTATGACTCTGTTTTGATTTTTATGGACAGCAGGCTTTGTGCTTTGTTGCATGATACAGTCAAAGAAACCAGTGTTGAGGACTAGTTGCTGACTTCAGTATTGTGAATGGTAAATAAAAGCTAATTCTATAGCATGTTGATTCCCTTAAAAGCTCTCAATTCATTGGACTTTCCATAATTTCTTTCCTTTCCCATGTGTTTCACTCTACCTTACAGATTGCACTTCCCTTAAGAAAACCAAAGGGAATGTCTACCCCTTGTCTTTTCAATGACTACATCCTCTCCACACCAGTAGCAAGGACAGTCTGCTGTCCCTGCAGTACTCAAGTACACATTTCAAACAGTGTTGGTCCATAGTCAATAGTAGAAGAAATGCCTTATGGGACCACCATGTTTGGACATTCATTTCAAAGTCCCTCTTCTCTTAAACTCAGTAATTCCACAAATTACTTAGCATGAAATGAAGCATGAAGTGAAATGAGAAACGTTGATTTCCTAGAAGTTTTTTGTTTACCATTCGTATTGTCACAGTTCATGTGGTGAAAGCCTACATAAACACTGCTAAGCCCATGGATTTCTGTATTTTGTTGCATTAGAACTTGACAGAGACATATTTACATTATAAAATATACTCCCCCTTGTGCTTCTTAAGTGATTCCATTGCCTGAAACTCACATCTTATAGCTGTGGGAATAAGAATGTTATCTTTAGGTCAAATTACTGTGTGGTGAAGCACAGATCAATTTTCAGTTTAATGCAAATTCTGTTTTGGGGTTCTGTATGAAATACCCATTGCCTTTGAAGTGATTATTTACATTTTATTAAAGAAATGGTGATTGTGATTTATGAGATGCTATTAAGTTGAAACAGCTTTATTAAAAGCATCTCCACTTGTATGATGATATACCAAGATCAGAGTTCCAATTATGGGACTTGAGAGAGGTAACATCACATATGCTTTTCATAGTGCACATACTTTCTTTTGTGCAACATTTTTTTGAAAGTGTTGTCTTTAATTTTCCTGATACCATAAAATAACCAACCATGGCATTATGAACACATTAATTCTGAATTGTCAAAATTTGATAAATCGGACAGAAAAGACAAGTACAATATGATCTCACTATAAGTATAATTTGGAGGAAAAAAAAACTCATAAATACAGACACTAGATTGGCGGTTGCCAGAGGCAGGGAATGGGGTGGAAGAAAAGGGTGAAGGGAATCAAAAGGTACAAACTTCTAGTTATAAAATAAGCAAGTCATGAGGATGTTCTGTAAAGCATTACAACTATAGTTAATAATACTGTATTGCTTATTTGAAAGGTGCTAAGAGAGGAAATGTTAAAAGTTCTTATCACAAGAAAAAAGAAATTGTGTAACTATGTATGGTAACAGATGTTAACTAGATATATTTCAGTGATCATTTTGCACTATACCCAAGCATACACAAATAATTATGTTGTACACCTGAAATTAATATAATGTTATATGTCAATTATGCCTCAATAAAAAAAAAGCGAAGGAAAAAAAATTTGTTTCAGTAATTTCCAATTAATTCTTGGCCCCATTATGATACTGGAACTCATCTTCTGAGGATGGGCATGTGAAAGGTTAGAAGGTCTCTTTCCTCTAATTCATGAATTTAATTTGTCCAATTAATCAAACAATAGGTGGCATCTGTTCCTTCCTTGACCTTGAAGTTCATTTGCTGTTATTATTTCATAAGAGACTTTGCCACCTTTTTCAAAGTTACTTTATATAAAATTACACAGGTCATAATTAAAAATCTAGAAAAAAAATTTGATCCAGAGATCCTAAATCTGTTGAATAAGTTTTCTATCCAGGGTGGCATGAAAGCATTTTGTCATTGGGAAAGCCATCTCACATTTTATTGTCTCTCTTTGTTTTACTGCAAAGGTTGATTTTTTTTTCTGAGAAAAAAATAAAGGCCTTATGTGTGTGTTTTTCTAAAACATAAGCACTTTCCCCTCAGTTTTGCTATTTATTAAATTATGAACATACCGCTAAACAGCATTTTAACATTACAGCCCAAACTCATTCAGTTAAATGTCCACAAAACCAGAGTAAACAAAAATTGAGAAGATTTGAAGACTATTTGTTTTTACATAGTGATCTTTTTCTTCAGTGTTGGTATGAATTAAAAGTATAAACCAGAAGCAAGAAAATGCTTGAAGCATTTATGGAAATATTTGTTTTTAAGCTCCTTATAGCACTTCAGGATCACCTACTTAATGCACAAATAAGTGATGTGCTAATTACAAATCTTTTTTGTCTGGTGTATTTCCTCCTTTTGCAACTCTTAAAGCCTCATTAGTGAAGTTCTTCTATGGGTTTTGATGTTATCACAGCTTTAGAACACGTAAACCAAATGTCATGTGTCTTTTTCAAAAGAAACACAGCATGCTTCATAGTGAACTGGACTCCTTCTGATTTTCTATGGTTTCTGTGATGGAATTTTTATTTATGTCAAGACCAAGGTCAAGAACAAATGATTTTGCTGCATAATCACACTTGTGTGCAAAGAAAAGTTTACCAGTCTATTTATGTTTTGATCTATGCTGCAAAAAGGGAACTTAAAAGTATAGAATTGTGACATTTTAGAATTGCAAAGGTCCTCAGAGATAATCAATCCCATTCCATTTGTTTTAGAATAGATTTGATCTAGAGGAAATTGAACCCTAGAGAGAAATTAAGTGACCTAACCACATTATTAATGGCAGGCTTTAGAATAACCAGTGAATCTTCTACTGCAACGTCTAGTCCAGGGTTCTGGCTACTATGATTTAAATATTTTCCCTTGTCCACTTTAAAAAAATAATTAAGTTTATTTATTTTTGAGAAAGAGCGCAAGCAGGGAAGGGGCAGAAAGAGAGGGAGACACAGAATCTGAAGCAGGCTCCAGGCTCTGAACTGTCAGCACAGAGCCAGATATAGAGCTTGAACTCACAGACAGACCGTGAGATCATGACCTGAGCTGAAGTCGGCCATTTAACCAACCAGCTGAGCTACCCAGGCGCCCTTTCCCTTGTCCACTTTTAAGTTTGCTTACATTTTATTTCTATTACCGAAATTTTCTAATTTGGATACATATGTTATTTAATAGGAGATTACATAGGATATATATCTCTCTGTAAAACATTTTAAAAACTAGTCCTTAGACTGTGTATATGCAGTGCAGAGGGAAGGAAAATGCTGTAACATTTTCAGGGCATCTGGGATAAGACATATATTTTAGTAATATAATGCTTATATTAGGTCAGTTAAAGAAAAGAATTTCAATTATTTGGAACACCTAAATTCACTTTACTTAAATATCACCCTTCTAAAGTCATAGCATTTCAGTTGCATAGTAAAACTGTCTGGCACCTTTTGTGTAATTTTTCATCTCTTTTCCCATTTTGCAGAAGTGCAATTTATTATTATAAATTTAGATAATAAAATTATTCCTTGTCTTCAAATACCTCACTTGTATTTAGTGTCTACTACGGATCAGGCACAGTTCAAGTGTTTTCCCCAAATATTTTTATTTAGAACACTCTAGAACCCTACAAATTAAGTTTTCCTGTAACAGTTTGTCAAAAGAGAAACCTGAGGTTTAGAAAAGTTAAGTATCATATCCAAGGTCACAAAGCTAGCAAGAGTTAAAGCAGAAATTCAGACCTGGGCAGTCTAACAATGGAACCCTTGGTATCATGTTTAAAATATGATCTTGTATAAGATCCCCAAAGTCAATTTCTTTCTCAAGGGTGGTTATATCAGTAAATGACACTCTTTTATTCATGTGTCCATATTTTTACCTTGTAGAACCCACCAATAATCAGCAGGTCACTAGAAGTGTTCAAACAGAGATGAGAGTCATCTTTCAAAGAAATATGCAAGTGCTGAAGAGTATGGATATGACTTCTAAGATTCTATGAATTTTAGGTTTCTTGTAAAATGAATTTCACTAGGATACAGTGCTGAGAATAATTCTTATAGTTTTTTAAATTAGCATGATATCTTCATTGCCACTAAAATTTTTAAATTGAAGTGTTTGTTGTTGTCCAAATAGTGTTTCAAAGGCGTATATTTCTCTCCCAATTTCTCCCTTTTGTTTAGCTTTTATTGATTGCAGCATGGCAGAGTCGTTGTAAGAATGCTGCCATTTGAAAATCAGAATCCTGGTGTCTTTAGGTGCCTTCTAAGGAAAAAAAAATATATGTATACATTGTTAGTACTGTTTAGTCTGAGTTTTCCCCATCTCCCAAAGCAGAAAATGAGGCAAAGGTTTTATTTGGAAAGAACAGATTTGTGAAGGGTGGAGTGGTGGAACAGAGAGAAAAGGAAAAAAAAAAAAAAAAAAAACCACCAGGATGCCTGTCAAGTTGGCCGCAGAGCTCAATGGGTATAGAGACTGAATTTAATCTCCCCTCTGACCTTCTGAATAGCCAGATGAAATGCTTCTCAGAACTATCCACCTGGGGCAAGACGGGAGAAGTATTTGTTCCCCTGCATTTGTCTCCTATTGTCAAGTTTCCTGCACTTTCTGTCTGCACAACCATCACCCCTGAGATAATTCCCACAGGCTCTAAACTTTGCATTCAGAGAAGCCCCAGGACAAGAAGCGTGAGGAATACCCATGTGAGCTCAGAGCAAAGCCCCTGTGGTTGTATCTGCCCACAGCTGGCCAAAACCTGCTCAACTGGCCACTGTGCAGCATGAGTGAGGATTTGTGGTAGAATGTAAGAGGTTCATTTCCAAGGCTTATTATGCCTTCCAATTTTACTCTTTATTCCGTGTTTCTGACAGGTAGAGAAGCATGTGCAGCACAGCGGGGAAAAAAAATCTCTAGGTGTGGAATAGTAGGCACTTTCAAGTTTGGAGCATGGCTTCCTTCCCTCAACTCAGACCTAGCTGGTCCTGTGGTAAAATTAGTTAGAAATGTCCTGGGGAAAGGAAGACAGCCTGATAGACTCATGGAATTGTAGAGACGGAGGGATCATGAAATGTCACTTAGTCCATCTGCTGCCCTGAAGCATTAATTTGCAACATATTTTATTGTCTTGACATTTGAATATAGTCAATTGATACAAATACTTGTTGAAAGAAAGTTTTACATACTTTCTTGGATCGGGTATCAGTCCTGACTGCTGGAGCCACAGGATGAATTCAGAAACTTCGTTCTTGTATCTACTAAGGGTAATCTAGCAGCTCTGGGCTCATCAAATTCTTGTTTATGGATAAGATTGTCCTATGGCCAAGAACTCGATAAATAGGAAGCAGGCATAAATAAACAGGAATGTTGCATACACATTTTCTTTTTTTTATAATTTTTTTTTCAACGTTTATTTATTTTTGGGACAGAGAGAGACAGAGCATGAACGGGGGAGGGGCAGAGAGAGAGGGAGACACAGAATCGGAAACAGGCTCCAGGCTCTGAGCCATCAGCCCAGAGCCTGACGCGGGGCTCGAACTCACGGACCGCGAGATCGTGACCTGGCTGAAGTCGGACGCTTAACCGACTGCGCCACCCAGGCGCCCCTACATACACATTTTCTAACAGAAGTGTCTGTTATCTTTAGTTTAAATATATGGTCATGGTAAGTAACCTGGTTCCTCAATTTTTTGTTTGTTGGTTTTGTTTTGTTTTACTTTCATCAGTAGATTTTAATGAAATCAACATCTCACTTTTGCATTTGGTAGATTATAAACATTTTATATGAAATCACTTCTGGAAATCTTTTAATGCCTCCTCTTTGGGCTCATGTTCTTAGAATTTTTTGTTTGCAGTATAGGGTTACCAGTGCAAACTACCACAAACAAAATACATGCATACATACAGGCAGATAATCAAGCTTTTACTGCCCTAATAAAAAGTTCATGGAATTTCTGGCTTTCTTAATGACTGGATTCAAATGTTCAAGTGATATCATTAGTATTCTCTCCAACTCTTAACTCTGCTTTTGCCACAGTGGTTTAATTTCCAAATGTGAACACCAAGAAATTTAGATTTATGGTCTGTAAGCCTAGTAAACTCAGGGGAAAGGGAATGCTCTTTCCCACTAGCTCTAGAAAAATTTCCAGGAAACACTCTGATTAGTGGTTGTGATCCTTATCCATTGTTGTGGATAGAAGGATGGAATGCTCATCATTTAGGACTGGATCACATGCTGACTCTTGAAAGAAGTGGGTAGAAACAATTCCTCCCTATATGGATTGACATCAGAGGAGCCAGTAAATCTTTAGGAGTCAATCTGTATGTTGTTACCAAAAGAAGGGATGTTGAGACTGCAAAAATATTAGGTGTACCTTTCATGTTTCTCTAATGACATTTAAGAGTTTAGAAAGTCTGCCTCCCCACTGGTCCAGAAACTTCTAGAGGCCAAAGGCTGTTTCTTGTAAATTTTATTGAAACTATCATCTATCAGAGTGCCTGGCACTTACTACCGATTAAAAATTGAATTGGTCACAGTTTCTCTGATTAAAGATATCCCATGTCATTTGGGTCAGTTTATTTATAAAGTAAATCAAACACTTTAAAACTATATATGACAAAGAGCAACCATCACCTAATTCAGAGTACATATCATGCAAAATAGATCAATAATTAACATTCTACCCGATAGGATCAAATGCTTAAGAAAAAACAGTGTGGGTAGTGCTGTTGAAATCTGCTTCAATTCTGTCCTCAAAACATTTCGTGATCAGTAGTAGTTCTGTAGATTTTTATGCATGTAAATAAAGTAAACGTGCAAATTAATAAAATTGTATCATGTTTCATCATGAATAATGAATAGCTGTGGAGTCTTCAATGAAAAAACTAGATTTGCTGCATTTTAAGCATTTCAACAAAAACAAAAGGGAGAATTCATTAATATGTAGTCTAGTGTTTTTCTTTGTGTTTAATCTGTCACAGGAAACAAACTGTGATATTGTTAAATAAAATGAAGGCAATTGAATATCTATCCAGGTTTGGACATTCTCTTACCATCACATCTTATCTGTCATTCACGTGGGGATAAAATAATATCTCCTGCTCTAAAAGAAAAATTTCCAAAGTGCTGAAATAATTTTACACAATTCATGGTGAATGTAAAAATAACCTACAATAGGGTCTTATGCCAAATTAGGCAGCACTTTAGAGAAGCAGGGAATAAAGGCTCAAAGTGAGAGGGAGCTAGGAAGAGAGCATTCTCCTCCTTGTCAGAATAATTGGTTCATTAAATGGAAGGAGAGAAGGGGAAGAGATAAAATGGGAGGAGAGTTCCCACTATTAAATATGTATTGCACAAGGTCTCTCTCAACTTGCTTTGCAGCATCACGGCTGATATACACAGACCCTAATAAGCAGCAAAGTGAATAGGGAGCTGGACTCCCAATTGTTCAATCTGTTTTTTCCCCCAGTGATAAAGAGAAGGGTGCACCGGTTCCCCTAATCCCAGGGATCAGACCCTGAAGCTAAGCAAAAGGAAGAAAGGGCTGATTAAAGCCACAGCAGTCAAGACCTTTGTGCAGTTGTGATATGTGGGTGTATATAGACACATGCCTGTATAAAGAGCACACATGTGGTCAGTGGAGTGCTGTGAGTGAGCCTCTAGGATGAATAGTGCCATTATAAACATAAGTCATTATTAGTAGCCAGCATAAATAGGTTGGCCTGTCATGGGGTTAAGATCTGTGATCCACTGGGACTTGCCACTCTTCAGAGCAAGGGGATGCTGCTGTTAACAGAAAAATCTGTCTTGAGAACATATCCAAGAGCCTATGGAAAAGTGGTTGCTCGTAGATGTGGTCTTTAATTAAAGTGGTTGTTGTAGAGAGAAGGTCATCAATCGGAGGTGACCCTTGGATCGAGTTTTGATCTCCAACTCACTGTTCAGTTTTATTCAAGGGACAAAGAGTCAGGAGGGAACCAGAGGGAATAATATCAAGGCAGGAGACACATTTACTTGTGATGTGTAAAACCATAAAAGGTTCAAAGTTTGGGTTTGGTTCAAATAAAATCCCAAGAGTTCAGATGGTTTTCTAAACCCTCTGAACCTCAATCAATGCAGAGAACCAGCTGAAAGAAATCTTGCAAGAGCAAAATGGTTCTCAAAACGTTTGGCCACTTGACTAAAAATTCTGGCCAGAAAAATACCATCAGCAACTTAGGGAAGTCTAGGCAAATGACACGGAAAAGTGTCCTTTAAATGTCCTGCAAGGCAGCTTTCCCTGGTTTTAGCTACTGTTTGTTTGCCCAAAGACAGTGAGATTATGAATGGAGGCACGAATGGTGTCCATAACATTTGAAAGAAATCTCATCAAGAAACAAAAAACTAGAAGGCCTTACAGAGTCACAGGTTATTGAGATTAGAAAACAAACTGTAGAGGGGCGCCTGAGTGGCTCAGTCGGTTGAGCGTCCGACTTTGGCTCAGGTCACGATCTCGCGGTCCCGAGTTTGAGCCCCGCGTCGGGCTCTGTGCTGATAGCTCAGAGCCTGGAGCCTGTTTCAGATTCTGTGTCTCCCTCTCTCTGACCGTCCCCCGTTCATGCTCTGTCTCTCTCTGTCTCAAAAATAAATAAACGTTAAAAAAAATTTTTTTTTAAAGAAATCAAACTGTAGAGCCATGGAATGCTCAAGATGGGACAGCAGCATTGTCTTCCAAAGCATAGTCTGTCTTCCATGTTTCCTGACTTTTCTACTGCTAGAATAGAAGCTGAGGAAGAACAATTCTGGAAAAATCAGTCCATGAGGAAAGAGAGAATCTAAATTTTCATAACTGCCTAGTCCATTTTTATGCCTTCACCTTGACTGCCATCACCTCTCCTCCGAAGATATAGGACTGACCATGGGCGAATCTTAACAGAATTTCTTCTCTTAGCATCCTCTCCTTACCATCCATAATACGACGTGCTTCCAGATTCTTTGTAAGTTCTTTCTCTACTGTGACTACCCAGGGTTTCTCAACCATGGATTTCTCTCACCTTCTGTATCCTGGCCTTTTCTTCTTATTTAGTCATAAGTATCCTCCTAGCATTGTAGTTGGAAAGAACAGGGCAAAACAATTTATAGTCAGATATGTGTGTGAGAGAATAGCTTTATGTGTTTTCTCTGCTGAGGTAAATTCCCTTTAATGAGAATAATTTCCTAATAAAAATAATATCCAGTGGTGAGGGGGAATCCTTAGAAGAGGGAATCC
The DNA here is from genome assembly GCF_014898765.1 of Herpailurus yagouaroundi. Classification (NCBI taxonomy): domain Eukaryota; kingdom Metazoa; phylum Chordata; class Mammalia; order Carnivora; family Felidae; genus Herpailurus; species Herpailurus yagouaroundi. The sequence continues at coordinate 57,058,687 of NW_024412377.1, forward strand.
TTAACATCCTTCATTTATACAGCTGTAGTGGATAATGTTGTCCTATGTGGATCCTTTCACCCTTCCCCCAACTTCTGGGATTATGTACCTGCTGAGAGATCACAGGTACATCTCTCACTGGCAAATGCCCTTGACCTCAGATTGGCTTCACCCAAGAATAGGCTCTCACTCTTCCAGGGACAGCTGTGACCAAAGATGGGCAGATACAGGAATGGAGAGTCTTTCACCCCTTCCCCCATAATAAACCCTAATTTGAAACAACCCTGAAGAACCAGCCTAGCTCCAGATCACCCCCTTGTTTTTAGGATCACCTACAGCTTTGGTCACAGTCACTTATTCATCTCCTACTGCCTCATCCTGCCTTCCTCACATGCTTACAGATGTGTCTCCTGAGATCACTCTCTAATAACCCTTGTGTGAATAACTCTCTGTTTCCAGAAATGCTCAATGCAAAACAGTATTTCTCCTTACATTCTCAAGTAGGCCAGTCAGCTTCTCATAAATACTACTGTTTAGTAGAATCCTGCTGCAGATAGCAGAGTGGCTTACATCTTGCATTAGGAAGAGAAGGATGTTGTAGGGGGAGCTGAAGGGGAGACTGTGTGAGGAAGAGTGAATGGAGGTCAGTGGGGGCCCTGGCAATTATGGGTGCATAATAATGGGTCTTAGCATACTACAGGAGAACCTTCGCCTCTGTCAGACAAGCTATCATTCCATTTTCACCTCCAACCTGCAAATTTCAAAACTGATCCTTACTTTTTATATCTGCCCTCCATGTTGCAGGTACAAAAACATTTCAGAACAAATGTGATCTGATCATTTTCCTATAAATAGAGATCTTAATTATCACATTTATCCATTTTATTTCTTTTGAAAGGTTTTTAGAGGTTGTATATCAATGACATCCCTTCCGAAGGATTTGCATTTGAAAGGCTGTTGTTCAAATTTAATTCACATTTGACACAATGTTTTCTCTTGCAGAACATTATGGAGTATCTGAAAATCAGCTTTCAGCAGGGTCTATTCTACATCCCTCTGATCATTTCCCTTTTTATTATGGGTATATTCTGAGTGAATTTCATGTGTGTTGTGGAAATGAAGAAAAAATCAGAAAGTGTTCATAGACTTTATTCAGTCCCATTTTGATTTTTAACCTGCACTTCCTGTATTGTCTTCCCCATGGGAAGGGCTGCCAACAGGAGCCTGCAGGACAGTGTCTCTGGGCTTCCTGGGATTTCTGGGGGCCAACACAAGCATTAACTGGAAGGGAGCTCAGTGCCTTGTTGATGGAGAGTCACAATTAATTTCTACCTCTGACTCTTTGCTCTACTCCTGTGAGAGCAAGTCTGTATGAAATCACTCCACGTGCCCCAATGGTTTGTTTTGCACATCAAGCTCCAGCAGTTCTCAGTCAAAACGAAGGTTACCTCCCACAAACCCAAGCTAGAGTGAGGGCTCTCTTTAAGGGCAGCAGGATGTGCAGCTTCCCTCCTGGCTAATCCCATTATCTAAGGAAAAAAAAAATAATAATGTTGGGTATTGATAGAAGAGGTCCCCTTCCTGGGAGAGCTGTCCAGAGAGGGGATTAGAGGCGGCAGGCATTAGCAGCTATTTGTTTTGTATGTTGTTCTCATGTTAGGAAATCTTGTCCCTGCGGTGAGAACGCCTCCCCCAAAAAAGATACACACCAAAATCAGATGCAAATGCAGGATACAGAGTAAACTGCAGAATGGTATGCTGTCTTCATATCATTGCTCATTTTACAGGTTTTGTCAGTTGCTGAAAAACGGTGGAGGATAATTGGCCTGAGATGTAAAGCCACACTCGGATGTTCCAAGGAACAAAGAAAGACAGCTTTAGCCCACAAGGCCATATTTTGTGAAACACACTCTTCCTTTTTAGTAATGAGCAGATACACAGTGCTCCTTCTCAGCTCTGAAAAATCTGTAGCTTTCCCCCTGCAATGTTGTACAAGGCATTTAAACTGGTGCCATTTGTAATGCCGTGGTCGGTCTCATTGAACCGAAAGCCTACACTTGTTATCTTAAGGAAAGGCGAATGACTGCAGCACTCTGGCGCGGCTGTGTGAGAGCCGCAATATCCTTCCAGCATATTTGACCTTATGACGATAGCATCAGAAACAGTGATGGCAAATAATCAGGACCCCAAAGCTGCCCGTCCTGGCCACTATCGTGATCTTCTAGATGTGTTCCATGTTTCCTGTTTAGAAGTGGGCAAATATTTGTCAAGAAATATAAATATGAATATCTGACTGGGGAATTCAGGTCACACGGAAAAGACACAAGTAGCCCATAACCCCCAGGGGAGTCATAAATATGTTGTCATAAAGAAAATGCATTCCCCATCCAAACTCGGTCATCCTCCTCCACTGTTGGCACTGTGACATCGCCAACGGTGACCGTGATGACACCTCTACTTTTTGTTCTTACTTTCTTCTTTGAATTCTGTCACCATCCTGGCTTCTCTTCTTCAAAGTTCCTCCCCTACCTCATGTCATTTTCACTGGACTTTACTTGCTTTGTTTTAATCCACTGTGGACACAACTGAGTGATCTTAAAAGCCAAGTTGATTATGTCACCTCCTTAACAAAAATGTCCAATCGCTCCCGTAGTCCTTAGAAAAAAATCAGAACTCTGCAGCAGAGGCCAAGACTAGGCACAATCTGTGCTTTCCTCTTAATTACTTACCCATCATAACGTACTTCTTCTCCCTCTTTATACTCCAGGAACAGTGAGCGGCTTTCTTCCTTCTGGGACACACGGAGTTTCTTCTTTCCCCAAACCTTTCCTCAGATGCCCCCTCTCCCTACTTTTACTTACACTAATTAATTTTTTTTTTATTATTTAAATTTTTTTTCAACGTTTTTATTATATTTTTTGGGACAGAGAGAGACAGAGCATGAACGGGGGAGGGGCAGAGAGAGAGGGAGACACAGAATCGGAAACAGCTCCAGGCTCTGAGCCATCAGCCCAGAGCCTGACGCGGGGCTGGAACTCACGGACCGCGAGATCGTGACCTGGCTGAAGTCGGACGCTTAACCGACTGCGCCACCCAGGCGCCCCAATTTCTTAAATGAGTTAGTTACTTCCTTAAATTAATTATTTCTTCTCCCCACTCAGGTCTCAGCTTAAATGTTACTGTCCAGTTGGCGTCTTTTTTTTTTTTTTCTTTTTTTTCTTTTCACAATCCTTTATTAATTTCAGGTGCATAACATAGTGACCCAACAGCCCCATACAGTAAGCTGTGATCATCACAATCGTGGCAGTGACCACCTGTCCCTACACAACACCACTACAGCATTATCGACTATATTCCCTAAGCTGCACCTTTCATACCTGTGACTTCTCCATTCTATAACCGGAATTTTGTACCTCTTTATCCTTTTCACCTATTTTGTCCATCCCTCTAAGCCTCTCCCCTCTGGAAACCACCAATTTTTTATTTATGTTCTATGTATTTATTATTCTGTTCCTGTTTTGGTTTTTTTCTTTGTTCATTTGTTTTGGTTTTTAGATTACACATGTAAGTGAAATCATTTGGCATCTGTCCTTCTCTGACTTATTTATTCAGCGTAATACCCTCTAGTTCGATCCATGTCCCAGATGGCAAGATCTTGTTCATTTTTATTACTGAGTCACATTTCATTGTATATAGCACATCTTCTTTATCTATTCATCTATCAATGGACATTTTAGTTGCTTCCATTCTTGTCTTTTATGAATAATGCTGCCATACACATGGGGGTGCATATATCTTTTCTAACTCCTGCTTTCGTTGGGGGAGATAGATATTCAGTAGTGGAAATACTGAATCATATGCTATTGCTACTTTTAATTTTTTTTTTTAGGAAATTCCATACTTTTTCTACAGTGGTTGTACCAATTTACATTCCCACCAACAGTGCACAAGCTTTCCCTTTTCTTCCATCTTCACCAACACTTGTCATTCCTTGTGTTTTTCATATTAGCCATTCTGACAGGTGTGAGGTGAAATCTTATTATGGTTTTGATTTTCATTTCCCTGATGATGAGTGATATTCAGCATTCTTTCATGTGTTTGTTGGCCATCTGTACATCTTCTTTAGAAAAATAGATATTCATGCCTTCTGTCCGTTGTTAATTGGATAATGTGATTTTTCTGGTGTTGAGTTGTATAAATTCTTCAGTTGAAGTATTTTTTAACCAATTTATCTGCAGTAGTTTCCACCACTCCCTGTTATTTTATATCTAAGCTTTTAGCTTATTCCTTACAGGTAAATAGATACAATCATTTGTAATTATTTTGTATATTTGTTTTCTGCCTCCTCTAAACTGTAAACTTCTTGAACTCAAGAATTAGGTCTTTTTTTCCCCCATTCCCCTTTTTTCTCCCTGTTATCTGCAGATCCTACCACAGTACCTGCCATATATCCCATATTTAGTAAATATTTATTGATTAAGTAAATGTTTCCATGTGGCTTATTTTATTTTAGACCTTACATTAATTTTCTTCCTTATCTGGCCCCCTAAAGAGCGGAACTTAACATCCCATCCTATCCTCATCTTCAACATTTTTGTGGACTCATGGAACACCTTCCTTTCTCTTCCTTTATCTTCTGTATTTCCACAGGGAAAGACAAAGCCAAAGTAATGTCATTGAGCATAGGAGAGGGCATCGCAGATGGGAAGGAGAGATAACATACGATGGAGGGCACCAGCATGGTTCCATGTCTTCTCAGAGGGCTCCTGGCAAAATGAGAGCAGAAACAAGCTAAGCAGATGGTTGGAGTCATTTGCTTTTGCAATTCAGTTGTTTATGTTTTGACTGCCTTCCTGTCACTTTCAGCTCTTGAGCCCTTATATAGGCAGGGTCTTGTCCATGATTATTATTGGAGGTGTCACCTAATGAAGTTTGGGTATTTTATAAACACTGACTGGTTGGTAGTAAATTTTTTAAGTCAGTGCAGGGAAGTTCAGGAATTATATATGATAAACTTGACCTGAACCAATGATGTTTCACATTAGTTAGATGACCTTGAATAGAATTGGCCAGAGCTTCCTACGTACATTTTCTCAAACAGCTTTTACAATACTAATTACTCTCATGATATCAGGTGGACTCACCATCTGAATGTGAAAAAACCAAGCCATTTTTTAGTAGTTGAGCACTCCTAAAGCATAACAGTAGTAGGAGCTTTTAATATACAAAGTTTACTCATTCGATTCACATTTATTGTTGTAGACACTATTTGTTGATGGTATAGAACACACGGAGAAATAGCCCTTGCCTTTTCACCTTATTCTTTTTAAACTAGAGTGTGAACAAAAAGGAAAACAAAAATCTACTCAACTAGCACAATCAGATTTTATTTGTTGAAAAGTATGTCTGATACTACCCTGGCCTTGTCACTGTTTTTGTTTGTTTGTTTGTTTTGTTTTGTTTGTTTTTTATTTTGTTTTATTTTAAGACTGAAATTTTTCTTGGATTAGGGCTGATGCTGACAAAAATGTGTTGTTCATGGGGTTTTACCAGCATGAAAGCTTTGAGCTTGATAATCATAGGGAGGCCAACAAATCAGACAAGAAACCATTGGTAAAAGCCTTTATACATATGATGTAGTTAGGTTTTTGTTTGCTAACTTTTTTCTATAATAATAAAGTCTAAGAGTATATATTTAAATTTAATATAAAAATAAAACTGCCATTTTTAATATGCTGAAACTATTTTTTTTTACAAAATATAGAAAGCATGTAAGAAAACTTTATGATTTATAAATGTCAAAAATGGTGACCATGGATGATCAGGATGAACAGCAGATCTTACTGATCTATTACAATCATTATCATGAAGGTTGGGTATGTGGACTTCACCATGTATTTTTAATCAGTATTTGCATATTATGTTTAGATTATCCACAAAGTGTGAGTCACACATGGTGTAAGTTGATTGCATGTTTACAAGATAATCCTGTCAATAACTGTAAAGGATCTGAGATTTTACCTTACTTTCAGATTAACAAGGTAGCTTGCCACAGTTTCATAGATGCTAGCAGAAACGTGAGACTTCTGGATTAGAGACACATGGCTTTATTACTCATAGCACTACAAGCAGTATAACTTTGTTTGCATTAGTCCCTCTTGACCTTCAAGTCCCAGAGGGCAATGGCATGATGGCCCCAAGTAGATGCCACACTCACAGTAGAGCTATGTCATTCTGAAGAACATTGACCTTAGGAAATCCCAATTATTTAATGGCACAGCTAGTGGGGCACCTGGGTAGCTCAGTTAAGCATCTGTCTCTTGATCTAGCTCAGGTCTTGATCTCAGGGTTGTGAGTTCAAGCCCTATGTTGGGCTCTCCACTGGGCGTGAAGCCTATGAACGAATGAATGAATGAATGAATGAATAAATAAAGTATGTATGTATGTATGTTTGTATGTATGTGTTGGAGCAACGGAGTAGCTCAGTCAGTTAAACGTCTGACTCTTGACTTCGGCTCAGGTCATGATCTCACAGTTCATAGTTTGAGCCCTGCATCCATGGAGCCTGCTGAGTAATCTCTCTCTCTCTCCCACTGTCTCTCTCTCTCTCTCCCTCCCTCCCTCTCCCCCCCTCTCTCTCTCCTTCTCTGCCCCTCCCTCACTTGTGTTCTCTCTCTCTCTCTCTCTCTCAAAGTAAATAAACTTAAAAAAAATGTGTTATGGGGAAGACACAGCATTTAAGAAAAATTAAAAAAGAAATAAAGGCACTTCTAAGCAAAGCTACCTAGTCTTTGCCCCCAAGGGAGTTATTATCTTTATTATATTCTTCGGGGGGGGGGGGGGGGAAGGTACCCTTTGCCCCAGAGGGAGACACTATCTCTATCTTCCAAAGTTGTTCTGCTGTATAAATATTCTTGAAAAGATAGTCTGAGGCAAAAACTGTTACAAAACATGTAGAGATGTCATAACGAGTTATTACCCTGTAAAAATATTGCTCACTGTTAAATGGGCATGCTAAAAACGATTCTCAGTTTTATCCACGTTTATTTATTTTTGGGACAGAGAGAGACAGAACATGAACGGGGGAGGGGCAGAGAGAGAGGGAGACACAGAATCGGAAACAGGCTCCAGGCTCTGAGCCATCAGCCCAGAGCCTGTCGCGGGGCTCGAACTCACGGACCGCAAGATCGTGACCTGGCTGAAGTCGGACACTTAACCGACTGTGCCACCCAGGCGCCCCGATTCTCAGTTTTAAATAAAACACTTTAAGCAAGAAGTTAAAAGACATAAAGAGGGCAGTGTATATTTACATTTTGAATGAAAGTTTTTTGCATGAAAAATTGATATTTAAACTTCAAGTTTGAGAAGTCACATTCTGACAATTTTTAAAGAATGTGAGCCCAGCTTTGGTATACAATAAGCCATCATCCTTTTGACACAGAAAGATGAACACATTATCAGAACGTTTAGTCCAGAAATTTTGAAATGAAGTATTTGATTTCTGAGAATGATAAAATTGCTTCTTTTAAAAAAATGTTAAAATTTCAGAATATTAAAACTGAAACCTCTTAAAGAATTTCTGTCATGTTGGAAAATGTTTAATGTCCATTGGCATAGTTTAACTCCTACATTTCCCACACACTGCACAGTTACAATTAATTTCAGCTTGCAGAATCTGCCCCAAAGAAAATTCAGAAAGATGAGTCCACATGTTGCAATGGCCTTTGAGTGGTTAGAACATTCTACTTAAAGTGATGAAAATAGAGAAAATGGAGATTTCCAACAAATTGCAGCAACTGAAATTTTCCACATTATGTAGTTTTCTGGTTTAATGAATTCCTTATACTTCTATCAAATATCTACATAACATATCTATGCCGTTTACAGTGAGTTGGAAACTAAGCAATATATAGGGTATCGTTTGTGCTTTCCAGGAACTCACAGCCTAGAAGAGGAGTTTAAGAGAAACTAGATTGATCTAGCCATATGGCACTGTACACTTCCTAAATAGTAATAAATTATATGGGACCAAAATTGATTCAAGGTTAATCAAGAGGAAGAAAAAGAAAATACTTTCTACATATAACGACACTCTCTTCTCCTTAGAAACACCACAGTTAAATCCCTTAATGAAAAATAGCTTGATGAAAATGGATAATAAGCCAAATTCAGGTTTTCAAGCTTTTACTTGTGAACTTGAGCAAGTTTGCTAGCCTCTATTTGATTTAAATGTTTTATGTGAGGATGGAGATAATGATATCACCTACCCAGTAGTGTTGTTGCAAAAAAATAAAATAAAATAAAATAAATAAAATAAAAATAAGAAAAATGGAAAATATTTGTGACAGTGCTCAGCACAAAGTTAGCACACAAAGAATACTGGATATCATAGATGTGATTGTTGATGTAAAGTGTAGCTTCACCAGGATAGTTTTCAAAAGTGCTATATTTGATAGTAGTGCCATATATTCATGAAGACAATTTACCTTATGTACACAACAAACAATAATTCTGGTTAAATATTTTAACTTTTATTTTCTTTTATATCAGCCATATTGAGATATAATTCAACACCATAAATACACCAATTGGGTATGTAAAATGTGATGTTTTTTAAGCCTGTCATTGGGTTGGGTAACCATTTATTTATCTTCTTTGGATAATTGCCTATTTAGATCCTTTATCTACCTTTTTTAATGTTTATTTTTTTTAAGTTGTTTCTAATGTTTTATTTATTTTTGAGAGAGACAGAGTCAGAGCACAAGTGGGGGGAGGGGCAGAGAGGGAGACACAGAATCTGAAGCCGGCTTCAGGCTCTGAGCCGTTAGCACAGAGCCCAATGTGGGGCTGCAATCCAGGAAGCATAAGATCATGACCTGAGCAGAAGTCAGAACTTAACCCACTGAGACATCCAGGTGCCTCTATCCTTTGTCTATTTTTAAATTGGGTTATTTGTCATAATATTGACATATGAGTTCTTTATCTATTCTGTAATCAAGTATCTTATAAGGCCTACGACTTGAAAATATTTTCTCCCATTCTGTGATCTATCTTTAATATCCTGACCTTCAATTCCTTGGAAGCACACAAGATTTTATTTTTAATTAAATATATGTTTTTCTTTTGTTGCTTTTGTGTTGGTGGCATATGTAAGAAGATTTCAAGCCCAAGAGCATGAAAATTTCCTTATATATTTTCTTCTATGGAAAAAATATATACCATTTTACATACCCTTCTTCTATGAGGGTTTTAGCACTTATATTCAGGTCTTTGATTCACTTTGAATTAACTCTTTGTTTATGATGTCAAGAAATGCTCCAAATTTATTCTTTTCATGTGGATAATCAGTTATCAAAGTATCATCTGTTAAAAATACTATCCTTTTCCCCATTGGATTATCTTGGTGAAAATCAATTAACCATAAACATAAGGGTTTATATGTGGATTCTCAATTTTATTTCATTGATCAATACATCTATTCTTGTTCCAATATTACATTGTCCTGATTACTGTAGCTGTGTATCAAGTATGGAATTGTGTGGTCTCCCAGTTTTCTTTTCAATATTGTTTTGACTATTCTGGGTCTCTTATATTTCCATAAGGATTTTAGGATCAGCCTTTAATTTCTGCAAAAGATGCAAGCTGGGATTTTGACATGGATTGTATTGAATCTGTAGCTAAATTTGTGGAATATTACCATCTCAGCAATATTGTTTTCCTGTCCACAAACATGGGATATCTTGTCATTTACTAATGCTTCTTTTAAAATTTTTCAACAATGTTGCATTGTTTTGACTTCTTTTGTTAAATTCGTTCCTATTTTACAATTTTTGATGACTTTATAAATGGGATTATTTATTCATTATTATTACATTGTTCATGGCTAGTGTATACAGATAAAATAGATTTTTATTTATCCTGTCTGCAAAGTTGCCAAACTCATTTACTAGTTACAATACTTTTTTAGAGGATTTCTTGGAATTCTTTGTATCTATCATCTATGTGCAAAATTTCATTTATTTCACTTCCTTGCCTAATCTCTCTAGCTGGAACTAACAGTACAGTGTGCATTGAATTAGTGCAAATGGACATCCTTGTCTTGTTCCTAATCATGGGGAAAAGCATATGGTCCTTTCTTCATCATGGTCTTCAGTCTGATGTAAGCTGTGGCTGTTTTGATTGATGCTTTTTATCAGACAGGAATTTCCCTTTGATTCCTAGTTTTGTTGCTTTTTCGTGAACACGTGCTGGAGTTTGTCAAATGTTTTTCATACATCTGTTGAGATTATCATGTAGTATTTTTTTTTTTCCATTCATACCATGATATGGTGTATGACACAAGTTGACTTTCAGAAGTCAACCACCCTTGAGTGTTTGGAATAAATCCCACTTGAACACGTTGTATATTTTTTTATAAATGATACTAAATTCAGTTTGCTAGTGTTTTCTTGAGAAGGCTTACATCCATGTTCATAGGAGGTAAACATTTGTAGCTTTATTTTCTTGTGAAGTTTTTGTCTGGTTTTGGTATGAAAATAATCCTGGCCTCATAGGATAAACTGGGGAGTGTTACTTCCTCTTCTAGTTTTTGAAGGACTTCATATAGTTTGGTATTAATTTCATTTTAATGTTTGGTGACATTCACCAGTGAAGCCATCTAGCTCTTGGCTTTTTATTTTTTTGTGTGGAACATTTTAAATGACTAATTCAATCTCTTTACATTTTATAAATCTATTCAGATTTTTTATTTCCATTTCAGCTCAGTTTCAATAGTTTTTATATTTCTAAGAAAGTGTCTATTAGCCTCATTTATCTAATATTTCAGCATACAGTTGTTCATAGCATTCTCTTACGATCCTTTTGATTTCTAGAAGCCCCATAGGGATGACCCTGCATTCATTCTTAATTGTATTAATTGGAGCCTTATCTCTTTTTTTTCTTGTTCACTGTAAAGGTTTTAGGATTTTGTTCCCTTTTTCAAAGAACCTGCTTTTGCTTTTGTTGATTTTCTTTCCTGATTTTCTATTTCATTAATTCCCACTGTAATCTTCATTGTTTCCTAGATCTGCTTGCTTTATGTTTTGTGTGCTCTTTTTTTTTCAGTGTCTTAAGATGGAGATGGGCTATTGACTTGAGATTTTTCTTCTTTTTTTAAATATAAGTAACACTTATATATTATATAGTAACAGCTATAAATTTCTCTCTAACCACTGACTTAAGTGCATCCCATAAATTTTGGTGTTTTGTATGTCCACTTCAAATTATCTTAAAATATTTTCTTACTTTCTTTGTGACTTCTTTGACTCATTGCTTATGTTGGAGTGAATTGTTTTCTGAAAACATTATTTGGGAATTTCCCAAATGTATTTCTATTATCGATTTCCTATTTCATTCCATTTTGGTTGGAAACATACTTTGCATGGTTTAATTTTTAAATTTTTATTGAGGCTTCTTTTACACTGTGGCATACAGCCTATCCTAAAGAATATCTTATGTGTACTTGAGAGAATATGTATTCTGTTGTAGTTGGGTAGCATGTTCAATAGGAGCCTGCTAGGTCTAGTTGGTTTATAATGTTGCTCTAGTCTTCTGTTTCCTTGTTTATTTTCTGCCTAGCCTAATTATTCTGACCATCATTTAAAGTGGGGTATCAAAGAGTATAACTAGTATTACTGAATTCCCTATTTCTCTTAGAGTCTATCTGAACTGATAACACTATTGCCACTCTAGCACTCTTACTGTTTCTGTTTACATATCATTTTTTTTCTCCTTTTCCTTTAACCTATGTTTATCTTCAAATGTAAAGCATATCTCCTTTAGACAGCATATAGTTATATTTTTTTTTCATTTTCTTTTCTTTCCTTTTCTTTCTTTTTTTAAATTTTTTTTTCTTTTCTCTCGTCTGGCAATTTCTGCCTTTTGATTGAATTTACTCACATTTAATGTTATTATTGATATAGCTTGATTTATATCTGACTTTTTAATTTTCATTTTCTATATATCTCCTGTTTTCTTTTTTCCTTAATTCTTTCATTACTGGTTTTTTTTTTTTTTTTTTGAAATTAAGTGAATATTTTCTAGGATAACATTTTAAGTCTCCTAATGACTTTTACTTTTTTTTTTTGGTTATTTTCAGAGTGGTTGTTCTAAGCCTTACCAAATATACATCTTAAATTATGAGACGATAGTTCAGATTTATGCTGAGTTCCAATGAGATATGGAAATGTTGCTCCTCTATAACTCTGTTCTTTTTCCCAGTTTTTGCTATTGTCGTGTACGTATTATATCTATAAAATCTCTGGATATTAACATCTATCTTTGAGTCTTGTTTTGTTTTTGTTTGCTTAATTATTTGTGTAGTGAAATGGCTGGATGATTTTAGTGAAGTTTATTTCCTCTATAGTGTAGCCTTGGTGTGAACACAATCTCTCTGGGAGAGCGGTGGTTTTAACAGGACTCTCCTGTTTTTTTCCAGGTTTCTCCAGTAAGTGATCTGCCTTTGTTGTTATCACACCTAGCTAACAAGCCTCCAGTATTTGCCAGTTGATTTCTGTATTGTTTTCAACAATGTCTCAGGGTATAAATTGCCCTAGAGTCTGATTCAGTGGAATTTAGTCCTGGAGGTGGGGTGGTTGGGTAGTGTTTGGGTAAGACTTTGAGGCAATCCCAAGAAAATTCTTAGCTGCCTCTTTTCCTGCCCCTCCACCCCCCTCCCCACCCATGTAAACTTCTACTTCATCTACAATTTAGCTTGTTCCTTTCTGCCTCCTCCTATTTGCTTATCACTAAAATCTCTATTTTTTTTTTTTTGAGAACACTCAGGCTAGAACTCTCCCCCCACACCTCTGCCATCCCCACACACACACCCACACACACACACACGTACTACTCTAAATAATAGTCTTCTTGGAAAGAACAATGAAGTTGTTCTGTTCTCACAATCTGCTTCTGCCCCTAGACAAAATCTCTGTACCATTGCTCTATACCTGTGGAAGGGAAAAGTAGCTTTCTTCCCTCAACATGACTTTGTGCTTTAGGAGTGGGACACTAAGTGAGGGTGATAGTTACTGGTATATTTATTTTGCCTCTTCTAGCATAGAACTTACCCCCTACTAGTGAGCTGTGGTGAGGGCAGGTGGTTCTCTAGTATTCTCAGTGCTCCTCTCCTATAGTAGAGTTTCTGAAGCTGGGTAGAGGAGGAGAGCCCCAGATTTCTCAGCTACTGTTGCTTGAAATAGAGCTTCTGCAACACAGGGCAGGAAATGGTGAAAAATGATAATGGCCTAATTCTCTCACAGGGAAGCCATAATTCTTGACTGGCTGCTAAAGAGAAAGGATGCTCTGTGTTCTTGGCTGCACATACCCTGGGTAGGGCTTCTTCCATTAGGCTAGCTGGAGTTGGGGGAAGATTCTTGGTTCAAATGTGACACACTCTTGTTGTTCTTAACAAGATTTACTAAATTTACTTTTTAAATAATGTTTTTGTTTGCTGTATGCCCTTAGAAAATTTTCGCAGACTATACGGTTGTTGTTTTTGATGTTTTCAGTAGTTTTCACTAGTTTTGGCTCTTTTGCTGGGAGGAGGGTCTGCGCTGTTTCTTGTTCTTCCATTCTTGAGGTCATTCTGTGCTATACTTATCAATAATGAATTTTAGCAATGTGTAAAATAATCTTACTGCTATAAATTTTGGAAGAAATCAACTAGCTATTGTCCAATCTACCTTACTCATTGTAGCAGGAAATAATGTCTTTGTTATACCTTCTGTAAGTAAGGGTAGGAATGAATTCTTATTGCTTCTCAAGCATCATGCATTTCAACCTGATGTAGAATAACCGTGGGACTTTCGTGGGAACGACAGTAAGACTTGGGTTGCTTTATAAAGTCATGTTTATGAAGGACACTTGATTTTTCCCATAATTTTTTTTTATTTTTGTTTTTGTTTTTGTTTTTAAATACTACTACTCCTAGGCAAAGTCCTCAGGATATGGTCTCTATTCTATCTATCATGCAATTTCAGGTTTACTTCAATTTGATAATAAGGAGGTCAGAATGTGCCTTTTCCAATCCAAAAAGTCCAAATTATTAGAAAGCTTAGACTACGGGCATTCAATTTTTGAAGGCTAGCTGGATGTGAAATTTTATTTTCATTTTTATCCGGATGCATTTCCTGCTCTGTATTTTCAATTGAATTAGAGATTTTTTTTTTCATGACAAGCACTGCCTTTTGAGCAGGTAAGGTTAATCAGATTTCACCAAACTCAGATTTTAATTTTACATAATTTTTTCAAAGCCTTTAACTATAGTTAAAACAAGAAAAAAAAAAGGCTAGCTAAAAATGTTTAGAACAGTGGTTCTCAAACAAGGGTGATTTTATTCTCTCTGTGTATTACCCATCCCACACACTCTACCACTTTGAGGAGACATTAGATGATATCTAGAATTGTATTGCTTTCACATTGGAGAGAAGGTGTGTACATATACACATATATATGTATATATATGTATATATGTATCTCTAAACTTTTTTCTCTAGTTCTAATAACTTCTAACCAATTCTTAACTTCTACACTTTTGTTATACCTTAGAGATATAGACATTCTAGTTTCATTAAGTTGTTGAAATAGTTGGTTTTATCACAGTCCCTAGGATACTTTTCCTTACCTTTCTCCAAAAGATGATACAAATTAACAATCTCTCTGTGATCTAACAAATCATACCAGTGACTTTCCCTAGAGAAATAATAGTTGTCATGTACACATGTTAACAAATACTCAGCAGGAAAGTGCAAATGCAAAATACTTCTAAACAAAAGCAATGACACTGTCAAAAACCAGACTCCTGAGTTTCATTCTCATATCCAAACTGTCAATAAATAAAATTCTTTGTCTTTTTTTCTGTCATAGCCAGACGCTAAAATGTTCCCCAATGATTTTTGTCTCCTGGTTTTTATATCTCTGTGTAATCTCCTAACACTGAATTGGGAAGCTTCTATGAACCTCAGATATTAGAGAAATTATGGTTTGTGACATCTACAGCTGGGTCCCCTTTTCTCTCTTGGATTACTTGCTCTGGGGAAAACTACATAAAGACTGTCATGAAGACACTCAAGTAATCTTATAGTGAAGTATACTTGGCCATGGCAAGGAGATGCTAACAACAAGTACTAAATTGTAAGGTATGCCAGTAAGCTACTGTGGAAACAAATTCTCCAGCCCTATTCAAGTCTTCAGGTTGACTGTATTATTGGTCAACATCATGATTCAACCTTTGAGAGAGCCCAAGCCAGAACCACTTAGCTATGGTAATTCCAGATTTCTGTGGCCTATGTGAGATAGCAGAGCTGTGAGATAATAAATGTTAATTTAAGCTACTAAATTTGGGGGCAATTTGTTATGCAGCAATAGATAACTAATACACCCCTCTGGAAGCTATGTATTTTTCTCCATCCTCACTGCCACTGTGGCTCAAACCATTATCTTTGTGGTCAAAAAACCTGTGGAGATAATTAGTATTGCTGGTAAAACGCCCTACCCCCTTGGATCACAGCACAAGTGTCTGCAAGTCTCTCAGGTAGAAGTATCCCTATGAAGTAAATACCTAGACTCAGCAAACTTACCTGGGCTCCAGAAGGTTAAATCTCTTAGTAGTATGTACACACACATACACACACATGCTATAGTCATTTTCTCCATGGTAAGAAAAAATCTAATTGGAAAAGGCTCAGGTGCATTCAGATGGTTCTACATGGTGCCAAGAGTTGCCAAGAGACCAAGAATTGGTCTATGAGACCTTGGTGCTCAAATGGGAGCAAATATTCAGACTCCATACTCCTTTATATTCTCTTCCTCTTTAGAGACCCTTTTGTCCTATCTTGTTAACTTTTCAATCAGAAATGTTTCAGATCTTCATTTTTTCCCTACTCATCCCTATTTTTATTGAATAAAGTACATGAGAGGTGATGGTCATATCAGTGAAAATAGACATAAGTCAATGTGCATCTTAAAATTGGTATTATCCAGCTCCTATCACCAGCAACATTAGACTTCATTTTTTTGCCTTAGCAAAAACTGTCCTTTACCTGTTACTTGTATCACAACGTTGTAATCATGGGGTTGCTTACCCCACTCCACTGTAAAGTCCCTGAGAGAAGGAACTATGTCCTGTTAACTGTTATTTTCACACCACCTAACTCTGTTCTTGGTACACACTGGATGATTAGCCCTTATATTATTACATGAATGAATAAATGAATTGGTTAATTAACCACATGGATAAGAACACCGAGACTGGAACTTTTAAAGATATTACTCTTTCCTTGAAGTTATTTTTGTCCTTTTTCAAAGGTCACAGATTGTAATGTAGTGACTGACAAAGACCATGCACTTTTCATTTAAATTACAAACTGTTGTTCGGTGCCCTGCCATAGATATTACATATATTAGAGTCTTCTAAGGATACTCCTCGGGCTTCCACCAGAATCGTATTTTAGTTTTGATTGGCTAAGAAAGTGAACTTAGCACATGATTGTTACAGAACTAACCGTGTATAATATCTGGAAATATAGCATCATTCTCGACTGGAACAATAATTTTTTTAAGCTTTTCATAAAATAAATAGCAAAAGAGTTTTCTCAAGGATCAGGTGGCTTTTATAAGGATAAAGAGAATATAGGTGTTAAAACATCTCTAAGTCAAAGTAATACTCTATCTATTGGGTGCCTTATTTATGACCACACAATGGTAGAAACTTCAGTGTTACAGATTCCCCTATTTGGGTCTTTATTTCATGCTTTGACAGGGATCAGGCATCATGGACTGCCCCAGGGTCTTATAGGTTGTCTAGAAGCCCTCAAATCATGATGTCTATAGATTTTTTTTTAATTACAACTAGTGACTTTTAGAAGTGACTTAACTGTAAGTTTTTGTAAGCAAATGGTCTTGTTCTTCCTGTATTCTGAGCCAACAGAGTACCATGGCTACAGTTAAAACTATTGAGTTATCAATTAACCTTCTGCTATTTATCTAATAAAGAGTTAATGGGCTAATTGTCCATTTCCTTTTCATACTAAATTGAGTCTTTCTGCTTTCCTTCAATGCTGGGGTCCTCTTAAAAGTCTGAATATTATATAGGTTACCATGATACCCATAATTCACGTCAGGAGAAGGAAACCGGAGTTAATTTTGCATTGACTATATCTTATTCTTATGGGAGAAAAAAAGAAATAGAATGTCTCTGTTACAGTTTAGAAAAAAAAATAGATACCACAATGCTTTACAATAATGAGTACTTTTTGGAATAAGTGAATTACTAAATGAATAAACATTAAAATAAATGGCTTTTCTCTTTGGGGGCCTTACTACTTGCCCTCATGTTTGTTTGGTATAATTATTATCTTTTCAAAAATAAAAGGTGAGGGGTGCCTGGGTGGCTCAGTCAGTTAAGCATCTGACTCTTGATTTTGGCTCAGGTCATGATCTCATGTGTTCATGAGATCAAGCCCCACACGGGGCTCTGTGCTAACAGTGTGGGGTCTGCTAGGGATTCTCTCTCCCTCTGTCTCTGCCCTTCCAACACGCGTTGTGTGTGCATGTGCTTTCTCTCTCACTCTTGGAATAAATAAATAAATAAATAAATGGTGAAAGTTGGATCATCAGAAAACATGGGTTAACTGTCACAACTTAGTTCTCTAAATTATCCTATGAATTTGATGTAAGAGGAAAGTATTAAACTGTGTCTCAATTTCTTTCATCCACATCCTCCTTGATTTTGAAGGAGGACTTGTTATTTGACCAACTGAGTCTATCTCTGGTTCCAGTGATGGGAAGCTGGATATGTCACTATATTCTCTGAGCTTCAGTTATTTCATTTATTAAATGGCTATTATTATACCCAATTTAGAGATTTAGTGTAAGATTTAAAAATAATTACATTAAATAAAGTATTTATATAAATACTATGAATACTCAGTAGCTAATATTTGTTATCATTGCTATTAATAACTTTACAATTTGGATAATTTCATTTAAAATAGATTAGTTCTAGATAATTAGGTTTTTTATAATCTCTGTAGTTCTTTACTAGAGAATGGAACTTTTCAAAATGGTTCTTCTTCTCTAAAGAGAGGGCTTCAATTACAATAGATTTATGGATTTGCTGTTGTGTAGCTAGCATAGCACACCTTGGCTTTGCTGATTGGCTCCATTCTGGGTTAGTGTCTTTTCTTCTGACCAGGGGAATTAGTGAAATGGATTCATTGCCTGCTGAGTGGTGGTTCATCCTGTGCCCATCAATATTGTGTTAGGGACTTTGTGTATATTTTCTATAAAGAATGCTTTCAGTTGGTAGTTCACCCAACAGTTCTTCCTACTCTGATAGTTTCTGTTTGTTGCTTAAATTATTTCCATCAAAGATTGGCTTCACATGTACCCTCATCTCCCAGGCCAACATCACAGTTTAGTCCAGTGTCTCAACAGAGTAAAACAAAAACTCATTGTAGATTTTTCCTGTTTATACTTCCTGAGTCCATCTCTCATTCCTGTGGTAATAAGTTTGACCATCACATGTCCTTTGCATAGTGAAATTAATATTTTTAATCTTCCATATATGAAGTATAATTTCAAAGGACACAATTTTGTTTTATATAGCACAACCCCACATACCTGAACTTCATTATTCTTACTCGAAAGAATAACTTGATTGTTTTATTCCTTGAAAACCAAGGAATGGCCAAATGAAAAAGGGGAGAAGATGAGTGGGTGGCTCAGTCAGTTAAGTGTCCAACTTCAACTCAGGTCATGACCTCACCACTCGTGAGTTTGAGCCCTGTGACAGGCTCTGTGCTGATAGCTCAGAGTCTGGAGACTGCTTCCAATTCTATGTCTCCCTCTCTCTCTGCCCTGCTCCTGCTTGTGCTCTGTCTCACTCTCTCAAAAATAAATAAACAATAAAAAAAATAAACAAAAAAAATGCAAAAGATATAGTCATTGAAGCCACAGAATTCTGAGGTTCAAATTAGTTCTCTACTACAGAATATGTATACACCCACACAAATACACCAAAACAAAGAGTGTTTAGAATGTCTTAATTTCTAAGAGTTTAGGTTATCAATTAAAACTATCTCAGATAGCCACCTCATAATTTTGCTTTAATGTAAAGTAAAGAAATAAGTATGAAACACTTTTGTTTTTTCAAAAGTACCACAGAGAATGGAAACATCAATTTGAAGTGTAAATAATCATTTCAGCTGTACTCTGTGCATAGCTTGGTTATCACCTGGCCACTGGACAACTCAGAACCAAATGCGTCTGAAGAGAGTTTAGGCATTCTAGCAGTGCTTATTTTTTTTTCACTATTGATTTGTCTCAAGATAGATACACAAAGAAAGTATTTACCTGGATGTAATAATCATTTCTCCTTTTCTCTTCATTTCCCTGGAACAAGACTCAGATAGCAATGGAATTAGTCAGTCAAGGGAGAGTTAGTATTCAGGAACTGAAGAGACTCACAGTCTTGTGTGAATACTGGTCAGAACAGGAAAGTGGATTTAAAGAGTGATTAACCAAAGCCATGAATGAGAAGGCAGGTCCATATTCAGAAGAGCCTTTTAAAAGGACAAACAGAATGCCAATATTTTTAGCCAAGAGTTCAATTAAGAGTCAGTTCCTATTGTATGGAAAGTCCAAAGAGCAAGAAGATTAAAGGAGAGAGTTTCAGATTTAGCAACATCAGAGCAGGCAGTAAGAACTGAATCCCTCAATAACTAACAGGATAATAATGACCGTATTATAAAACTTTTATTGGTACAAAAGTTATACATGATCATATCCCTCCATGATGGCATAATATTCTAATATCTGTAAGAATAAAAAGGCATAAATATATGTGATATTGTTGTTTCTGTGTGCATCTCTGTGTTTGTATATTTCTTATCTCAAAATAACTTGAACTTTGGATGAGAAGGCACCATATATATATATATATACACACACACACACCTTGCTGTTGTTCTTTAGGGGAAAGATCCTTGTACATTACAGTATTCTTTCTCTCAATCTAGATGTGTCTTGTCACCTTTGTAATCTCAGATTGAAAGTACCTCTGCTCTAGGGTGAATTGAACAAAAGGTGACATACCAAGAAATAAATATTTTTTTCTGCATATTATAAACATTATTTAGTAAGAGGAATGGCCTTGTTAGAAAAGAACTAATGGGCTTCATTTTTATGCCTCATTTTTATTCATTCTTCTCTGACCAGGCTATCTAAGAGTATCCATCTCAGTCACCAAACTGGGGCACCACATGTTTCTCTAGAGATAACTCAATCCCAATCTTCTCTGTATTTAAAAGGTGTAGACTCACCTATTTTACTCCTAGCTCCCAGAAACCGAGATCATATTTTTCAAAGGAATAAGTGCTGAAAAACAGAGGATGTATTAAAAAAAAAAATCTATTATCTGGTGAATGTACATAATCTTATGAATCCAGATTCCTCTCTCTAATTTTCTACATGTCTCATTACAGACCACTTTGCTTAGGTTCCATTTATAGAGTTTCTGGCTTTTAGTTACTTCTCATCATTTCAACTTCAGGTGGACTAGTTTGATAAACATACATAATTTTCGTGTTAGCCTAAAACAAAGTTCAGTTTTCAGAACTGGGCAACTGATGAGCTCCTTAATAACTTCTAGTACCTACAGTTAGGAATGGTCCCTGGAGATTGGATCTCCAGACAGCTCAGCTGACCTGTGTTAGTCCACACGTCCAACCTCTTGGTGAAAAATTTGATCATTCTGCAGAACAGCATCCTACATAGATCTGAACTCCTCTGGGATCTAACTCTTTAGCTCCTGATAGTAACACATTGTCACTGATCTCTCAGATTCCGTATGGTAATGAGTTTGTTTCTCTGGTGGACCACCAAAGGATTGGAATTCTTCTCCAGATCCCTTTAATTATTTTCTTTAATGTATGACACTTTCAGTGCCAAAACTATGTAACAAACAATTTCTGACACAATTCCCAGTCTTCTAATACAAGTCTTTTTTCATATTTCTTAATGAAAACCTGTTCAGCTTGAATTCATAGTTTTCACTATAGAGAAAAAATTAAGCTTTCCTCATCTCTCCCACTGCAATAACAATTTAACTATTAAGATGTGTTGCTAGGTGTCTTCTCTTATTCCCTATGGGCTTGTACTAATCTAATCAGAAAAATCCTGAAGGCAAAGTTTAGCCTTCAGTGTTCCTGTAAGAAAATTCCTACCTGAACTCTTGGCAGAAGGATTGACTCTTTTCAGCCAACAAAGATACACACACACACACACACACACACACACACACACACACACACACTGAATATAATATACAGTATATAATATATCATATACTGTGTGTGATATATAATATATACTATATACAATATATAGTATACAAATTACAGTATACATGATATACATTATATTATATATAATATATACAACATATAAAATATATAACATATAAACATACATATATAATTATAAAATATTTATTTTCTTTATTATTTTCTTTATTTTGGTTGTGCATGAATGTGTGGTTTTTGGTTTGGTTTGGTTTGTTTATTTGTTTTTTTAGTGTTTATTACTTGGGGGATTATGAAAGAAAAAAAACCTAACAGCATCAAAGAGCTTATCTCCTCGCAGCTCTGAAGAGATGTATGCAAAAATGAGAGTATCTTTAAAAGGGATACATTTGAGTTGAACCTATTAATTTCTTAAGTTGTCACAGGGAAAAAAAAATCTGTCAAATTATTTTTGACATTCTATACAGTTTACTTTTATAATTAGTGCTTCTATATTCAGGTTGCCAAATTAGGTCCATTTCTGAGTATTTTATTCTTATAGAACATGAGTGATTACAGTGGAAACCAGCAAGGAAGAAGAATTATAATTGGATAAAAAATTTAAAAGACTGAATTAATTATTGGGAACTATAGTTAATCAGGGTTATTCTTCTCAAGGTTAACACTTTAAAATGTATTTTACAGGTAATATAAAATGCCTCACTTAGTTAAAACCTTTTATAATGATGATAATATACCTTATCACAAAGATGGAGTGAAATCCCTTTTACATGAAATCCCTGTTTTGTTTAATTTTGATACCTTTGCTCTAGTATCAATCCAATGGTCAGCCAGCAGGACAGAAGGCATGATAATTGGGTTTGGAGTATTATTACTTGCTTATGGAACTTGGAGGGCTGTGGGCACAAATGAGTCTGGTTTCAACACCCGCTATACCAATTCATAATGGACATCTGTCCACTTCCACAAAGGCTTCATTCACCTTACTTTTGAGCTACCTGTCAAGCATGTGTTCAAAAGAGGCCCTTTAGTGGGTGCCAACTTGTTTGAAAAAGCTTACATTCTAGAATCTAGAATTTCTTTTTTAAATGTAATTTTATGTTACAGGGAATTGCATATTTAAATAAAAGTAGATAGCCCGTATGTTTGGGGACAGGGGTATATGGGAAATCTTTGCACCTTTCAATTTTGCTGTGAACCTAAAACTGCTCTGAAAAGGAAGTCTTAGGAAAAAAAAAAAAGTAGACGACTATAATGAATCTACCTATGCCCTTTACTCAGTGCCAAGTTCATCCACCTATAAGCAATTTCACCCCCATGTACTCCATTCATATACTTTTTCAAATTAATTTGGATAATGGCAGACTTGACTTAATTTAACTATTAATAATTTCAATATGTAAGTCTAAAATTAAAAACCCTTTTTGTTAGCATAACCATATGTACCATTCATAACTAAAAATTAGTCTTTCTTTAATATCATCAAATATATTCAATGCATTCAAAAGCGAAATAGAATCTCTGGTTAAAAAAAAAACACTTTTCCTAAAAGTCAACACTTTTTAAAATCTTATTTCATGCTTTTTCTTTTTGTATTCAACTAAACTCATACAATACTTTCTGTAATTTCATTTTTGAAATTATTTGTGTCTATATGTTACTGTCTACCTGTTAATCTTTCCATTTGTAATTAGGAACAAAGGGATACTTCAAACTGCACTTACATAAAACTAGTATAAACTGTTCCTGGATGGTGGGATCCAAGTTGATTTTTCTAAAAAATTGTGTGTCTGAGTATATGTGTGTGTATTTGCACACACATGCTTTTAGATATTGTCTGAATTTATTCCAATATGATATATATGTATATGTATATATACATGTGTACATATATTTTTTCCTTCAAAAATAAAGCCATTTTATAATAATATAATGGAATTCCCTGTCACTACTAAATCCAAAGATATAATTTAGAAATATTCCATATATATCTCAAAACAGTCTAATTTATCCTACAGATGCAAATTACTCCAAAATATCAGTAACTTAAAATAACAAAGATTTAGGGGTGTGTGGGTGGCTCAGTCATTTGAACGTCCAACTCTTGACATCAGTATCAGCTCAGGTCCTAATCTTGCAGTCATGAGATGAAGCCCTGCCTCAGGCTCTGCACTGAGTGTTGAGCCTACTTAAGGTTCTATCTCTCTCCCTCTCTGCCCCTTCCCCTCTTGCACACTTTCTCTTGCACTCTCTAAAATTAAATAAACTTAAAAAATAACAAAGATTTATTTCTTGATCATGCTATACATTTGTTGAAGATCTGCTCACTGCAATCACTTAGGGCTCTAAGTGACTGAGCAACTAGTATCTTGAAAACTGTTGGTTGACATCCCAAAGTGAATATAGAGAGAGAGGGCTTTCAAGAGACTTTGGGAAGCAAGTAAATGCTTAGCAAATCACTTTAGTTCACTACTCATTAGCTGGACTTAATCTTATGACCCTACCCAACAATACAGGGTCAAATATATGCTTTCCTATCATACATCTAGAAGTGGTTAAGAGCCAGACATACTTGTTAGACTGCATTAATGTTTAACACAATATTTCACTAACTTTCTGCATAAATAGCTCCATGGTTCAGATGTATAATTTTTCTGCTTATGTTTTATGTCTACCAAAGTTGCTATGGTGTGGCTGAGCAATAAGGTAATTTTCCTTAAAAGTATATATCAAAGAAAGATGCTAACAACACTCTGGGACCAAACGAAGGTGGGCACAATTACATACACAATCAACTCTCATATATCCAAAGAGTATTGTGTGCCAGACAGTGGGGATAAAGACTGAGTGAGACACAAATTATTTCCTCAAGGGTTTCATAGAGTTGAGGCACCATAAGTTTCAGTAAGAAAAAAAGAATATATCTACTATTTCCACATGCTGTCCCCCTGTAATGGTAAGTTAGTATAGTTGTGCTGTATAAATCCCTGCTGAAAAGAAGTCAAAGAAATTTGTCTTCGTTCCACCTGGAAATTTTCACACATCTCCTCTGAATTTATACTGACAAAAACTGAGGCAGCTTACATATTTATTAGAAATCTTCAGAAGAATTATAGTGACTTCGATTCTCTAACCTACCTCTTTCTAGTCATGCTTCAACTTCAGCAACACCAAACTTTTTAATTCATTTTTCTAACATAGTGTTTCTTAATAAATAAGGGATAGATGTTTGTTATAATTTTTAAGATAAATTTACATATAAATTACTCAATACTGAAACACCCATAGATAACTACTGTCAGTTTAGGGGCATATGTCCAGGTAGATAGCTTTCTCTGCATATGTGTGACTTTTTATGGATTACACTGTCAGTATCATAATGTACAGCTTGTACACTTAAAGTATTTTAATTAGATGTAGGATGTAATGTGAATGTCCACAATGTTATAAATATTACACAAATCATTTTAGTTTCTAAATAGTGTACAATTTTATGTAATTTCTGTAATTATTGTAATTTTTATTGAGCATTTACACTGGTTCAAGTATTCCAACAAATGTAAGTAATATTGGGTTGAGTACCACTCTAGATACCATATTACACTCAATTTTATTTCTTTTAGATGAATTACTAGATGTGAAATTTCTAAATCAAAATGTGTATATATTTATAGCTTCTGATGCTGCATGTGAATTTATCCTTCAACCTGTACAGCACTGTAAGTCTCACCAGAAATGCAAAAGAGCACTCTTTGTCTTAGAACCTTTGTATGTTAATCAGCGAATTGTGTGTGGTTGCTAGTAAAATATCCGAAAATAATAGGGCTTCTCTTACAAACAACAAAAATGCCTGACAGGCAGTTAAGGGGATTATGGCAGCTCCTTGCATAATCAGTGGCCTAAAATCCTTCTGTTAATCTGCTTTGCTCTTTTTAGAATATGGCTTTCTTCCTTAAGCTTACTATACACACACAATGTGGATACTGTAGCACCAGTCATCACATCTCCATCCACATCAATGAGTCAGAATAAAAGGAGGAAAACAGATGTGTAAAATTTTAAAAACCAGCCATTTGAGTAAGCTGTCATAAAAGAGGTGATTTTAGGAAGCTTCAACAATGGTTGTTGTTTGCACATTATTGTCCATCCCATGTGTAAAGAGAGTTGGAAATACAATTTTTAGCTAGATATATTGCTACTGTCAGCAATATAGGGTACTCTCTAATAAGGAAGTAGTGATAAGTTGCCTTTGAGTAGGAAATTACCAGCTTCTGTCAAAACACTGCATGTGTGCATACGTGAAGATAAATACATTTAAATATTTATCAATAGGTCAAAATTATTTGCTAATTTTTGGTTTACTTTTTAATCAAGAACTATCAATGGTTTATATCTATTTTTCTGGAAAATTTTAAAAGACCATGAGGTTAAGTAAATTCAGGCCGCAAAAATAGATTTCTAAAGTAAGAAGAAGTGAGTATCCAATAACTTCTTATAAAGATAAATTTTAAGGACGTTGTAAATTCAAATGGTACATATGTAACTAGATTATTTACAGAATGTACCTTTGTTTTCTCTGCTGAAAAACAATAGCAATTTATCTATTTAGCAATCTAAAAAATGAGAATTTTTAGAGTATTTTGAAAAATCACTGAGAGAAATGAACTGAAAGTCATGATTGAAAATGATAAATGATCTTTCAAATTACAAAGTCACTTGTGGCAGGTTCCCTAATAGTTTAATCTACTCTTATAGTACCTCTCATTATACCTTTTAATAATAAAATATCCCTGAAGGTAATTATACCTTCCATTTGGTTTCTTAGAGCCCTGTTTCTGATAAACCTTCTGTAAAACAGAGGAAAACACACACATGCACACACACCCACACACAAACCGCACAATCATTGCGATTATGTGTTTTTCAACATTGTTAATTTTTGGATTTTCAACAAAGTTGAGCCATCCTGAGAGTCCTATGTTCAACATACTTTCTGTGGAAGAATCAAGTCAACAATGGAACAAAGCAAAGTAGTACGTAGATAGAAAGTTCTGAGACATAAGTGTAAGATCAGGTGCCACCTTTTACTTGAGATCATTGGGTAAATTCTTAAATCCTTCTGAGTTTAAGATTTTCTGAAGGAAAATGTAGGAAATATCCAATTTATAGTCTTGGATAAGAATACGGGTAGTAAGAGATACAAAAGTACTTGGTGCATAATAAAATTCTATTCAACATAAAGTGAAAGTATCATTTTAATTAAACACTTATAAAAGAAGAATCATTTGCTACACATTATTTGGTTTTGTGGAGGTAAGGGGCAAAACAATATAGTTTTAGTTGCTATTAACTGTCTAATTAAATTTTCAGAAGACCTAAAAAATTACTGATCCTCAAAGAGATGCAAAAATATGAAGAAATGGTTTACCTTCAGTTTCTCTCTGAGGAGTCTCTGGGACTCAATTATGGGAATCTATATACAAGTTATAAGGTTTTTGCATAAAATTGGATATATTTCAAGAACATGTAGTTATATAATGAACAACAGTACAATATTAACATTTTTTTAGTGTTTATTTATTTTTGAGAGAGAGAAAGAGAGAGAGAGAGAGCAAGCAGGGGAGGGGCATACAGAGAGGGAGACACAGAATCCAAAGTAGGCTCCAGGTTCTGAGCTCTGAGCAGAGCCTGACACAGGGCTCAAACCCACAAATGTGAGATCATGACCTGAGCCAAAGTCAGACACTTAACCAACAGTCATCCAGGCATCCCAACAGTATTAACTTTTAAAGCATTCTTAAAATTAGAAATATATAGTAAAATGATATTTTTCACTTAAAATATCTTAATCTGAATTCAGCATTGTGTAGCTGTTTTCAATAGTAATTATCAAGATTCTGCGTTGAATTTCGGTTTGAAATATGTAGTGTTTCTCCTTCACATATAGAGTGTGAAGCTTTTCCTGTAATAGTCCAGTGATTAATACTGTTACCATCCTCCAGCCCTGTTTCCAACCAGCTCCAGTGAAGAATCCAGAAACCACACTAGATTTTTCTATGGGGGGAATTTAATAGAAAGAATTAGTTCAATCTATGCAGATGTTAGAGGACTAAGTCAACACAAAAGGACCACTGAGGTAATCCAGAGATCCTAAGTACAAGATGTAGCTACCATCTCATGAGTTGATGGAACAAAGAAAGTGGTTAGTTGGGTGTATCAGAACTGGAAAAATTGGAAACAAGACTGCAAAACTGGGACTCAGACACATGTGGGGTAGTTCTGTGCACTTCTGCCCACCCCTGCTGCTCTTTCCTTGGGGTCTCATAGAGCTCAGAGTCAAGCCTTAGAGGAAGAATGAACAGTGCCCAAATGGGGCTAGTATCCCTGAGGACATGGTGAGATTGGTTCATATTGCTTTGTAAGAAACAGGAAGCTGGGAACTAATTGTTACTGCAAGGCCAAGAATAATTTACCAAGAAAGTCTGGGACCCCAGCCCTTATTACTCATGGAAAGAAATAGGATATATTATTATTTGAGTAGTAACAATCTTCCCCTCTCCTCTTGCTGCACCCCTCCCCACTAAAGCAAGATATTTGTCTATGCAGTTCCAAAACCTTTTGTAATTCAAAATTAGGAGAATGGGGGGAGGTAGGAAGAGCTTTCAGAAGTATGAGGAGAGGGGGGGAAAATGCTTCTGTAAAGATTAATTCTAACTGCCGTGGAGAGGAGAAAAAAGGAGAAAAATTACTAGTAGACTGGACTTGAGTTAAGAGAGTTTGATATTTCAGAATCTGAAGGACTTTAGAATAGGTATGAGGTATGAAAGACTGAGACACTGGAGGTAAGTGTTTCTAGAGGAACTAGTATGGAAACTTCAGTATTCTTTGAGAGAAGCAAAGGAAAGTTAGAGTTCCTTTTTAGGTGCTATCTGGTGGACAGAGTGAGCTCCAATGGGAGATTAAATCACATGAGTTTCCACATTTAGGTTGCAATGCGTAGAAGCCTCATGCATTTTTAGAGTTCTGTGGAAAATATATATTCTTCTCTATGAAATATTTAATGTTTCACTTCTATTAACTACAGAAAGAAGACCACCCACATGAAGTTCTTCTTCATGTTAGGGAAAAGCAGATAAAATCATGGAACAGAATGGATGATGTTTATTAATCAAAAATAAAACATAATTGGGGCGCCTGGGTGGCTGAGTCGGTTAAGTGTCCAACTTCGGCTCAGGTCATGAACTCGTGATTCCTGAGTTCGAGCCCCATGTCGGGCTCTCTGCTGACAGCTCGGAGCCTGGAGCCTGCTTCAGATTCTGTGTCTCCCTCTCTCTCTGCCCCTCCCCCACTCATGCCTGTCTCTCTCTCTCTCTCTCTCAAAAATAAAACAAAATTTTTAAAAATAAATAAGATAAACCATTATTAAAGTTCTGTTAACAATTATGCTTATGTGTGTCCTTTAATAAAATGTTAGCACAATTAAAAAGAATAGATGATGATATCTAAATGTTAGTAAATGTCATAATGATTAATTTTATTGATTATTTCTTACTGACATCTCAATTTTTGTTTTCCAACTGACATCTCAATAAGAGAAAACATCGACTCCAATCATGTTATTTAGAAATGACAAACACCTTCAAATCGTATATTAAAAAAAAAACAACACAGTTAACAAGCCACTTTTAAACTTTTGAAAAACATTAGAATGGAAAGTAGACAGGGCACTAGCTTCTGTTGCCACTATAGAATCTTTTTCAAACCCCTTTTGCTTTTGCATTGATTTTGAAGCATATCTATGCCTGGCGAGGCTTTCATTTCTGCACTGTTGCACAAATGTACATTAAAAGTAAAGTAAGCCGGCAAACAATGGTTGTGATTTCCTATCAATCAAAGAATTTGCCTAGCTTAAACCACTCTAGGTGTTTTGGCACCTCGGATAAGCCTTCCTAAGAGGAAGCCTACCTTGTCCAGACAGCAAAACTTATGACACATTCTAGTCAATTTGGTAAGCTTTTAGATAGAATGTCGTATAAAAAATGTCACTCAAGTGCTCCAGCTTTTTTGCTACTAAACATGTGACCTTGAGATTGTTATGGACGTTTTCCTCAACCTTAGTTTCTACATCTGCTTAATGGGGAAACTAATAGTGTTTCTGTCATGGATTTGTTAAAAGAATTAAGTGAAATGATTTTTATCTCACTGAAACATAACTACTACTGAGTACTTTAGTTTTAGATGTACTAAGTATTGTTAAGTGCTCTTTTTACTTGTATA
This sequence comes from Herpailurus yagouaroundi, assembly GCF_014898765.1. NCBI lineage: Eukaryota > Metazoa > Chordata > Mammalia > Carnivora > Felidae > Herpailurus > Herpailurus yagouaroundi. The sequence continues at coordinate 57,088,284 of NW_024412377.1, forward strand.
TGTATGGCACCTGTTCTCTATGTATATACCCAGAGAATTGCTGGGATTCTTGAAGATTTTGGATTAACTGATCATTTCTGTTCTTAAGAAATGTCTTCCCCCCAAAAAATTATTTCCTTTCAAAACTTAAGTTTAAACAAACCTGTTTTTATATTTGATAATCTACCTCAAAAATTGCTTATCTGCTTGATATTAGTGAGGTTACCAATTATTTATATATCTCTGAAAACAAGGCCTTTTGGCTTCAATATTTTAAGTGTTGTTTGTTATTGTTAGAGGATAATCATATGCTCAAAATAGCAATACTAATAATAGAAAAGATGTAGAATATGAAAGTTCTCCATGTACTCACCACATGGAAGCTACCATTTTTACAAAATCTGTCCTAATATTTGTCTCTTATTTAAGCTTTGTTTATGGCAAGAACTCACTCCTCCACTGAATGAAGTCCAATATTTTACCTACAATCTTTCTTTATGCCTTCTGCCTTCTATCCCTTCAGCCTATAATGCTTTCCTCATTTCTTAAAGATATTTTTTTCTATTTTTTTCTCTTTTATGTTTACTTTTGAGAGAGAGAGTGCAAGAGTCAGGAGGGGGCAGAGGGAGAGAGAATCCCAAGCAGGCTCCACGTTCAGCACAGAGCTTGACTCGGGGCTTGATCCCATGATCAAGAGGTGGATTCTCAACTGACTAAGCTACCCATGTGCCCTGAGGCTACAGTGCTTTCCTCATTTAAAAAATGCATAGCATTACTGGGACACCTAGGTGGCTCAGTCTGTTAAGTGTCTGACTTTGGCTCAGGTCATTATCTTGCAGTTTAGTGAGTTCAAGCCCCACATTGGGCTCTGTGCTGACAGCTCAGAGCCTGGAGCCTGCTTGGGATTCTGTGTCTCCCTCACTCTCTCTGCTCCTCCCCCGCTCATGTCATGCTCTGTCTCTCTCTCTCTCAAAAGTAAACATTAAAAAAAATTTTTTTTTAATGTATGGCTTTACTGGGGTACCTGGGTGGCTGTCACTTGAGCGTCCAACTTCAGTTCAGGCCATGATCTAGTGGTTTGTGTTTGAGATTGCTGCTGTCAGCCTGTCAGCGCCCAGCCTGCTTCAGATCCACTGTCCCCCTCTATCTGCCCCTCCCCCACTTACACTGTCTCAAAAATAAATAATTTTTAAAAGGCATTACATTACTGTTTTCTGAATTTTACTCTTCAGAAAACACATATATATACACATACGAACATGAATATCTATGAACATTTTCAGAAAACTATCTGTGATAGAATCAGAAAACATAACTGGAAGAGATCTTAGTGAATGTCGACCTCCACCTCCTTATCTAGAAGAAATCAAGAACCCAAGGAGGCTCAATAACAAACCCAAGATCACTGGAGGACAAGACAGAGGCCCATTTTGCTTCTTTAAACCTGGGTACAACTATTTCCAAAGTATCATGTCCAGCGTTTATCCAAAACATACTGTTTAAGCACCTTCTATTTGCTTGATGCTATCCCATGCACTTGGGATATAGCTGTAAAAAAGAAAAACAAGAAAAAAAAAACACAGAGAGAGAGAGAAACAGACCACCTTCACATCGTTTACTGGTGGAAAACAATTAAACAAATAAATATTTAATATCATGTCAAGGACAGACAACTTCTATAAGGAAAAATAAATCATATGCAAAAGAAACAAGAGGCTACTTTATACCCCACTTTGTCTGGTCTTCTGCTCTGTATAATTACATTAGGCTCTATGCTCTCTGGGCATGCCTCTTTGTTCCTCTAGAACTACACATTGCCCTGGCTTTAGGTCACTGTGTGACCAAGTCCTGGATTTCCAACTCCCCCATTTTGCTCTACAGGCCTATTGGCATGCCTCACTTTCATTATTAACATACCATCCCCACTCTTTAGCTGACATGTGCATGATTAGCTTTAAAGCAATTCACTTTCTTAACCATGAGAGAAACTGTCTATGGTCATCAGTTCTTTTCTACATCTCCCCCTGCATAGTGCTTATTTCTTTCTGTACTAAAGAAGGTGAATTCTCACCCAGTCCAAAGCTCAGTATGAGGTATTGACCCAGGTAATAAATACTTCCAGGGATAATTTGAAAATGAAGAGATTCTGTGATGTGAATCAGGGATTTTATTTTATCCTATGAACTCTTGGTGGAGCTCAGTGCCTATGTCTACATCTCTTTCTCTCCTCCTCTCTTTCTCCTCTCTCTCTCTCCTTGTCTTTGTCTTTCTGTCTCTATCATCTACCTATCCATTTTCTATCTATCTATTGATCTAACTATCATCTAACAATTCTTTTTCTATCTATACTCTCTCTTTCCATTAAGTGTTAAAACTTTAAAGCACCTATTTTGCCTCTTGTTCAACAAATATATCAGTAAGGAACAGTAAAAGATTCATGCCCTTTTGGAGCTTACATCTAGTAGCAAACTAACTTTCTTCCTTCCTTTCATCTTTTTCTTCTTTCTTTTCCTTTTTTCAATTTATCTAAAGTAAAAATAAGTGAAAAAATTGGGGGCACTTGGGTGGCTCAGTTGGTTAAGCATCTGACTCTTGATTTCAGCTCAGGTCATGATCTCATAGTTTGTGGGTTTGAGCCTCACTTCTGGCTCTGCACTGACAGCACAGAGCCTGCTTGGGATTCTCTCTCTCTCCGTCTCTGTGCCCCTGGTGAGCATTGTCTCCCTCTCTCTCTCTCTCTCTCAAAACATAAATAAATAAATAAATAAATAAGCTTTAAAAATAGGTGAAAAAATTAGCACTAGAATACATATTATAATTTTTGTAATTAAAAACTAAAGTCAGACTTTTTTTTTTCTGATTGAAAGTACATTGAGTGTGAAGGACTAGTTTGACAATGAGAATATACTTTGCTAATTAGATTATTAAGTTGATTGAACTAAATCTGAAGCTGTAAACCTTTTGACACATAGATATTTAAAGCACATATGTAATATGCCTCACTTCTGGAAAGTGCATAATGTGTAACTCTAAACAATGACAATTAAAAATTTAGATATCAATTTAAAAGTGTGTGAAGATGTGTTCCAAAACTCTTTTGGAGAATACTCAAACTACCATTTTGAAACTCACTGTGCTTGGGTTCTTCCACTGATTAAAGAGGAAGCAGGGGCTCAAGGCTCCCTTGAATTTACTTTTGCACTTACCAGGAGATCAACACACATTCTGTAAGGTTCTTTCCTAGTGGAATAAGTGAAAGAAAGGAGGGTGTTAAGGGTTTGAAATTTACTATGTTTTTATATTCATTACACTTTGTTCATAGTTTATGGTGTTCTTCATGTAAAGGAGGGCTTCTCCACCTCAACATTATTGACATTTTAGAACAGGTAGTTCTTTGTTGTGAGAGCTGTCCTGTGCATTGTAGTATATTTAGCAGCATCACAGCCTGTACCTACTAGATATAGCCACACACCCCTTGTGGTTATGACATTTAAAAAATGTCTCTAGACAGTGCCAGAATATCACCTACGGGACAAAATTATCCTGGATTGAGGAACACTGTGCTATTGGAACAAGGTGTGTTAACTTTCTTTCTGATATAGTAATCAGTAGTCCACTTGGTTTTGCTTATTCCTGGAGCTAAATTCTTAGCAAACTTCTCCACTTAAATTTAGTCAGGCCAGAACAAAATAGCGTTTTCAAGATCTATTGTCCTGGGGTTAGTGACTGAGTGTCTTACACTGGGAGGCACCTATTTCATGGGGACTTTTCCTTTGGGAAATTTCCTCACAGTCTACATTTACTTAGTTCATTTATTCTTTCAGAGATATGTAATTGTACTCAGCAGGCAGCTGTCAAGCAGATTAGTTGACTGAAAAATTAAATCTAAACATTAAATGTATACAATCAGGATAAAATTAACTACTTACTTATGCCTAACTATCACCTATATAGACAACTATAACTAACTTAGCTATAGAATATAATTTTTAAAGTGAAAAATGCTATGACATTTGGTGAAACTGTTTTGAGTGGAAGAGATTCACATCAATAGACTGCTGAATGTGATGCAGATTTAAACACAGCTCTAAGAAAGTATGTGCCAACTGTCTGTATTCCAAAGGGAGGGGCTAGACTATACAAGCAGGACTTACAAAGAAAGAGACAGGCTAAAAACTAGTTTTGCCAATCTTATAAAAAGTTTATTTTGGAGGGCCAATGTGTTGGAAATAAAAACAGTTTCTTGAAAGGTTTACTCATGGTGGATAATGGATTGGTGGTTTTAACTTTCTCTCAAACCTAGTTAAAATGGCCATATAGAGACCCCAGGGAGATCCTAGAGATGTGGCTCTTGAAGTTCAGTGGGAATGGTAGATAGTGTCTGATTAGCTCCTGAACAAAAAGGCTACCACAGAGGCCTGAACTGTCTTATGGCAGTAGAGAACAGAACTGCATTTGGAAGAAACCACTCTGTCCCTAAATGCTGGTCAAAGGTAACTACATGACATCACCCGTGGTGGGAATATTGCCTTAAGGCTGCTTTCCTAGAGAGCATGTTCCCAGTAACAACTGACCTCAGTAGAAGAAGCTGAATGTACATAATGAGGTGCAGAACTGAGGAGAAATGGTAAATGACCAACTGAAGGAGAGGTACCATCCAAGTAAGAGGAATGTTGAGGACATCTCCCAGGAGGGAAAAGGGGCATACATGGGGGAAAAAATTACCTTTAAATATCTGCCACCTCTAGATAAACCAGCATCTCATTATACAATGTCAACCCAGAAAGGTGTTTTTTTTTTTTTTTTTTTTTTTTTTTTTTTTGGTCATCATCCTCTCCTCCCTCTGTTTCAACCCAGGAGAAGCCATATGCAGACTAGAGAACGAGGGAAGAGGAGCAGTAGTCAGGGCAGAAAAATTGAGAAGCCAGTCACATGACCCCATTCCAGTATAGGAGACAAGCAGACGAAGGTGGGAGCTAGTATGGGAGGGTCCACTTGGAGAAACTTTTAACTTTGAATGACCTTTTGAGTTTGTGTGATGAATACAACAGAGTGGACAAAGCATAACTAAATGGAGGACTATTTTTATGGCTGGGGTTGAATGAAAAATGGTTTATTGGGTCAAAGGAAGGGGCTAAGCTCTGAGATCTGCCCAAGATTTCTTCTATGTGCAGAAGAACTGGTTGCCTGAAAAGGATTTGAAGAAGCAGTGAGGAGAAAAAATAAAGTTGTTTTCTGATTACACTCTACAAGTCCTGCTTGTTCAACATATCAGCTACGTACAAGTAAACATTGAACAGCTTATTCAGTGATAATCCAATTGACAGCTTTATAGTATAATACAGTATCACTTTTATTTTGCTATAAATTACACATTTCCTGCTCCTTCATCACTCAGACAAAAATGCTCTGGATTCTCTTTCATCATAATATAGTGAAATCTTGGTGTACTGTTGTACAGGATTTATCAGTCTCTAGTTTAAAGGAACAAGAAAAGAAGAGAAAACTACACAGAGAAACAATTCAGAAATGCTTTCCTCCTCCTCCTCCTCTTCCCCCCCCTTCTTCTTCTTCTTCTTCTTCTTCTTCTTCTTCTTCTTCTTTTTTGGTTATAAATCTTTCCTAAACAGTAAAAATAATTAAGGTAGACATTGATGATTGATGTTATAATTCACTCTCTGGGCTTTGATTATAATGTAAGCCAACTGGATTTCTTCAACAGAAAAATAGCACTTGAATAAATCTTGCCTTTCTGGTATCCTTAATACTATATATACAATTATATAGCTTAGAAAAATGTCACATTCTATAAGCATTTATTCTTCCAATGGATATTCAAAAGAGAAAATTCTCTAGAGAAGCAAAATTGGAATGAATGTTTGGATTAGAAGTATATCTATCCAAAGGGAAAACAAATACAATTTCTAAGGAGGTAGTTTGCCTAATTAAGAAATTTTATATTTTGGGGCACCTGGGTGACTCAGGTGGTTAAGCATTGACTTCAGCTCAGGTCATGATCTCATGGTTTGTGAGTTCGAGCCACACACCGAACTCTGCACTAACAGTGTGGAGCCTGCTTCACATTCTCTCTCTACCACCCTAAATCAATAAATAAACTTAAATAAAAAGAAATTTTATATACTAATTATCAATAAACCTAAGTTCCAGACTTGTATTTAAGACTTGTACACTTGGGGAGCTATTATTTACTATTTATTATTATTATTATTAAAGAATTTGACTAGAAATTTTAGTTAGAGCCAGATAAAGGAAAGAAAAGGGGGTGGAAAGAGAGAAAAGTAATTTTAAAGTAGCTGAAAAATTCTAAGGTAGTTGTGTTTAAGTGTAGATGGATCCAGGAGCTCAAGTAACATGAAACTGTCTCTCTATATTTTACCTTTTCTTACTTTTTGTGTTCACTGAGCTTTGCAACTAAATCCTTATATTCTTTAGTTCCGTGTTTGAGAAGGATAAAGTACTTTTTCCATGGTCTTCCTTCTCACATTAGTCCTTAATAAATTCACATGGGTTGCGTACCCATTTTGAACACATCACTGTGATCAAGTCCGTGGTATATTTCCACTTCTGCAAAATATACCCACTGTGAGTTCTGATGGGTAGAGCCACCTCCAGACAAACCATAGGGACTGAAAATTGGGAAGGGGATCTCCAAGCAAAATCTTGGGAAAGGAAGAAAGGAAACCAGATAGATCAAAACAGATTCCATTTAAGATAATTTAGGTAATCTGTTAGGATTCATTCTTCATATCTGTAAAACAAATATTAATAAATGAGCTCTACATATTTCCTTGGTTCACTATGGTAAAACTTAAGTTAGATCATTGATGTAGAAGTGCATCAAAAGAAGTATTAGGAAATATAATTTTAAGTAGTATGGTGAAATAGTCTGCAGATCAAAGAAAGTTATGTTAAACTGTCCATATGTGGAGACTAACTAAAGAGTTCTTCAGTTCAGGGCTTTGTGATATTTCTGTCTGTGTACATCAACAATTATTGTTATTTTGTTTACTAGGACATAAATACTACAGTAAGATGATAATATATATCCACTTCTTGTAGTTCCTCAAATATGTAATAACTCCATGACATGAATAAGCCAGAATGAAATATTGAGATTCAATAAATTTCTGGACAGTCACAAGGCAAGTATTTTCTGGAGGGTGAGATGGCTATTTCTTTTTCCAAAGATGACAGCGTGGTACAATGAAAAAATATAAACTTGAGGTTTGAACAGAACTGCAGTTGAGTTCCTGCTTTACCACTCTTCACGTGTGAGATGTTGGGCAAGTGACTTAAGATATGGTAACTAGCTTGTGGGCTGGTGGTTAATTTTAGAGATAACACGTATCTTAGGAGTTTTCACATATTAGGCACTCAGTCAAGGGTGATTTCATTCATTTTTATTATTATGTAGTTCTCAGTATACTCCCCTAGCAGTTCTAGATAGTGAGATGTTTTCAGAGGATCACGTAATAGTGTGGGACTTGAGTTGAGGTGAACAAGTCAAGTGCTTTCTAAATGGCCTTTGTATTTCAGAAAAGCAAGAGTATGAGTCAAGGTTTGATGGGAGAAGCAGAGCCACTGTAAGTGATGTACAATAAGGTATTTTGAAATAGGGATTAGACATTATACAACTCTAGGAACTGGTAGAGACAGTCATGGAGGTGTTCTGGGTATGGAGAAATGAGGAACACATGGGAACCCACATGAGCAGAAACAGAAAACTAGCTTTGATGCAATACTATTGCCTAATCTCAGCAATTTACTTAATTTTACCCACTTATTACAACAATGTCTTCATGGCCAAAAATATTAAAAAGTAAAAAGGTCTGGTCCATGTTCTATTCCAGGATCACATGTTGAATTTAGTCATCATGTCTCTCTAGTCTTCTTTACCCTGAACCAGTTTTTCATTCTGACTTTGTCTTTCATGACCTTGTCTTTTTTTTTTTTTTTTTTTTTTAATTATAGGTAGGTACTTTTGTATATGGTCTCTCCATTTGAGTTCTCTGATTTTTGCTTAAACTTATTCTGAGGAATTTACAGAAAGAGAAAGAAATGATGTGTTCTTTCTCGTCCATTATACGAGATGGTGTCTGCCTTCTCCTCTCATTTTTAAGATATATTCCTATACCTTACATGCACTGGTGCTATCATTGCAGAGGATTTTTTTTTCCTTGAGACTAGGGTTGGCATTTCTTTTTTTCCTGTGAAGAGCCAGAGAGTAAATAGTTTTGACTTTGCAGGCCAGGTCTCTGTCACACTACTCAACCTGCTTTTATAGCAAAGAAGTAGCCATAGTCAGTGTATAATGAACATGTGTGGCTGTGTTTCAATACAACTTTATTTAAGGACATTGAAATTTGAATTTTGTGTAATTTTCACAAGTCACAAAATATTATTCTTCTGCTGCTATTTTTCAACCATTTAAAATGTAAAACCAGTTATTTGCTCCTGAGTCGTACAAAAACAGATTGCAGTCCATCGTTTGCTAGCCCGTCCTCTAGACCTGCTGGTATCAATACTTGAAGCTGCTTTCTTTCCCATTGCGGCTTCTCTATCACACAGATATCTCAGCTGGAAAGGCCATCTTCGAATGTTCTCTTTGCCATTGAATTGCCTGAAATGTGTTCAGGGAATTCACAGCTGCTTCTCTTAAATTTATAGAAACTGATTTTTCTTTATTACTCCATATTTTTCCTCTAGTTCTCTTCTTGTATGTGAGTATTGTACTTAGAACTAATTTTCATCTATTGCACATTACACAATACTATTAGTTTGATTAATTAATGCATAATACATCCTGGAGACTAATTTGTTTACTCCTAGTGGACTCATTAAGGCTTGCTGTATGAATGTGGGATTAGGTTTAAAAAGGGAATCACCTTAGAATGATTGACTCCCATGTCTATTTAGAAAGAAAAAAAAAAATCTGACAAATGAAAATCAAGTAATCTATATCCCTCTCTTTAACCATAAAAGAACATTAAAGGATTTCTAATGCGTCATGCATGTAACTTGACTTCCTATGGTGATATTATAGAGTTGCATGATTTACTTTCAAAAATTGATAATAGAAAAAGCCAATTAAAGCAGTGTGCTAATATTTTCCTCCATAGGTGAATAGAGCAATGAGTACTTGCATCTCTGCTTTAATTCTGCATGCCAGTGCATATTTTAAGTTTAGTATCTTGCCACCCATGTTAACATTATTGCCCCTCATGCAGAAATCAAGTAGTTTCTAATAAACAAGACTGCTGTTAGGTGAGCCCCAGCCAGCAAGCCTTGTCAAAGGCAGGAGAACAAGTTTCTCGATGATGTATTTTTGTACTGTATTCTGCCTTTTAGGAATAGTTTATGCATCTTGGTAGGATGAAATGGTGGGCATAATAAATTGTAATCCTTCCCCATTCTTGTTTCTTAGGCACTATTTCCGTCTCAGTAGTTAGACATTCTGACAGTACCACCATTAGAAACTTCAGAGATACAGAGGCATATGCACCTGTCCTGTGCATATTTCTCTAAACTCTTATCAGTCATCACCTAATGCCTCTTCCAAGGTCTTGCCCTCTGGAAAAAAAGCTGAAATCTAGTTATCAGTGGGGGTTTCTGCTGTGGACATGTGCCTGTGGGTTATTTTAGTAAGAACAGGTTTGGTAGTTAGAAATCTTGGTGCTGAGAGCATACTACTGGGCTGAATATGCAGACACTTCTCTTTCGTTGAAAAATCTCTGTAGAAGGTTTGAGGCAGATCTTCACAGCTTATTTTACAAGAGAGCAAGTGTATTGTAGTTTTATTACTTGTGCAGCTCGGGGTCATCTCAGAGAGTGGCAGTGGCGTAGTTTATAAAGAGTTGTCATTATTGCCTGGCTTTGGGTATTTATGCTTTCAAAAATGTGGAGTAAACAGTTTGTGATAAATTCTCTCTGGGCCAAGGTTATTGGAACTCCTTTACTGGAGATATTTAGGTATTGGAAAGGAACCCAACTGTCCTGTGCGGTTTCGATGCAATCAAGACTGCAGGCCTGGGGTTGGAGAAGATGACCTCCATAGATAGGCTGGCCTTGGGCTAAATTGTTAAGTAGGCAAAATTCCCAGTTCCATTTGTCATTTCACCAGAATGCCCTCAGGCTGTTCCCTGCCTCCCCAGAGTTATTCCATCCCTCATTTCATCAGGCAGTCTCTCCAGTCTTAACACTCAAAATTTACCTGGCCAGTGCCCTGTTCCCCTAGGATCTCCATGATTGTGTAAAGTGGTTATTTAACTGAAATCATTTCAATAACTTAATGAGTGATTCTAACGTACTCCCGTATTCCTTCACATCCTGTTCCCTTGCCTTTCATTCACTTAGCATACATGCATTTTAGAGGAAGCCTACTAGAACCTCAGTATCTTCATGTAAAGGAATACTCCAATAGCAAATATTTCAGGTATCATGGCAGAACGTGAGGAAAGTATTTAGGAGGACTTTTTAGTCTTAAAACCATTCCATAAGGAAGTAGTTCCTAGGAGGAGCCAATACCTTCTCTAATAGTATTGAGCCTTCCTTTGCTGAAAAAGTTGACAAATAGTAACGCTGACTTACAGAATAATTCTTTGGCAGGTCTCCTTGACTTTTTGCAAATCAGTGACCGGGAAAGGAGCAGGGATAGTAAAAAATTAAAATAATAATAAAATAAAACTAAAATTAAACTAAATTAAGGTAAAATAAGATAAAGTAAGATAAAATAAATTTTAAGGAGAAAGTTTATGAAAGTCAAAGATGGGGAACACCTAGGTGACTCAGTCGGTTTTGACTCTTGGTTTTGGCTCAGGTCACACAGTTTCAAGCCCTAAATCGGTCTCAGTGCTGATGGTGCAGCACTTTCTCTGCCCTCCCCCACATGTGCTGTCTCTGTCTCCCTCGAAAATAAATAAATAATTGTATTTTAATGTTTATTTATATTTGAAAGAAAGAGAAAGAGCAGGAATGCAGGAAAGGTGGAGAGAGAGAGAGAGAGAGAGAGAGAGAGAGAGAGAGAGAGAATCTGAAGCAGGTTCCAGGCTCCAAGCTGTCAGCACAAAGCCTGAGTGGGGCTTGAACTCATGAACCAGGAGATCATGACGTGAGCCAAAGTCTGATGCTTAACCAACTGAGCCACCAAGCACCCCATAAAAATAAATATATAAACTTAAAAAACAAAAAGTCAAAGTTGGAAGGAGAAAGGAGTGACAGCAAGCAAGAGGCAGAATAAACTTAGACCTGGATTTAGTTCGGAGAAGCTGCTTTTATTAGCCAGAGACGAAAACGTAGCAGGATTCTCGCACAGAGAGTTGTGACACGGAGGCTTTTCTTTCCAGGGAGCAACTTTATTCTTGCTGGCACCACTCAGTTGGATTCATAGCACCCACAGAACTGAGCCCTGAATGCCACGTGGCATAGTTTTTTTCTTTATTTTTTACTTCTTTGTCTCCCATGTATGGTAACACACAAACATGTAGTCTGATTAAGTGGTCTCGTGTTACAAGGTCGTGAGGGATGTTGTCATGTATGTGTATAGCCAGGTTGCCTTAATTTCTTTTTCTTTCCTTAGGGAGGGGACCCTACCACATTCCCCCCTTTGATGCTCAGACCCCTCTATTTCGGGTCAAAGAGCGTCATCTTGGTTTAACGGTTTATATTTTTATAACATCATTACATGAGTGGCCATCTTTTTTTGAAATTATGGCCTCAGTAAGACTGGAGGCAGACCATATAACCAGGGGAGCTAAGCAGGGTAAGATTAAGCATCCTCCTAGAATTAGGAGGATAATTTCCATGAGGGTTCTGAATCCCCCAAGAGTTGAAAACCATCCTCCAAATAACTCCCTGGGGTTTTAACCATTCAGGTATGGACTGGGACATGAGCAACCTTTTTTTATTTGAATTACAATCTTCTCTATGACTTTTTCCTCATCATCTGTCTGTAGGCAGTAGTTGCTCAGGTTAAATTTTTTACAAATACCCCTCTCAGAAGCAAGCATGTAATCTAAGGCAAAGCAATTTTGATAGATAGCATTGTACATTTTGGTTTGTTGCTTGGCTAGTAAGTTAAGAGCTCTGGCAGTTTCATTGGTTATAACTTCTATAATTGCTTGCAGCCTAATTATGCAGTTTAGCATGTAAATGGGAGTGTGGTAGCCCCAATACCCATCCTCTGCCCAGGTGACAGGGCCATAATATTGGATTATATGCGTGGGAGGTCATTTATTATCTTTTTAATTGTTAATTTGTAAGGCACGCTGCTTTCTTTGAGTCTCCCAGTCCCCATACACTTGGACTCCCAAATGTTTCCCTCTGGCAAGTGGGAGTGGGAAGAAAGATGGACCAATAGTTTCCAGCACATATGACCCTGACCAGACTGAGGAAGTACCATATAGGCTGTCCTTCCACATATCTAGTATAGTCCACCTGGGGCCCACCATTTCATGTCTGTGTTGACATTGTCCCAGGCCTCCCAGAGATGAGAGAAGTTAGAAAAGGGGTGGGGACCTGGCTCAAGGTGATTTGGAGTCCCCCACCATTGGGTTTTCCAAGCAATTCAGTCATAAAATCTTTCGCCTAGGCATGTTAAGTTTTTAACAGAGACAACGATGAACTTTTACCCCACCAGGCAAGACAGTTTTTCCCAATAATTGAGCTTTTGAGAACCCAAACCCCAGTAGTAGGACTGGGGTATTTTGTTTTACTAGAAAATTTGTGGGGATCTAATTTTCTAGTCTCTTATGGCCATTGTTTCCCCATGTTGGTACCAACGAAGTATCCTATCCACAAAAGGAAGGTGAGTGCTAACAGAAACCTTTCACCACTTTTCTAGCTGGCCTGGGCAGCTTCAGCCAATCCTATGGCAAAGAGAAGAGCAAGAATCATGATAATAGTGAGAAACAAGGTGTGACAGTGCATCACAGTAAGGAAACAGATATAGAAAACAAGGACCGTCTTTTGTTTTGCCGGACTGTCGATTCTTCAAGCTTCTGCCACACGTAGATTAGTCAGCTTCCTGAGTGACTAAAGCAGGGCTGCAGTCTCCCAGAGCCTCTGGAGTTGCAGATTGCTTCTTCGGTATGGTCAGCTTACATGGTGTTGATGGATCAGGAATGCACTCCCAGTTTCGCGATGCTAGCTTCACTCTGATGTAATGAATCCAGGGACCCACTTCAGCTAAACTGCAGTAGGGGTGGCCAAAATGACAGTGAACAGGCCCCTCCAGTGGGGCTTTAGGGGTTGGACATTTCATTCCTTTATTTATATTGCATCTCCTGGTTTAAAGGGGTGAATGTCTGTGGTCAGACTCACAGGTAATCGCTCCCTGACCCAGGGGCATAAGGTGGTTAGGGTAAAGCCAAGGGCCCACATCTGTTGTCTTATTGCCTATCTCATTTAGATACCCCCTTAGGCCCTTAATAATGGGGGGAGGGTGCCCATAAAGATTTTATAAAGGGAGAACCCCATCTGTTCTTTAGCCTCCCACTTGCAGCTGCCTCCCTGAAGGTTCTTACCTCTCCCTGCCTAATGTTAACCCTTTCCCTATTCATTTCTCCCCCTGGAATAGGGCCCCTAACTCCCATTAGGGAACAGGGATGCCGACTGTTCTGGCTTCTTCAAGCTGATAAGGGACGATATAGAGGTACAGCAGTTTGAGTCTACCCAAGGGTAGGTGGAGTGGCCCACAGTATGGTTCTACAGGAAGGCTGGCAGGCATGAGGCAGCATAAACATTAGCAGACACAAGGAGTAAGACACAAAGTAAAGATTATATTGACCAACAAGATGGCATCTTAAGATAATGACCCCAGTTCCCAATCCTGTCAAACAATCTAGGAGAGACCCTGACTTTGTAAACAACATGTGTCAGGGAACCTCTCACAACCCAGGTGATGGAGGAGGAGGAACAGTAAGTAATCAGTGGTGGCTCTATTGCCAAGAGCTTGACCCTAACTTAATTAAAAAAAAAAAAAAATTAAATTTAAAAAAAAAAAAATTTAAGCATCTAATGCTTGTGAGGTGTATTTAGAGTTTCGTTGAGTATAAGCAGACAGTCTTTATTTTGATGTGTAAAACTTTTAGGTAAATTTTTAGGTAAGCCAAACCTGGATATTATTTTAGAAAGCAGAGTTTTTATTACTTTTTGTGACTTTTCTGTCTTGTAGGGGAAGGCCTTTATCCAATTAGTAAAAGTATTAACCCATACAAACACATGTTGGATTTTTTTTTTTTTTTTTTTTTTTTTTTTTTTTTTTTTTTGACCTTGGCGTCTGAGTGAGACCTAGTTGTCAGTCTTTCCTGGATGGCCTCCAGTTCCTTGATTGTCTGGAAGAGCAAGTTTGTGGTTGAAAGGATGTTTTTAAGACATACTTCACAGCCTGGGCCATTTGATAAGTTTTGTCCCCCCTAAATGAAAGGCCTGATGCTGTGTTTTAATAATCTTCTAGCTCTGTGAGCTTGGTAATAGTAATTGCCCTGCTCTGTTTATAACTATTCCAAGGACTGGAGACTGTCTAGAAGTCAGACCCTACTTTATTTTGGGGAGATAGTAGGTGAGATTGAGTCTCCTTTCATAATTTATATAGCAGCAAACTATTTTCCTGAACCCTGGTATCTATAGCCTACAATATCCAGTAATTTTTCAAAAACGTACATAATTGTTTATCTGTCCTGGAGTTAGTAGCACCATAGTCTCTAATTTAGTTGTAATGTTCCTTTCTAGCAAGGGAGTAAGGCTCTCTGGCATTATCAGTAAAGAATGAGAAAAAATTAGGTTTCCCCATATACATCCCAGGGGCTGAGAGAAAAATTCAGTTCGAAGGTTTTTGAAGATGAATCGTCATGCTGCATTTGGATAGTTGGCTGGAAAAGAGGACAGAAAAGGTAGCTCTGGTGTTAAGAAGGAAATCAACCAGTTTTCTTTCTGTATTTAGAGTTATCTGAGGTTCTGGGTTTCTGATATACAGTTGGTTTAGGGGAACCACCATCAAGAGACCCAGGTCCCATCAGTGCTTTCCAGGGACACTGGTTATCTGAGCCCTCACAGATAGAGGTCCCTGAGGGCATTCAGATCCCCAGTGATTGTCTCCACATAAGGGGCATGACTTTCCAGGTTTTCATTTTGGCTGTCTTCTCTGAGGACATTCTTGTTTTAGTGCTCTGAATGGCCATATAAATGGCACTTGGTGCCAGGACCTCGGGAAGTCTAGTCTGACATAGTATGTTAAGGCCACAACTAAGGCCTCAAATTTTTTTTTTTTTTTTTTAAGCTTCCTTTACTGTTTTGTTTGTAATATACCCAAATGGCAGCTTGTAAGAGCTCTTCCAGGGTCCCTTCAAGGTCAATAGCAAATTTTTGCATTTTCTCTGAATATCTAGGGCTGATTGAGTGACAAATTTGTCCTTTAAAATTATCTCAGTCTTAAGGGTGTCAGGGGGCATAGCCATATATTTAATGAGAGCCTCCCTTAACCTCTCCAGGGAGGTTATTGGGATCCCATTTTGTGTTTGTAAAATAGTGGCTAATTTAGCATAATTTAAGGGCTAAATCTTAGATTTCCTAATTATTATTATTATTATTATCATCATCATTATTTTTAATATATAGATTGAGGATCTGAGGAGGAGGGGATTGAGGTGGAAGACTTCCCTTCCTCCTTCTCTAGGTCTGTTTTGGATACAGGTAAGGGGCCCTCAATTGTTTCCCCTCCTGATTGCTGGACTTCAGAAAGGGTTGCCATTAAATTAGGATCCACCTTACATTGCTTACATATATCTCAATGTTTTTTTCTTAAGGCCCAAAAACAATGAACATAGGGCAATTCTCCCCATTTCCCTTCACATTTGCAAAACACATCCAATTGTAGGATAGTATTGTCATTGATAATTTCCTCTGGTGGCCAGGTTCCCTCTTCCAACTTGTATTGGGGCCAAGCCTTTGGGCAAAAGTAAATTAATTATAATGCAATCCAAAGGATTAATGGCCTTGGTTGGCAAATTACCCATCTATAGGAAAAAGCAAGAAAGTTGTCCCTTATCTTAATTTCCTGTAGCTAGCCAGGAGAAACCTCATCTCCTGGCCCATCATTTTGGCTGGCTATGCAACTGGCAGCCAAAAGCCCTGTCAGTCTCCCCAGGTGCTGGGAGTAGTCATTCTTACCCAGGCTTGACTCTACCTCCAAGAGCTGGCCTGGACTTTCTTGTTTTGTTTTGTGTTGTTTTTTCTTACCACCCCATTTCTGGCCTGTAGGGCATTGCGGTTATGGACTGTGACCAAGCAAGATTTTCCTGGTTGTCATAGGATGTACTAATTTTATTTTGGTCCAACAGTAACTTACATATTGATCATTGCCCATTGAGGGAGGGAGTTAAAGACCCAAAGTCAAGGTCTTTTCCCCTGCCTTTTTCAACAATGCCCATATAAATATCTTTCAGCCATGTGGATATCCATTTTTGGCATACAATGGGCTAAGATTAGTAAAATGTCTCCCATGTATCTTAGTAAAAGCACTTTACATATCATTCATCCTTCATATGGCAGAGGCATCCATCCCTGTGCTAAACAGGAACAACACAAATGTGGAGGATTTGGAGGCTGGGACCAAAGGTATTGCCATCATTTTCCCAGGCTTTGGATCAGAGGAGGAATTTAATCATAATCCTGTGTACTTTTAAAATCCATTTATTTTAACCTTAGTCCGTCCTGACCACACATAAAATTTCTTTTTAAAGATTTTCCTTCATGAACCTTCTACAACTTTTCTTTGCATTTAGATTTTGTCCCAAGTCATTTCTCTCCAAATAAGTAGTCTCATTTAGGCTAAAATTACTTTCTTTTACTTTCAACAAAAATATATTTACATTTCTTATATCTTTCTTTCATATCTCCTACTTTTTTACATCCAGAGTTGTTTTTCTTATTTTTTATCAGTTTTAACTACACTTGGCTGAATTTTAACTCTTAGAAACCTTAATCTCCTGTGAAAACTAAGTATAACCAATTGTGAACTTTATTTTACATTAAAATTTTTTAAATGGGAAACGTACGAATCCATTAAGCACAAAGCATGTTTTCCAACAGTTCCAAATATCCTTATTAGGTTACCAAGGACTTTGAAAGCTATCTTAACAATTACCCATAAAAACTTTAAGACAGACAAAATTAGCCATCACTTTAAGTCATCCTTTTGTTAACAAATTGGAACAGAGATAACATGAGCTTATTTGACCTTCAGCAAATCTAGCTAGAATAGATTGTTTTTGTTTTTTTAATGTTAATAAACACTGTCTATCTCAAACCAACAAACTTAAAGTAGCTTAAACACTGGATATGTTTTACTTGAGTCCGCACAGTTCCCCATGTTTAATTTTTACCTGGAACACTGGTGGGGAAATCTGACACTGTGGTCTTAACTCCTTGACATCTAGAATGGGAGGAGGAGCTGATGGTGCCTAAGGCATTGAGGTGCCAGTTATGCAAGCCACACCCCAGGTGGTGCGGAAGAGGAGGGTGGGGGGAAGGGAAGGCAGAAGAGACAAGGTGCCAGCAAAAGGCAGAGAAGGAGAATTCCCAACTTTAAATCTTGTCAGCTCAGACAGAGGGGCAGACTCCAGATTTCTTTTGTTTTGTTTTCCACCTTTGGAATTCAGCAGTCCATGTCAGTCCAGAGAAGAAAGGAAATTTCCCCTGAACAAAAGGAGTTTCAGCAGCTGTTTGGGAATATTCCTTAAAGTCTCCATTCTGAGGTAGAATAACCAGAGACAGTTGGCTCTAATTATCATAGTCACTGACCCAGGAAATGAAGGAGAGACAAGTCCCCATACAGTCAGACAGAGACTCTAACCTCCTGCCCAGCGTCCAGTGCCCAACACCTTAGAGTTGCAGTTTCATTCCTCGTCCCTTGTGGAATTACTAGTGCAACTCTGGGAGGTGATCAGGCTCCCCTTCTTAGGGGCAGGTCTGCCAAAATGAACCCGGGTTCTTACCAGTCTGATGGGCGCTCCCTCAGCTGGTTCCTGGGCCTCACGGGTTCCATTAGAGCACATGGGGTCCTCACCTGCCTGGGGAGGGCTAGTCTCCTGCAGATCAAGCGGTCCACTGGCACCAGATGAGGCCACCTCTCTCACCGCCCTGAGGTTCACATTGCAGGTGGCAAAGGAGATGGAAATGCACCATCTCCGAATCCCAGACAAGCCCCCAAGTAATGTAGCAGGGTTCTTGCACAGAGAGTTGTGACACCAAGGATTTTCTTTCCAGGAAGCAACTTTATTCCTGCTGGCACCACTCAGCTGGGTTTGTACTCAAAGAACTGAGCCCTGAACACCATGTGTCGTAATTTTTTAATATATTTTGTACTTCTTTGTCTCCCGTGTATGGTAACACACAAACATGTAGTCTGATTAAGTGGTCTCATGTTACCAGTTTGTGAGAGATGTTTTCACTTACCCATATAGCCAGGTTGCTCTGAGGGTTGTTTTTATTTTTTTCTTTCCTTAGGAGAGGACCCTACCACAAAAAGATTGGCAGATTGGATTTGTTATTGCTATACTTTTATATGCAATGCTTCTGATAACCTATAGACTAAAGAACAAGTTGTAGAAACATAGGAGTGTTCCTCAAAATTGACTAAGCCACATATTTGACTAAGCCATGTATTTTAGAAGTAAGGAATTTGAAGCAGACAGTATAAAACTGATTCATTCAAACTCAAGATAAAGAGGTATTAACTATCGTACTGGGAAAATCATAGACCCTAAAATATGGAAGAATACAGTTTCAACTTGAAACAAGCAACCATAACAACACATTGTAATAATTAGAACAACAAAATTTTAATTTGGATATATTTAGAACCCTTATTTGTTGGTTGTGTGACATTTTGGATTTTGGAATTTGTTCTAATGATTCATTTACATTTTAATACATAAATAAAATAAAATCATTCAAAAGAGAAAAACATTTAAAATTCTCAGAAAAATCTTGTTTTTGTCCTAATTTTCATTCCCATTTTAAGTAAACATTTATAATCTCTTGGTTCTTTTCCAGTGTTTATTTATTTTATTTCATTTTTTTAACGTTTTATTTATTTTTGAGACAGGGAGAGACAGAGCATGAACAGGGGAGGGTCAGAGAGAGGGAGACACAGAATCTGAAACAGGCCCCAGGCTCTGAGCTGTCAGCACAGAGCCCAACGCGGGGCTTGAACTCACGGACCACGAGATCATGACCTGAGCCGAAGTCGGCCGCTTAACCGACTGAGCCACCCAGGCGCCCCAATCCAGTGTTTATTTTTTATATAAAAATAAGCAAGTACTTATTTAGGTATATTCTTATTTCCACTTCTTTAAAATTTTCATTTAATGTAACCTGGAGATCATTTGTCACCAGTACATAAATACTGTTGTTTGTTGTTCATTCTTCATTAGACCCGTCCTTTTATGCTGAATATTTGCGTCTTCTCCAACCTTTTGTTATTTCATATAATTTGACTATGAATAACCATTTGCTTTGATATGTCATGCTTGGGATGGCTTTCTTTCTCTCCGGAAGGAAATCCTTAACAGTCAGATTGCTGAGTCAAGGAGATAATGCTATGACATTCTGTTTGTTATTGCCAAATCCTTCTCTATAGGAGTTATGCCATTTCCCCATCACCCCAGCAACATTGCAGAAGGCCTCTTTCTCTATGCATTGCTAATAGAGCACATTGTAAATCTTTTCCATTTTTGTCAACTTAATGGGTGAGAAATTGCCTTTCTTTGTAGTTTAATTTATAATTTACTAATGGTGGTTTATTTTTCTTTTAAAACATAATATATCAATGTTATCTTCTTTGCTTCTGGATTGCTAAAAGCCAATCTCCATTCATTGATTACAAAGTAATCCATTTATGTTTTTATTTCTACTGGTAGTTTTAAAAATCTTTCATCTATTTGGAAAGAGTCTGTTGTAAATCAGTGGGATCTAGGTTCAGTTTTATCATTTCCTAAATGACTATCCAGTTGCCCCAACATTACCAATTAAAAAGGTTACTTCACCTAGTGATTTAAGATGTTACTGAAAACATACATCAAGATTCTGGGCTTTTGTAAGATATTGCTACATAACTATTCACGCACTAATACCTACACATTTTGAAAAGAAGTACAGGTCATAGCGGGATGTTTCCATTTCTGATAAGTTTGTCCTTCCACCCACCCCTTGCATCTCCTGACCCAGTTGCTTGTCTTTTTCAGGTTTTTTCCTGTCATCCTCATTTGGTATACTGTTTTTTCAATAAGGCTCCAGATAATAAATTGCTATATTTATTTTGATTTTATTAAATTTAGTAACTTGGAGATCATTGCCATTTTTATGATACTAAATTATCCTATCTAAGAATAGGGTTTGCCTCATTCACACTTGTCCAATTCTACTCTTGATCTTTCAGGAAATTTAAAAATTGTCTTTATATAGGCTTCGCTCATTTTTATCAACTTTATTTGTAGCTACTAGAAATTTTTTTTTTCTTTTTCATTATCTCTTCTAACTCTATTGTTTGAAACAATATGAAGTCTATCAGTATTTTATGTTAGTGTACATTCTGTTACTTTAGTGAATTCGTATTGAATGTAGTATTTTAAAATAAATATTTTTGGATTGTTCAGGTATATGATCTTATGATTTAGACATAGAGATAATTTTACTTATTCTTTTCAATGTATGCCTCTAATTGTGTTCTTAGGTCTGGTCACATTGATAACATCTCCAACCAAATACTAAATAAGGGTGGAGAGAGTGGGGATTTTTGTAATGTTCCCGACTCTAGTAGGACATCAGCCATTGTTTCCCCATTAAGTAAGATGTTGGCTTTCACGTGAAGTATCTATTGATCAATTTGTCCATGTAGATAAATAGATGACTGATAGATATGAATAGATTTACATAAATGTAGATGTGTTATGGAAGCATCCATAAATTCCTCTTCTATTAAGTACTTATTAGAGTTGTGTTTTTTTTTTTCCTGTCTATGTGGAAATGATAATGTGATTTATCACATCAGATCCCTTAACATGGATATCTACTTGTTTTTTGGATATTTTTCCCCCACCCACATGCAAATTGAAGTTGGTTGCCTATATTCATGGCCAAAGGATTATTTCTTTTACTCTTGTTTCTTGTTCACTGTTTTCTGTGTGTGTGTGTGTGTGTGTGTGTGTGTGTGTGTGTGTGTTTGCGTGTTGTTGTTTTGTTTTGTTTTGAAGATTGCAAAATTAAATTTACCTGGCATGCTTAATCAACTTACTTTTGTTAAGTCATATATTTGTAAATCTTTTTCTGATTGTTTTTTTTAAAAAAAGAGCTCTCTCAGTTCATGCTCTACATTTAAATTTATAAAGAGATAAATTATCCAAGCTAGTGGATAAGACTTGTGATATTGTCTTCCTAAAAGTGTGGAGTCATGGTTTTTTTCCCATGATGAGTCTCAAACAACTCGCACTTACCTTTGAAATATCTCCTACCTTGCAATAGTTCTATTGGGGTTTTCTAAAGGGTTCGCTAAAGGATTTTCAACTCAAAGGCCCAGTATAAGTGGGTTATCTCCTCCAGGAGAAATCTTCTCTAAGCTTTCTTAATGACTACTTCTCTCATGAGTATTTATGGTATCTTTGACTTGTTTTTGTTTTGTTTTGTTTTGTTTTTGTTTTTGTTTTTGTTTTTACTTCCAGTAGGTAAATATCCTTTCAAAACGATAGATTGAAAACATTTTAAAAGGTCAGAGTCATAAGATTAATTTCTTCTGTACCTGATGACTGTGTTTAAAAACCTATGGTACACAGAAATTTCTATATGTAATTATTAACCATATTTTTTTTAAATAGGAAAGCTAACTGACTTAAAGTGTTTGGTAAACAAGCCTTTGGTTAAATATAAAAATACAAATTTTAAGAAATCCGCATACTTGATGTAGGGAATCATTATAAACTATGCAAATGTCCCTATATTGAAATGGTTGCTGCTTCACTCAATTATCACATAGTTTTAAGCCAAATAATTCTATATGCTCATAAAAATCTATTTTTTACTTATACAGATAGTTCAAAAAGTATATGTAAATTTTAGAACCACTGAATTACATCCCTTATAAAAAATTTATCACTGATGAGTATTAAAAATTTGCTAGAGAACTATTCAGTATTACTGGAACATTGCTCTATTCTCACTGACAGATTTTTTTTTCTCTAAAAAAGGCAACATGTTTTTCATTTCTTTAAGAAGTTAACCTCTTGTGACCCATCTTCTAAACAACTATTGGAAAATAAGAGTGGTCAATTCCCATCTTTCAAAAGAAACAAAACAGCTTAGAATAGATTTTAAAAGATTTTAAGGTTTTTGGATTTTTTTTCCCCATCATAATATGAATTCAGAAGTCTTCTGAGAATAAACCCTGTTTTTGAGTTCTAATAGAGGTCATTTTTGGGTCAAAAAAGAAGTAGGAGTAAGGAGAAAGGAAAACATTTGTAGACCTGAATCTATCCATAAATGTTATTTACTATGTTTATTATTTTATCAGATGGTGTAGAATGAAGAAAAGGAGCTAAGATGTATTAGCTACCTACTATGGGCCCTATAATATAGTCATGTTTATGGAAGTGTACTTTCTGAAAAGCACTCCTTACTTTTGAATTAAGAAACTGAGCAAGGCCACAGAAATTAACTAATTTTGTCCCAAGCAACCCAGATGGTGAGTAATCTCATATCTTGGATGTGTCTATCTGTGTCCTGCTTTTTATGAATATCTTGATCTTTTAAGACAATATTTTCTAGACTTCTGTCATCTGCGTGGTACCGTCATGTTTTACCGCTGCTATGTACCACTTATACAGTTATTTAATATTTTTCCACTTTTAAGTTGACTTTAGATCTACTTACTTTGTTAACTTCGACTTGTTCTTTTATTTATTTAATGTTTATTTATTTACTTTGAGAGAGATGGAGCACAAGTAGGGGAGGGACAGACAGAGAGAGG
Organism: Herpailurus yagouaroundi; assembly: GCF_014898765.1. Lineage (NCBI taxonomy): Eukaryota > Metazoa > Chordata > Mammalia > Carnivora > Felidae > Herpailurus > Herpailurus yagouaroundi. The sequence continues at coordinate 57,111,298 of NW_024412377.1, forward strand.
AAGACACAGAATCTGAAGCAGGCACCAGGCTCTGAGCTGCCACCATACAGCCCAATGTGGGGCTCAAACCCACGAGTGGTGAGATCATGCCCTAGGCCAAAGTTGGACACTTAACCAACTAAGCCATCCAGGTGCCCCAACTTCGACTTGTTTTAAAAAGCAATATCCAAACACAAATAAAGTAAAGTAGTTGAGTTTTCTGTGCTATATATTATAATAAATGCACAACTTAAACTTCTGTTATCTTCATCCATGCATGACTCAAAATATTTTTACTATTTTGTGCTTATCACCTTTTCAGAAACACCGTACTGGAAAAAAATGTGCTGTCACTAAGATGCATTTCTCCTCAGTCCATTTTCAAGAAACCAATCTTTCCTTGGTTTGGGGCCATCAGCCTCCCTTGGGTTCTTCCTCCTCTAAAGAAACTATTAAGCAGAATAGAGTAAAAGCAGGAATATCAGTAATTTAGTAGTACTTCAAGAGAATAGAGTTAAAAGGTGAAATTTAGGAAGGTGGAATAAAATAAGCCTAAGGCTGTAGCTAACTCAACTGTGGACAGTTCTTGAGGTCATGACAGGAGGAGAACTGACCTATGGCTTCCCTGAAGCAAGAGGAAACATGCAGATGATGCACTTCTTTCCTAGGTTTCAGTGAAGAAGATGGCGGACAGATTCCAAGGCTTACTCTGGAGATCTTAAACCAGTGCTCTGGCTTTGAGCCTTTCACAAATTTTAATGATCAGATCCTCAAAGGAAGAAACAAATAAGCAAAATATTTTCAAATATAAATTAATTTAACTCAGTTTAGTCTCTGGGTATTGCAGTTCTGGGAAACCAGTTCAAGCAGTCCTTTAAATTAAATGATTTATAGGTACTACTTAAGGTTTCTATGAAGAAAAATCCAGATAAAAAGGGATAAGCATTCATGAAATTGTTACAGATATTTTTGTCACTGTTCTGTTTCCACATTCTGAGAAGAGTAGCAAAACCCTGATAACAACGAAATGCACTCTTGTATTTTTCATTTAGTTGATGTTATGGACTAAGTGTATGTATATCCCCCAACTGCATGTGTTGAATTCCTACCCCACAATGTGATGGTATTAGGAGACCTTTGGGAAATAATTGGGTTTAGATGAGATCATGAAGGTGGGGCCCCCACAATATGATCAGTGTTCTCATAAGAAGGGGAAGAAACTTCCAACTGCTACTTCCACTGTGAGGACGTAGTGAGAATATAACCGTCTATAAGCCAAGAAGAGAGCTCTCTTGAATTTGCGAGCACTTTAATTTCGAACTCTGCTTCCTCCAGAACTGTAAGAAATAAATGTCTGCTGTCTGAGTTACCTATCCTGTGATATTTAGTAATAGCAACATGAATGAAGGCAGTTGGCAAAGAAATTACTTGGGGGAGAAGGGGGTTTAGGAATCCATTGACTAGTGTCCTGGAAGAGATATAGCACAGGATAGCTGGCTTTAAGGGGGAAAGAAATCTGGGGGCACCTGGGTGGCTCATTTGGTTAAGCATCTGACTCTTGATTTTGGCTCAGGTCATGATTTTAACTCAGGTTTTGTGAGTTAAAGCCCTACATTAGGGTCTGTGCTGGCAGTGCAGAGCCTGCGTGGCATTCTCTCTCTCTCCCTCTCTCTTTGTCCCTCCTCTGCTTGCACTGTCTCTGTCCCTCCCAAAATGAATAGATAAAATATAAATATAAATTTATATATGTATGTGTGTGTGTATATATATATATTATAAAAGGAAAATAAATCTGAAAATAAATAAGACTACCACATTTCTTTAGGGATATCAATTGTTTATATTTATGCTTAGTGACAATGGTTCATGGTAACAGAAAAGGAAAACAGATAGTTTACAGATGATCCTGGTTATTTGGAAGAGCTACTGGTATTTATAAAGGCAACTTCATTCACCCATCTGTAGCAGACGTTGTTGGATTATTCTTTCAGTTAGTGGTGATAGGTTTCAATTTATTCATTTCCCACTGTTTCTAAGGGCTGGCACTTTGTCTGTGACTGCCCAGAGTTCATGGTATTGTGAAAGACTGAAGCCAATTTGGTTTCCAACATCATACTTTTAATTACCTGAGTTACTGTAGTAATAGCCCTCCTTACTGTAGATACAAACCCTCAGATAACCACAGGCCAATTAATTTAATTTTTCCTTCCTTAGGTAAGGGTTAATGAAGAATTAAGATATACTATTGCTTCTTTTTCTCCTCTTTAGTTTGTAAGAAAGTAAAAGAACAAGATGGAGGGGTGGAATATAAAGATTATAGCTTTGGAAACTATAGTTGGCCCAACAGTCCTCCTGAAGTACCCTGCCCCTACCAAAATTTGCATCCATCGAAATAAACGTCTTATTTGGGAATAGGGTCTTTGCAAATGTAATTAGTTAAGGTGAGGTCACAAAGGATTAGGATAGATTCTATATACATTGATTAGCATCTTTATGAGAAGAAAAGAGGGCATATGGAGAGGCTCACAGACTCAGAGGAGACAGAGAAGAAAGCAGTGGAGGTAAAGGTTGGAATGATGTGTTTACAAGCCAAGGAACGTCAAGGAGTGCCAGGGAAGCTACGAAGAGGCAAGGAAAAATTCTTCCCTAAAGTTTCAGAGGGAGCATAGCTCTGATGACACCTTGACTTTGGACTTGTAGCTGCTATAACTGTCAAAGAATATATTTCTGTTGTTTTAATCCACTAAATGTGTGGTCACTTGTTATGACAGCCTGGAAAATGAAGATAGAAATAGAAACCATTTCCCTCCCTCCTGCGTTATTATAGGTAACATAAGTTGACAGCTAAGAGTTACAAAATATTCAGAATAGATTTGTTACCTAGGTACATCCACCATACTTCTAGTATGACTTACTGATTATCAAATAGCTGTTAAATGCCTGTAATTCCCATGAGAAATGCTGGAAGTTCTGTGGTGTTTTGTTTCAGTGTGTGTGTAACGCATTTATTTCATTGTATTAAAGTGTTTTCTATATCTATATTATGGCTTTCATTGCAGTGCACCTATTATTGTAAAACAACTTGTGTTCATTTCCCTTCATTCATATGTCAATATGGTCAATGAAAAGAAAACTTCAAGATATTTGTTAATATTGAAATCCTTTCTGTTATCCCCTCTCTGCCCAAAGACTCTGATATTTTGTCATTGTGAATCATTCACAAGGACAACTTCACAAGATAAGGAATAGTCTTAAAGGTGCTTAATCTTAAAACATAACCCTGTTTAAGAATTGTTTGATGACAAAGAGATTCTTAGAACGTTATCTTTAGTAATATCATTTTGAAGAGATTGAGGTTATTTGTTACTGCCTTTGCAAATTAGGAATGGATTCTTTTTGATTTGCTCCACAGTTTTATTTAAGGAACAGAACAATAAATCTTTAAGTAGCAAAAGATAAATATAAAAAATGCTGTCAGAGTAATTGAGTTATGCTGAGCCATAAGTATGCATTTTGACAGTAATTTAGTGTATCCTTTCAGAGAGGCCCTAGGAATAGAAGTTCCAGGAAATGGTAACATATGTTATTTGGCTGGTAGGAGCTTGCCTTAGGAAAGTTACCAGATACTATAGTGACACTAATCAGGAAAACACAAAGGCAGACTGATTTCATGTGTAAATGTGCATTGTCTTTGGGCGAAATGTGTTGCATTTCCATAATCAGAGTAAGCCACAGTGCTAACATATCCACAGGAGAACATTTGTCCCCCTAGTGTTTTAGTATATATGAAATGCAGTGACATCTTTACACTTTTATCATGTTGTCCACGGACCTTCTAAAGACTCTGCTGAAATAACTCCCATAAATGTTTTGAAATCTCTCATTTTATCATGTTATTTTGAATATGGCCCTCAAAAACAGTTCCTTTGGCTTCTAAGCATTCTCTCTGACACATCTTGGCAAAGGCAGGGAAGGAGTAAATGAGTAAAAAAATGTAAAATATAAGAAAGGAGGGCAAGGCCAGTAAGGTTTATTTAACAGCCAGTGTTTTCTGGATGCCAATGGATCTCTCTTCCTCAACTCACAAGTTTTCTAAGAAAATTTAAATTAACAGCAATTATCCCTGAAGTGGTTTTCTAGGGCTGTCATAACAAATTACCACAAACTGGGTGGTTTAAGACAACAGAAATGTATTCTTTCACAGTTCTGGATGGAGGTCAAAACCATGGTGTGTGATGGGTTGGTTCTTTCTGGATGCTCTGAATAAGAAGCTGTTCCATGTCTCTTAACCAGTGTCTGATGTTTGCCAGCAATTCCCAGTAATCCTTGGTTTGTAAAATGCATCATTGTAACCTCTGCTTCCATCTTCAAATGCCTTCTCTCTCTGCCTCTGTGTCCCAAATCTTCTTTCTCTTATAGGACATGATTCACTGGATTCAAGGTCCGTCTTAAATCTAGTGTGTTCTTATCTTGAGATCCTTAATTATATCTGCAAAGACACAATTTCCAAATAAGGCCACATTTACGAACACCAAGGATTAGGACTCAGATATGCATTTTGGGGGGGGGGGGGGCACACTCTTCAATCCACACAAACCCCCCTATATTGCAAGACAGTCACATTCATCTATGGCCAGGTGAGTCCTATAATCCAACACTGGGTTATTCTAGGGTCTCACAGAAACTAAGTAATTTGAGATGAAGTACTCTATTCAGTAAAGCACTATATGCAACAGCACACAATAAAACAAATGAAATTTGGGATGCATTGTTTAATTTAGGATATTATAATATTAGAAATCAGGATGCACAACTTGTTTTTTTTTTAATTTTATGTTAAGGACAGGACACCTATCTCCGTAAACTGAGTATCTACAATGCAAAACAAGGTTCCAGAGTTGATGTAGTGCCTAACCTTCATCTGAGCACCCAACTGAAAGTTCTCTGCCTCTCGCCTGATTAGAGATCCCCAGTTAGATAATATTTCCACCCATTGGGCTTGCTTTTCAGAGTTAAAGAGGGAACCTCTGCTGCCCACTCCGCTACTCCTTAGAAATAAATGGTTGTTGTAGAGAATGTTAATTATAATAAACTTTAAAACTCAACCTTTTAAATGGGACTTAGGGTGAAATTGGAAAGCAGGGATGAAGGGCATATCAGAGTGAGCAGGCTGTAACTCCGATGCTTCATTGAGAGCAGATGGCGTTCAGAATCAGTCCACTTAGGATTACTCCGTAATCAAGATTAAAGTTGCATGTCCCCTTCCAGAGGTATGCTCGGCAGGCTGCCAATGTTCTGAACAAGTTCTTGGCCCACCTTGTTCCATGTTAGATCTTCCCCCCTCCATTTATCTAAATCATTTCATATTTCTACTAATAAATCTGTCCATTAGAAAGTTGATTTTTTTTAATGCTAATTTTATATCATCATTATTTTTGTTATATGAACCTGTTAACAGTACCTGGAAATTTTTTATTGTTCAAGATTTTAACCTTACAATAATGTTTTGAATGATACACGTTTGAGCTATAGTCTTTTTCCGAGGTATATGAAGTTGATAATTAGACAATGAATACAGGGCATTTTTTCTGTGAAGTTGGCCTTGTGAGTAAAGAAATGTGTGTGTTATAACAAGGTAGCAGCTATAACTGAAATGCTAATGCACAGCAGGGAGTCTGATACAAGGCAGTTTCATTCCTCTCCTGAGTTGGCTGGAAGCCATTATTTCCAGAGGATAAAGTAGTGCATTGTTCCAATCTATGACCATTTGTGAGTTTCCATGGACAGCCCACACAAGACCTTGGAATGATTATACACACAAAAAAGCAACCAGTGGACAAATTTTTGATACAATTTTTCTAAGCCTAGACTCTTGAAAGCATGCAGGTGACTGGAAAGTCAAAAGAATATATATTTGAGGAATCATTTAAAACCAGTGATGCAGTTCACCCTAAAAGAGCCCGTTTGTTTCTTTGTCTTAGGATATATAATGTTACACATATATAGGCTTAGAGTAGGCCTATCTGAGAGGTCCAATTGCCTTGGCTCAGCAACAACCCACTTCCTTATAACTATTTCTTTTCTTCTCCACTAAGTATATTTTTTAAACTTTCTTATTCAAGTATAATATAAATACAGAAATGTGTCCCACTTAAGTATCATAAAGGGAGAGCGGATGGATTTCTCAAACTGATTCCACTCAGGTAACTCTCACACAGGTCATGGAACATTACCAGAACCCCATAATTCCTCTTATGTTTTCTTCTAGTCACCATCTCCCCCAAAGTAACTATACTGATTTCTAACATTACAAAATTGTTTTCTACTTTAAGTCAGTGGAATGCATATAGATTATACTCTTTTGTCCCTGGCTTCTTTAATTCAGTGTTACGCTTACAAGATTTCTCTATATGTTCCTATGAGATATAGGATATTCAATAGATACAGGATATGAGATATTCGATGACTACACATTTTTGTTGGGCAGGCATACAATTTAATGAATGCAGGCAGTTTCTCTTCAGCTTTTGTGGAAACCGAGTATCATTTTAACATGGTATCTTCTGCCTGTATTTCTATGAATATATGATTTTTGTTCTTGTTGATTTTTACATCTACTTGGAAAGCTGATACTTTTCATGGTGGGACTTAAAATTATCTTCCACAAGGATAATTGCCCCAAGAATTATTGAGTAGATGAATTTTGATCTTTGCATTGAATATTGATTATTATAGTTATGGTTACTAGTTTTTACCTCTTAATTTCTCTCAAATCCTTTCCTTTCCTGTTATTTTATGCCATGCCTTTGGTTCAGACTCATCTCTCACCCATCCTACACAGTAGTCACTTAGCTGGTTCAACTGCTTTCAGCCAGTGACACTTGAACCAAATCCACAGACAACCTCACCATGAATTTGATGGTCAACACCAGATAATCTGTACCACTTCTATAAGATTTATGCTTATTGGGGCTCCTGAGTGGCTCAGTTGGTTGAGAATCTGACTTCAGCTCAGGTCAAGATCTCATGGTCCGTGAGTTCAAGACCCATGTCGGGCTGTGTGCTATCAGTTCAGAGCCTGGAGCTTGCATCAGATTCTGTGTCTCCCTCTCTCTCTGCCCCTCCCCACTCACACTCTGTCTCTCTCTGTCTCTCAAAAAATGAATAAATGTTAAAAAAAATTTTTTTTAAAAAGGAATCTGACTTCAGCTCAGGTTGTGATTTCATAGTTCATGGGCTCCAGCCCTGCATTGGGTTCTGTGCTGACAGCTCAGAGCCTGGAGCCTGCTTCAGATTGTGTGTCTCCCCCTCTCTCTGACCCTCCCCAGCTTGTGCTTTGTTTTTCTCTCTCTAAAAATAAATAAGCATTTAAAAATTATTAAAATTGAATCATAGTTTTGTTGTTTCAAAATTTCAATGTTATATCACATCCAAGTTGGTTTGTTTTTCTCCATCAAGTTCCTGCTTTCACATTTAGTCCATATCTCTTGATTTACCCTGCCTCAACACAGTCATACCTTTTAGGGTCCAGCTTATTTCTTTATATATTCTTGTCTTTAACACTATTCTTTACCCCAAAGGTTAGGCCCAACAGATATTAATCATACTGTCCTCTCTGATAACTCCTTTAAGTTTATACATTTTTGTACTATTATGTATGCTACCATAAACTTGATTTGTTTTCCCTATCAAACCAAAAAATAATAATAAATAACATGTAGGAAAGGACTGTCCTCATTTTATACCCCAAGTACCTTGCATAATCTTTGATGCATGGGGCACACTCATGGATAAAGCTAAAAACAATGCTGTCCTATACTTGTTGTATGTTGTGGGTGCTGCTATTCCAAGATATTTAGACACTTGAGTTGATCATTTCTTATTTTTCCTTACTACAAATGTCATATACTTTCAACTCAGCTGCTGATGTTCAAAACAAAATTCTTAGCCAAGATTGATTCTTGATTTCTCTTGCTATCTTGCATTAAATATGGTGTGGTTTTGCTCTTAAAATCAGGTAAGCTGGAAATACTGTCCTAACCAGGAGAAAGAGTCATTAGCCAGTTTTTCAGGGGGCACAAAGTTAGGTTTAATACAATATTCTAATCCTCCAAATGTCAGAATTTAGTCAAGGTAGGACACACCAGCTTCATATTACTGACCAAAATCTTTGCAAAAATGCAAGGTCTCCCTTCTACAAGCTGGTCAGTGACCTCACCTCCTTCCAGGCTGATCGCCAATGCATGGCACTTTGCTGACTCTGCATAGAGGCCTCTAGAATGCTCATGTAACTGCAAGATAAATTATGTTTCAATTCCAGATGTGTATTTTCAAAATGCTTAGCATCAAGTCATATGCCATGTTCATTTCCTTCAGCTTTCTTTTTACTTTTCAAAAACTGAACAGCACATGTATCAAATGTGTTAAATTGATGATTTCACTCGCTGTTATAAAGTACCTGTAGTGCTTATCCCATCAAGCCCCAGGGCCTGAATTTACTTCACAGGATTGTAAGTGCTGGAGGTTTAACCAGCACATGTGCAAAGTGTTTGTCTTAAACTTGAAAAATCCTGAACTCCTGTTCTCTTCTGTAGCTATCCATCCTAAATTACAACTTCAGTTTTATGACACTGAAAAGAGGCTGTTGTAAAATACAATTGGTGTACAGGTTTTATCCTTTCTACAATGAAAAGGAAAAATGTGTGTACTAACCTTCAATAAACATTTAGAAGATTATATTGAAGGCCCTTCAGATCTGGTAGAAATCTGTCAGAAGCATTGCTGAGTCTACAACCTACCAGAGAGAACTAATAGGACTGGCACAATTTGTTTCTTAGTTTCTAAATCCAGGTAAAGATTCCTTGCAAAAAACAAATACACTACTGCAAATGTGAAGGAAGCCCAAAGAGATTTCTGACTCACATAACAAAGATGTAAGAAGTGAAATAAGAGATATTATCATCACATTATGATTCAAAAAATATATATATTCTGTACTCAAGCATTTGAAGTCGAGGGCTTTATAAAAGCCATAGGACTCTAGTCTAGGGTGCTCTGAGATTTTCACTGGCCCAGCCTCCATTTCCTTTCTTTACCAAGGCTCTATTTTGTTAGCCAAGTCTTACTTTCCCCTATGGTTCACTGAGAAAGATTTTTGTTTTGTTTTTTATTTGTCAGTCTTACATTCTTTCTTACAACTGCATAAAGAACCTCCGCCAGCAAGTGAATCAGGAATATTATCCAGCCAAAATTGGCAAACAAATTACTGATTGTGAGTGTGCATCCTGCAGATCCTTATTTGTGGGCTTAAAATCATAAAACACAAAGCCATGTGAGGCCCAGGCAGAGCAGTGGATCTGGTGTTGCTGTCCATGGTGCAGCAACGTTCCCAAAGTCCACAGCATCATTTTTACAGTCCATGGCAGTTTTTATTCTTCTAACTTTGGCCCATGAGAACTGTCTAACATCTTCAGAATTCTGAACCAAATGAATCAAAAAGTAGCAGACATATGGAAGGGAGGACGTCAAAAACTAGACAAATGAATGAGGTCCCTGGAAAGGCACAACTTCTGAGAAAGAAAACGGTAAAAACATTTCCTTTTAAAGTGATATTCAAGCATTCAGTCTTGGGGAAACAATCTTCTTGACCAAACTGAGGTGGCTCAAGAAAGGCAGAGAGTTTAACATAATAAGTAATATTGTTTTAAAAGAAAGTTCTAGAAAACAGAAAAAAGACATTTTCTCTAGGCAAAAATATATCATTGAAGTGTTACTTGAATACTCCTAGTTGTTTTTTTTGTTTTGTCTTCCATTTATTGAAAATATATTCTCAATTGTCATATTGTAGTAAAAATATATGTACATTCCAAACTGGGCACAGTTAACTTCATGTCCATTTTGACATTTTTATCATATTTCTGATTGTCACAGGTGCTTTTCTCTCTAGTAATTTTAATGAGCATGGTCTCCTCTATTGACAGTCTGTTTGTGCTTGTGGAGCTTAGAAGCTTGACTAATATATTGAATTAAATTTACAACTCAAGGTGGGTTTGAGTGAAGATATTTCTTTCTGGTTTATAACTTTCACTTCACAAAAGGAATGCAGATCAGTGACAATAAAAGTCTTTATAATTGCAAATTCCTGTAGATTTTAGGTGTTTGGGGATATGATTTGGGTAATGTGAAACTTTTGGACATGGGTATGTTATTTGTGAATTGATTCAATTCATCCCTTTTCTCCTTAAACCCAGTCTTGTTGAGCTCAGGTGGAGTGCACTGGTTTTTGTTTTGTTTTTTTTTTTTTAATTTTGGAAAACATATAAATACCTTGTTTGAGGCAGCTGTGTCTGAATATCCTTGCTTTTTTACTTTGAAAAACAGTTCTAACCATATGACTTGCTGTGGTGTTGCACTTTATACTTTTAAGTGTTACTCCTCACATTTCACATATATTATCTCATTGACTGTTCCCAACTAGACTGCAAATTAATTAAATGAATTTACTTACCACTGAACAAAAGGAAAAATGAAATTCACAAAGATCAAGTGGCTTGCTTAGGGTCACTAAGGTAAATCCTGACAGGTCTGAAATTAGAAATGAACTCAGGTGAGTCCAGTGTTTATGTTACTTTTCCAGAAGAACAAGGCTTTCTCTACTGTTCTACATCAGATTGAATGAAAGTGGAATGGACTCTCAAGTCTCCCTTATTGGATAGAGACTAAAAGTCATTAACTTTGAGGGGCACCTGGATGGCTCAGTCAGTTGAACATTTGACTCTTGATTTCGGTTCAGGTCATGATCCCAGGGTCGTGGGATCGAGCCCTGTATCAGGCTCAGTGCTGAATGTGGAGCCTGCTTGAGATTCTCTCTCTCTCTCTCTCTCTCTCTCTCTCTCTCTCTCTCTCTCAATCCCTCTCTGCCCCTTTCTCCGACTTGTACTCTCTCACTCCATCTAAAATAAGAAAAAATAAATATAAAGTAAATACATAAATCTTTAGATTATCAAAACAATTCCATTACAGTTACCAGATTTTCTTGCATGGCAGCTATAAGCTATTTCCTCAGTTGTTATGGGTTAGCAATCCTATAGCCATTATTTCTAGTACTTTTCAGGAATCAAGTTTATTCGTTAAAATGATCCAAATTTCTGTCCTCTAATTTTTCTTTTGCTCTTTATTTTTTCCACAAAAGGGTAATAATATGGCCCCTTTACATTGGATAGTACTTTTATATATCTAAATGATTTCCACATCAATCTGACATTTATTTTGGGGCATTCTAGTTATTGTGTAAAATAAGTAAAATGTTCATAATTTTCTCAGTTTTTATAGCTACAATCTCTGAGTCTTAGAGAAGTTCAAACATTTCTTAAGTTCACAGAGGTGGAGCCAATGACTGAAGCAGGACTGAATTATGGATGTCTTGAGTCCAGGTCTTAACCTTTAACCCTTGGCCCCTATAAAGCAGTGGCATGTGTGTGTGTGTGTGTGTGTGTGTGTGTGTGTGTGTGTTTTAAAGCAGTGACTTTTAAAAGGAGGAGGAGGTATTTAGCTTCACAGGAAGCATTTGGCAATGTCTGGATACATTAGTGGTTGTCAAAGCTGGCAATGTGGTGAATTGTCATCTAGTCAGTAAGGACCAGGGATGCTGCTTAACATCCTAAAGTGACAAGACAGTCCCTACCCCAACAATGATCCCACCTGAAATGTCAATAATGCCAATATTGAAAAGCCCCACCTTAAAAATTAGGTCAATGTTTCCTCCCTTTCCTATTTTCCTTACATATACCAGAGTAAAATGCTGATTTAAGAATATCAAATTGAAAGTTTGAACCCAATGAAATACACACCAAAAATTATGAGATGGCAAAATGAAAAGCGCCCAGACTTTGGAGGTAGATAAAACTGCTTTAACATTCTAACTCTTCTACTTCCCTTCTAATCCTATACTCCCTTTAGACAGGCCACTTAACCTCTCTGTGCCCTAGTTTCCCCTGGTATAAAATAAGAATAACAATTCCTACCTTGTAGGATTTTTGACAGGATTATAAATGATTCTTCTTATGACTATTATTATTATTGTTATATTATTTTCCCTTCCAAGCTTTCATGTCACTTCCATATTTTGTATCATAATGCCCCTAGAGTGTTTCCTCTGTGTCCAAGATCCCTCACCTAATGGCCCATTCTCTGGGTATCAGTACCATCAACATGACCTGTCTACTAACTCACCTTTTACCAGTAGATACACACACCAATCGGAGCTTGCCTCTTTTAGTCAGTGCCTGGTTTTCAGAGCCTCACAAGGATCCCCTTGGATGGGTAGCTTAATTGACAGAAATTATGATTTATTGATTCACTTCACCCTTATTTGTCTCCCTCAGAATTAGAATGAGCTCAGGGTGTGTCATGCAGTCTCCACTAAAGTCCCAAAAGGAGTGAGAAGAAACTATACAGGGAAGAGAATAGATCTGACAATTAGCAAGATTTGAGTTCAATCCCATCTGCATCTTTTGAAGCTGTTTATTTCTATAACTCACTAATGTTTCTGGGCCTCAGTTAACTTTCCATGAAATAGGGCTGTCCTATGAATGGAAATGAACAATAATATAACATGCTCCTAGCCACATGGTTAACAAATGGTAACTATTGATTTAGCAGAATTTATGAGTATCATGTACATGCATTATGCTTCAATCATGGGTTCTAACTATCCAAAGTTAGGTTCACTCAAAGTCATCTCCATTACAAAACAAAACAAAACAAAAATACTCACAAGCATGGTTTTCCAATGACATTTTTGTACTTCCTTTTTTATGTTTAACTTATTTTTTACTGAAACCTCCAAATTAACATGATTATTATAATTTCATAGAATTTTTTTTTTAAATATGTCTATCACCATCTAAAATTCAGTAGTTTACTTTAATGAAAGGACAGCCCTTTTCCTTTAGTGGCTCTGGTCCTTGGGAGTTTTGAGGTAATGAACATTTAGCAAATTTTAGTGATGGGACTACCAGAATAAACTAGGCCCATTCTGAAAAGGGAGATAAAAGAAAAAGAAAAAAAATCTTCTCATTTCAAAGACTCTGGTGTTTTTCCTTTCTCAACGTCATTAAACCTATCTTCTGGCACACCTGGGTGGCTCAGTCAATCATCCGATTCTTGGTTGTGGCTCAAGTCATAATGTGAGGGTCATGAGATCAAGCCCGGCATGAGCTCTGCATTGGCAGCACAGAGCCTGCTTAGGATCCTCTGTCTGTCTGTCTGTCTGTCTCTCTCTGCCCCTCCCCTGCTCTCTCTATCTTTCTCTGTCCCTCCCCTGCTCTCTCTCAAATTAAAAAAAAAAAAAAAACTTAAAAAGAAGTTAAAATAAAAACACCTTTTTTCTTTGTGTGCGTTGGGAGAAGACACTATCAGTAGAAGTGATAGAAGTGAGTTTGCCTCTAAGATCTTTATTCAGTGATGCTTGTCCTAAGGAACTCTACTTTTTTCAGTACCTTGACACATTTAGTTGAGCACATTCACACTTGAATTTAGCATGAAGAGATTAAAAGGATAGTTTAATGGCAGCAATACTACTAATGTAGACAAAAAGAACAGACAAAATATCTTAGTGCAAAGGTGTTCCAAAATATTCTACTACAATTCCTTAATCCACAAGGAAATATAGGAGTCTACAAGAGCATGAAGTACAAATATTTAAGTAGAATAGCTTTGAATTCACACACTTGCTACTTTAGTGAGTGGACAAGTCCAGAAGCCATTCACAATTTTAATTCATTAATTTTTGTTTTAAACCACTTGAGCACTAACGTCACTTGGGCCATCATACCTCCAACTTGGGATTCTGTTCGTTTATCCATCTTTCTATGTATGTATTTCTTCACTCAACAATTGTTTATTGAGTACATAGAGATTCTGTGTATAACAATGATTTTAAAAAATGGTCATGTGAATAGGGCATTTAAAATCTAGTGAGGAACTCATAAAAAAACAAGGAAATAAGGTGCTCCTGGGTGGCTCAGTCAGTTAAGTGTCTGACTCTTGATTTCAGCTCAGGCCGTAATCTCAGGGTTCATGGGTTCAAGTCCCACATCAGGCTCTGCTTTGGCAGTGCGGAGCCTGCTTGGGATTCTCTCCCTCTCCTTCTCCCTCTGCTCCTCCCTCACTTTTTTTTTTTTCTCTCTCTCTCAAAATAAATAAATAAGCTTTAAAAAATACAAGGAAATAAGTAAAATTAATTATAAATGGATGTATTGTTATGAAGGAAATACAGGTGAAACAGAGAATAAAAGGGGCATACGTTAAATAGAGTTGTCAGGCAAGACTCCACTAAAAACATAATAATTGTGTGGTGGTGGCATGTGTGTATATGTGCGTTGGGATGAGATGCAGGGAAGAAAAGTGCAAGAGTATTTCAAGTTAAATAAAAACATCTGAAAAGTTCAAGCTCCCTCCAAGACTGTGCTATGCCCCTTTGCCTCAAAATCTTGCTAGATTCTACTTAACATGATAACTTGAGAGCCAGAGTTCTATTAGGTGACATATTCGTGCTGCAGTTAATATACCTAAAAACATGCATGTCATCTAAGTTATTATTTGATACAATGATTCTTGGGTGAATTGTAGACCCTTTGACAAACAGATGGTAGGTATTCCTTGGACAGGGTTTTTGTTTGTTTGTTTATTTATGGAAGTAATGCTTCCCCGTTTCATTCCAACAACCCTACCAAGACAGATGCCAGCAATACTCAGAACATCCTAAATATCTGACCTATTCAGCATTATAGTTTATGAAACATCACCTTGGTAGTTGCATAAGTAATTTGCTCCCTATAGATTGTGAGCTCCTCTCAGACAGCCATTATGCCAATTTTGTATCTCTAAAGCCTATCACAATGTCTGCATTACAATGGGATATAGTAGATGTTTGATAAATTAATTCATGAGTTCTCTAAAGAAGACATCCGGATGGCCAACAGGCACATGAAAAGATGCTCAACGTCCCTCCTCATCAGGGAAATACAAATCAAAACCACACTCAGATATCACCTCATGCCAGGCAGAGTGGCCAAAATGAACAAATCAGGAGACTATAGATGCTGGAGAGGATGTGGAGAAACGGGAACCCTCTTGCACTGTTGGTGGGAATGCAAACTGGTGCAGCCACTCTGGAAAACAGTGTGGAGGTTCCTCAAAAAATTAAAAATAGATCTACCCTATGACCCAGCAATAGCACTGCTAGGAATTTACCCAAGGGATACAGGAGTACTGATGCATAGGGGCACTTGTACCCCAATGTTCATAGCAGCACTCTCAACAATAGCCGAATTATGGAAAGAGCCTAAATGTCCATCAACTGATGAATGAATAAAGAAATTGTGGTTTATATACACAATGGAGTACTACGTGGCAATGAGAAAGAATGAAATATGGCCCTTTGTAGCCACGTGGATGGAACTGGAGAGTGTGATGCTAAGTGAAATAAGCCATACAGAGAAAGACAGATACCATATGTGTTCACTCTTATGTGGATCCTGAGAAACTTAACAGAAACCCATGGGGGAGGGGAAGGAAAAAAAAAAAAAAAGAGGTTAGAGTGGAAGAGAGCCAAACCATAAGAGACTCTTAAAAACTGAGAACAAACTGAGGGTTGGTGGGGAGTGGGAGGGAGGGGAGGGTGGGTGATGGGTATTGAGGAGGTCACCTTTTGGGATGAGCACTGGGTGTTGTATGGACACCAATTTGACAATAAATTTCATATATTGGAAAAAAATTAATTCATGAGTAAATGAGTAAATGCTGAACTAGTAGCCTTTTGCAAGGGCTTGGAGAAAACCCTTCTAAGAATCTAAATCTCAGAATGTTTCCTGAAACTAAATCGAAGAAAATAACTACATAAAAAGCATGGCATATTAAATTGAAAAAAACTTAAACATTGACCTTACTTTGTTAAGAAAGAAAGAAAAGAAAAGAGAAGAGAAGAAAAAAGAAAAGTTAGGAAAGGGAAGGAGAGGAGAGAAGGAAGGAAGGAAGGAAGGAAGGAAGGAAGGAAGGAAGGAAGGAAAAGAAAGAAAGAAAAGAAAGGGAGGAAGGAAGAAAGAAAGGAAGAAAGATAGGAGAAGAGTTTGGTTAAAAACTTTGAAATATGGATTAAAAGTATTGCTCTATAATGGATCTCCCACTTTTCCTAAAGTGAAGAAGTTTCTGTTTTCTCTCTTTCTGGGATCTTATATCTTACATTGGCAAAAGGTGTTTTAAGTGCTCATCTGAAGGAGTAGAACATTGGAAACAACTAAAGAAGTAGGTTAGGAATATTTATGAGTCTTTTTCATGAGTTGAAAGATGAAGGGAAGATCAAGGGGGATAAGAAGAGAGGGGTACCGTCTTCTGCATGTTCACAATTTATTTTGGAGTCCCCTTCCCATGTGTGTGGAAAGGTTTATAGAATCCATGTGGATCCATTTTTCTTTTAATAAAAATATTTTTTTCTCAAATCTTCAAGGAAAATGAACCTTCTAGGAATGTGCCATATTTTATTCCATGGCTTCACACATCCTCTGGCATCCTGACACATCCTGTCTTCTTTCTACTACTTTGAAAAACATAAGTACAAGAATACAAGGACATGCGTACATTTTTGCTAGAGAGAGAGTATGTCAGAATCTCAAAAAAGACTTTCTTAGAAAATATATGGCAAAGAATAAAGACTTCTATGGTGAGGGTGTGAGCCAGTCAATGAGCACAGTTATGGGGAACTAAAGCTCTAAAAATGACCAAATTGTGTTCAACAGACTTTCTCTTCTGGCCTGAAGCTTTCAGATATTTCCAGGTATTTGCACTGGATAGGATGTTTTCTTCAAGTGCTAAAATGAAAACATGAAGAATACTATCAATGAAGGCTATTTTTCATTGTTTTTGATTGCTGTGGAAGAACACAAAAGCCTACAGCTGAAATTCATTGAAGCACCGTTCCCTTCCTCAGGGAGCTGTTATTTCAATAAAAACAATGGAATCAGTTAGCATAGGTAATAAAATAATTATAGTAATTTATTTTGGCTATTAAATGTTGCATCCCCTTAGCTAATCATCCACTTCAAGCTGTTATTCAAAGTGTTCTGCTCCTTTTGCCTTTAAGTTAAACATCATGAATTTCTATGCACTGATAAATTCAAATCTAATAAATTCCTGATGCGTTTCCTTGTGCTGTGACTACCGACAACTCTCTCTATCTTGTTAATTCAATGTTACTCAACACCAGTAAAAGATGTTTTCTAGTAAAATATAAAAGCAAAGAGTTCCTTGCACTGAACTTTGTGCCAAGTTGCAAGTGTATTTAGGCTTCATTACTTTATGACTATAGAGCTGTTCTGAAAATGCTGTATGGACACTCAGTAACAGAAGACCTAACTTACAGAGAGGCAGGCGTGCAAAAGTGTTGGCAAAGCCCAGAACTCCTAAGACAGAATGGCCTGATAGTCTTGGGGAGGATTCGATTTAGAGGTTTCAGGGATCCCAGATGGGAGAAGTGGAAAAATAGACAAAGGAAGTATCTGAGAAGATTTTAATCACAGGACATTAAGAGAGCTATACTTTCTAAAACAACCCTGAATGTCTCCTGTCAACTTTAGTCCATGAAAAAATATCTTTCAGGGATCAAAGAACCTAATGCATGTTTTGCCAAATGACTGAGTTAGGTTTCTCATTAATTTCAGTTCTCTTCAGTTTCATACCCATTTTATTTTGATAAGGTCTAAACCAGGCATATCAAATAATCTGAAAGTAGAGTTGTTTTCCCATTTTGCAGGCATGTTATGTGAATTGTTCAGAGAGAAACCAAACTGTCATTCCCAATTCTCATTTTCAGACTGTAGATAATTAAACAAAAGAAGCAGCAGAAATGACTTCACACAATTCCTGTAGAGATTGCATATTCAGAGTCTGAAACTCAATCTGTCTTTGTACTACTACCAATGCACTTTAAAAGAAACAACTCATTCTTTAACCTTCCCCATCCTTCTGCTTTTGAATCTTTGTACTTCTAAACTCATCAAATAAATCAATATAGGTTTGGCTTTATTTTGAAAAAAAAAATACAATTTATGAAAAATCTTGTTCTTTAGTATGGGTTCTAAGAATAATTTCCAAACTGAAAATAGAATATATGTGAGAAGGTTTTTAAAAAAATTATTATTATTAATCATAGCTGGGTTTTAAAAATTGTTTTCAGTTTGTGAGGAGTATCAGACAATTGAAAAGCATCTTAAAAACGAATGATGTTTTGGTCCTAAAGTTATAAAATCAGAAATTTGAAGAAAGTAGTTTCCAAATGGACAATTTTTCATTGACATTCTACTTACAAAAAATATTCTAAAGAAATGGATTAAATAACTTCCTACTCAACAATATAATTGTCAGTTGACATTGAAAACTTGTTTATTGTTTTTTTTTGTTTGTTTGTTTTTTCAACGTTTTTTATTTTTATTTTTGGGACAGAGAGAGACAGAGCATGAACGGGGGAGGGGCAGAGAGAGAGGGAGACACAGAATCGGAAACAGGCTCCAGGCTCCCAGCCATCAGCCCAGAGCCCGACGCGGGGCTCGAACTCACAGACCGCGAGATCGTGACCTGCTGAAGTCGGACGCTTAACCGACTGCGCCACCCAGGCGCCCTGTTTATTGTTTTTTTACTCCAGTTAAGATCTCAGTTATATACCATCTAACTTGTCAGCATCTGAAACTTTATGTAGGTAAGAGAAAGAGAAACCTTTACTGGGAGGTAGGAATTTTGGCCTAGTGCCCATGAATTAATGAGGCTCTTCAATAAAATAATACACACACACACAATATCCGTTGAGATGGATTGATTCTACTTCCTGAGTTGTCTTGGTATTTACAGTACATTAAAATACATTGCACTTGGTATTATATGTAATGCATTATAGCAGGAAGAAAGTGTCTGCCAGTTTTGGGTAATTCTACTTCTCAAATTAACTACAGACTCACAATATTCTAAGTAGCTCCTTATAAAGTCGTCAGTTATTCATAGTGATGAAAAGCAGAACTTGAAAAAAATGTTCTACAGGGCCTTCTGAAAATCATTCTCACTATGGTTTTATTTTAAATTATATCTAATGAAACCCCGTCTTAAGAATAGATGGCCTTTGTATTAGTAACCAGAATTATCTTTATTGAAATATGAGTTGCTATATTTTGATACATCAGGCTTATACTACACAAGTGCAACAACTTTATATCCATTCTGGAAGAAGATGGCCATTCTGAGCTCAGTCGGTTAAGAGCCTGACTCCGACTCATGTCACGATCTCGCAGTTCGTGGGTTCAAACCCCACTTTGGGCTCTGTGCTGACAACTCAGGGCCTGGAGCCTGCTCAGATTCCATGTCTTCCTCTCTTTCTGCCCCCTCCCTTGTTCACATCTGTCTCTCTTTCTGTCTCAAAAATAAATAAACATACCAAAAAGAAGAAGAAGAAGAAGAAGAAGAAGAAGAAGAAGAAGAAGAAGAAGAA